>NC_049236.1:62515959-62827744 GCF_011100685.1 Canis lupus familiaris
AGAAAGCCCTGAGTAACCTGGAGATCCTGACTGCTTCAGTGACCCTGTTTCTCCTTACCCAGCAAGTCCCACTTTTATACATTAAATTTGCCAAAAAAACAAAACAAAACAAAACAAAACAAAACAGTGAACCTGTGAAACTGTAAGCACATCATCGTTGGATGCTAATGAAGGCAGAGTTCTGGATCCATACTCTCTCCCTCTATCTTCAACCATGTAGGAAGCAGCTGTGTGGCCCACATGTGTTTTGTCTACCCTCTAGGACTTGTACTGAGTCTTGTTCTTCAAAGATCTCTGATGTTTTTGCTGACGTGTTTCCTGCAATCATGAAAACCATAAGGGCCCATCTAGCCACAACACTGGCTCTGATGGTGGTGGTGGGGATGTCTGTGGGGCTTGTGACAAGTGAATGTGGGCCCAGGTGAATGCTACTAGCTAGGAGCAACACTATTAAAAGCATTACTCAGGCACTATTAGCTAAGAGCATAACTGTCAGTACTGTTTCATACAACTAAACTAGAAGCGGGTAGTTCCTGGGTTGTTTTCAGAGGTTTCTGGCAGGAGTACTGAGTTTTGCTTGGTTTTATTGACTTTTCCTCTCATGGTCACGATTTGACTGCCGGAGAAAACCTGCATCATATTCCCTCACACCCATATGAAATGAAAGCATGCGGGCTAGGATTTTCTCTCCTTCCTCTCCTTTCTTCCTCCCCTCTTCCTTCCTTTAATCTATAAAAGAAGAAAATATTTTTCATACTATTCCATGTGACTTTCTGGTTTGTCTCATTGCCCAGAACTGAATTAACTGGATGCCGTTAGCTCGAAGGAATTTGAGAAATAAACTATCTGACATATTTAGCCTCTTTAATGAGAGACAAACAAGAAAAAGTAGTCTAGGAGGGAAAAACTACTGAGTAAACTACCAAAGAGTCTGCCACAGTTGGTTCTTGAAATAATCTAGGTGAGTAGCCTGTGATTGAAAGGGCAACTCAAGATGAGTGTTTAATCGGCTGAGAACCTAGAGAGAAAATATCAGAAAAATAGTGAAATAGTGTACAATAGACTAGAAGATGGGAGTGGGGAATAGAAGAACAAACAATGTAGAGATTACAAATCAAAGAAGGACATGTTATTGCATTAGACGATACCAACTGGGTGTCATGAGAACACTAAACCAGCCCGTTGGATTCTTCACATGGACCTGAGATAATAAAGCCTGTTAGAATGTATTAATCTGTTGAAATGGTTAAAATGGAGAAGAGGAGTGTTGATAATTAATTTCCAGGTCATCTGGAGAAGTCACCTGAGTGGAGATGATTCTCCCGTAATGCCAGAAAAAGGATAGAGGGACTTCAATTTTAGTTCTCAATTTCTACCTATGATTATATCATGATGGTTCCTATAAGACCATTTTAATCCCTTTTATGTGACACTTATTTTTTGGTTGTTGAAATGTGATCTTCAAAAGTTGTCTTTGATATAGAACTTGACAGAATTTAAACCTTAAGTACACAATTTTGCTTCAAAATTATTATAATTATTGAAATTAAGATGTTGAGAATATTTGCTGACTCCAAAGTACATTTTGCTTATTTCACAGCCCAATGACCATTTTGATGAGAGATCAGGCTTAAACTAAAATTGACGTCTATATTATCTTCTTAACAATGTTTATCCTAACTTTGTAATTCATCGTGTTTCAGATCCATGACACTATATTCTCTATTTAATTTATAAATATGAGAAACAGGAACATTATTATTATTTAGGGAAGTGACCATTAAATACAGTGAGATCAGTTCTGAGTGTATTCAGAACGCTCAAGTTTTGTTCTTGTAGAAAGCAGCAGTGTCACACCCAGTATTTTATTTGATTCTTCTGTCCATCAGTGATCTTATCAAAGGTCATCTTTTCACTCTTGCCTCCTTTTTGAAAGTCTAATTTTTAAGATAAATCAGATTCTTTGATGATCATCATTATTCAGCATGAAAAAGCAAAACCCAGTGAATTCTGACATTTCAAAGTTAACTCTCTGAACACTAGAAATGCAGTTTCTAATAAAGGAAATAATTGATGGCCCTTTATATCAGTGTTTCTCCCAGACCATTGAGTCTTATTGTAAAACAGACAAACTATAAAATTCAGTGGCTTGCGTAATTCTACCTCAAGATACAATGAACAAAATTGAACTTCCTTAAATGTTCTTGTTCAAATAAATAGTTCAGTATTGTGGAAGATGTAGGTAGTAATTGTATTGAATGCAATGAATTTTAAATTTGGCCATAGCAAAAGAACATATTTAAATTTGCAAGATGTGAGAATAAATCCTATCGCACCAGTGGATAATAGTTAAAAATCTTAAGAACAATTTAAAGAAAATAGAGTTGATTATATATCAAGCACACATGTTCCTTATTCTAACTGTATGTCTTGGCTGCCTGAATACTTACTTAAGTTAGGAGGTTTGTAAATTGTATTGTTCTTCCCAGGGGTAATTGTTTTATCTTAGACACTCTAAAGGGGTAACATTAAAAATTGACAAACTTTTTTTTTAAGAGTTTATTTATTTATTCATGAAAGACAGAGAGAGAGAGAAGGAGAGAGAGAGAAGGGCAGAGACACAGGCAGAGGGAGAAGCAGGCTCCATGCAGGGAGCCCGACGTGGGACTCGATCCCAGGACCCCAGGATCACACCCTGCTCAGCAGGCACTAAACCGCTGAGCCACCCGGGCTGCCCCTTGACAAACTTTATTTTCAAGGAATTTGTTCTTGTGGTTAAATAAGTTTCTTTAATCTTCCTAGATAAATTTTACATAAATTTTATTAAGTATAATCTGCTTAATTCCATGAATCATCATCAAAAGATAAAGTACTCAGTTTAGTGGAAAGATGCAGGATGGGGATTTGATTTAATATTTACATGCCCCATGACCATGGATAAGTCAGATGAAAGAGCTTTGTTATATCCCTTCTGCTCTCATATCCTATGAGCCCATAGTTTTTACCCCTTTATGAAATGTTTTACATAATTTTTCAATATATCTAATTATATTGAAATGTATGTAAGAGCATTAACTACTGGATAATTACAAAATATGATGAAATTCTTTTGTAAAGCTAATTTCTTTAAAATGTGTCACTGATTTCTGCTTAAAGTAAAGCAAAACCATTTGGAGGTTTTTGGGTTTTCTTTTGTGTTTGACTGAAAATGATGGCAAAAACTACATCTCCATTTGGATATCCAGATATTGCTTTTGCAGATGAAAAACAAATCTAGGTGTGGAATGATAATCTAGAAATAAGGTAGTTTTCTAGTTTTTTAGCACTTAAAAATTTCAGGGGGTCCTGGGTGGCTCAGGACTGCTGAGCAACTGACTCTTGATGTGATCTCGGGACATGAACTCGTGAGTCGTGTGACCAAGTCCCACTTTGACTTTGGAGTCCCACTACATCGGGCTCCACGCTACGCCTGGAGCCTGCTTGAGACTCTCTCCCATTTCCTCTGTCCTTTTAAAAAAAATTATAAAAAATTCAAGCCATGTTATATATAAACATCTAATTTTTGAAATAGGAAGGAAAATAAACTATAAACAGTCCTATATATTCTTTCCAAATCTAAAATCACCTCATAGTTTATTTAGGAGCATATAATATAACTTAAATTTTTGTCATGAATATTTGTAATCTCTTGCATTGAATTTTACTTCTAAACCCTTATATGTCATCCTGAAAATGATTATATTTTTCCAGATCACAGGAAACACGAAAATTCAAACACAGAAAGGGAAAGCAATAAGGTAAATAATTCAGCTATCTTTTCTACATCTTTCTTAAAAACAACAACAACAAAAAATCAGATACAATTCATTTTCGGATACCAGAGACTAACAAAATAGCATAAATTAAGACTCCTAATTGAAAAAAAAAATGTTTGCCACGTGGACAATGGTAAGACTTTGAGCTATGTTGTTTTTCTGCTTGTGGTGCATTAATTTTTAGCTCTTCCACAGATTTCCAAAAATGATAATTATATAAAGACAAATTTTCTTATAGTTTTACCTTATTGGATTTCTTGATATGAGTCTTTATAAATGTAAGCCTGCTAGCCAACCATTTTTCTTTATTTGTGTATTTATCTATTTATTTAGTAGTAAGACACCTTATCCAAATCTGTTGAAATAAATCCAAATCTCAACGGGTTACGTGGGTGGAAACACACCTTTGGGGGAGGATAGAGGACAGGGATCCTTCGCTTGTGCCCTCTTGCCAGCACAACCTGCGTGACTTGTAACTTTGGGCATGGTCCCGAGATTTGGTGGCAGGGTAGCTTTTGTCTTTGGGCCTGAAGAGACCATTAGCCAGAAGGAAAGCTGTCTTTTACTTGTCCTATACTACATACCTGAGGGAAACGAAGCATAAATGTGCATGGATTATATTTTGAAATCAGTGGACTATGAAGGTGAATTCATTTGTAGACAAATAGCTGCCTTTTACCCCAGTTAGTTGTTTCTGTGGATGATCAGAATTTTTGAGTTGCTTCCTCCAGGGTTCATCTCAATAAAAGATACTGAATCTAGATTGAAATGGCTTGTTGGGTTTTGATGACAATAAATTGAATACATTTTTAAAAAATGTATTATTAGATAAGAACTTACTACAAGACCATACAACGTGGTTTTGGTATCTGTCCATATTTCACATTATTGTAATTCAAAGTGATAAATTTTAAATACTAATCTTTTTTATTTTAACTATATTGTTAAAATTATCATTAGCTTTCAAAATAAGCTAAATACAATTCCAGTAATAGAGGGAGGGAGCTCAGAGAAAAGATATAAGAAGCTTTTAAAATTAATAGTCAAAAAATAAATAATAGGTTTTTCTTTCAGAAAATCTCCTTTGAAGCTTTGTATTAACATGAATTCCAGAGTGAGGAAGGAATCAGAGTCTACGTATATACAAAGCGTTGTCTCCATTTTTATTCTAGAAGACATATAGTTCGCAGAATCTTGATCTATGTTCCCCATCTGAGCACATGACCATATTGTTTTCTCTAAGACATGCTTGTATGTCTCAAGCATTACGTAACAGAATCACCAACGTGGCCACGTCTTAGCCATCCTACCAGGTATCTGTTGTAGTTCACATATTAATTCATTTAATCCTAAAAACACTCCCTTAAAGAATGCAAAATTATTATCATCTCCATTTTACTCAGAAGACTGAGGATTGTGATATTTAAAAATGCATACAAAGTTTGCAACTAAGAGGTGACAATTCCAATCCGAGCAGCTAGGCTCCAGAACCTGTCCTACTAGCCACTAACTTGCTAATTTATAA
Organism: Canis lupus familiaris; assembly: GCF_011100685.1. Lineage (NCBI taxonomy): Eukaryota > Metazoa > Chordata > Mammalia > Carnivora > Canidae > Canis > Canis lupus. The sequence goes on from NC_049236.1 coordinate 62,521,300, forward strand.
ACATAAATGATGTCAAAACAATTTTTTTTTTTTACAGAGTAATTTGTGATACGTGTGTCCCACAAGGCCCACTACGGACAAACATGTTCTAATTGCTGATCACTGTGTATTTAACTTTATTTGGACACTTATGAAAATAGAAATAAACGTTTTTCAAATTATTAATTGCAGTAAAAGCATTATGAAAAACTGACCTTGGCTTCTGCTAAAATGTAGTGGGATTCATGATTTTTATAGTAGTTTTTTCCGTTTTTTCACAATATTTATTTAAAATGCACATGAGTTCCGTTGATTTATTTTGGGCTCTAATTATTTTATTAGCAAATACTTAAACGTGCTAATAAGAATTCCACTCCTTTTAAAAGACTTTCAAACTGAGGTTCAAATTTATTATAACTATTTTCCTGACGATGCATAAAATGGTTGATTTTAAAAAGAAGACTTTAAAATGAAATAAAGCTGCTTATGCACAATTCAGAGCCTTATCTTTTTACATACACCCCGAGGAACCTCAGACAGCTTAGATTTATGCATGTTTTATTTGGTTAAATTTGTGAAGTATTTGATGGTATTTCTGAAGACTTACAATTGCTTTTGTAGTGCAGTCAGGTGGTGTATTTTCTTCTCTTCTAGTTTATGAGAATGGCTATGATTTATGCAACTGATATAAAACTGCTTTCAAGTTAACATATACTGAAGACAGTATATAAAGCTAATAGTCAAAATCAACTGCCGAAGGCTATTGCTTTCACTGGTTATTTGGAAACTGTCAAGTTGAGGAAGCAATGAGAATATAAGTTTTGCACAATTCAATTTTAGTTGTCTCCTGAGATGAGAGCTAACATAATTGACAGTGAATTTTGGTAGATAATAAACTTGGGAACTAAGAGTTATTGGAATTGGTATGCATTTAGAGATTCCACTTAAATTAGAAACTACATGTCTCTCTACCTTCAATCCTAAATGGCTAGTTGCTAGTCACATCACTAACAAAAGGTGGGGGAAAAATCATCTCCTCTGGTCAAAAGATATGCTTTTGAATGTTTATAACAATGCACCATAGCACAAAATATCATATTTCCTCCATTTTCTCATTTGATCCTTAATCCAATAAGGAAGAGCTGATTGTGGATTATTGACTGTTTAATTAGAACAAAACATATATTATTCTGTCATTATCATTTGTGATACATTCTATTTTTTGCACTATCTTACTTTTTCATGATTTTTATATAGTCTTTACATTTTCCTCCACCACTTCAAACATTTTATTTTATACTATCTTTTAGGCTGCATTCCAAAATCTTGAATTACTGAATGTTCCCTGTGACCCTGTAGTGATGAGGAGGTCTCATTGTTTGGCAAATGCTTTCTGAAACAAACAAACAAAACCCAAAAAACAACACCAAAAAAACCAAAAACTTTTTTCAAAGATCCTTTTCCCTCAAAACAGTTTGACCCTTTATATGTCATTTCCACAGTAAATTCAGCATTTGAAGATCTTTCCCAATCCATTTTATATGTATCATAGCTGTGCCTTAACTTAAGCTTCTATTTTAATAACCTATTATATGTGTTTGTGACATTTTATGTCGATGTGAGCTCATCTTTAATAGCCACTATTCTTTTTCTTTAGTCCCCTGAGATAGAAAAATGAGTTGTTAAAGTATCTCTCAAGAATGAGCTTTCATTTACTTCTTGGCATCACCCACTACAACCTTTGGCCCTGGGCAAGGTTGAGCCCTGACCTGTGCCTTGTGCTCTACCCAGGTTCCCACACATTGCTTAATCTATGCAGTGATTCTGGCAATATGAAATAATTCCCAGTAGTAAAAATAATTATGTTCTTGCTTCTTTTTCTGCTTCAACAGGAGTGTACAAATATTTATTGAACTGGCTCTTTAGTCTCAAGAATTGCCTCTGACCCCTGTGAACAATTTCGATATTAAAATAATTCATATGTCCTAGAAGTACATGTATGTTACCTCTACCTCTTTAACATTGAAAGATAGAGGAACCTTTAATCCTAGAACCGTGAATAGTTTATTTGTATGCAAATATAAATTATTATAGATACATTTATAGATAAATTAAATTATAAATAATTATAGATAAATAGAATTAAATTATAGATACATTTATAGATAAATTAAATTATAGATAAATTTATAGATAAATTAAATATTAAGTGTTATTAAAAGTTTTGGATTAATTAAAATTTCAGATCTTAGGGAAAAGAAACTTCTAAAAAACACATAAACGAACTGTACTAAACAAATCACTACTGTAGTTAGCGTTTTGCCTTTATATTTCTACAGATAACTTTGCTCTTATTAGAAAAGATTCTTTATAAATATATGAAAGAAATTTAAGTTTGGATTTTTGTTGTTTTTTAATCTAGTAGGTAATATTTCTAGGTGTTCCTTCTAAGAAGGTTTCTGCACTAACAGACTGCTGTTTACTGCATCAGAAATCACAATATAATTCCTGGCAGTGGCACCAAGTGTCACTGATGAAACTCTTAAGTAGACCGCCTTAAATGTAAAGGATTGCCCTCAGAGTAAGTAAGGTGCTTTCTTTATGAAAGCCAACTTTCACTTGCCGTTCTTTTATGGAAAACTATATATCCCCAACACCCACTTGCTGTTGTTCATTTTCATAAGAATAGACTGATTTAAGGACTGACCCTTAGTTTGGTAATTACAAGATGGTATGACCAAATCTATATTTTTCATCCTATTCATATATTTTAAGTTATTTTAAGTTTCTGTCAAATCTTTTAATAATAAATTTCCAGGCCTGAGTTCTTGTTTTGTTTGTATGTCATTTTTCATGTAACTTTCCTGTTTTTTAAATTTTGGCTCTTATTTTCTGTATCTTTTCCAGATTTGAATAACTTTCTAGCTAATTAGCTAATTGCCCCCACCTTTTTTTTTTTTCATTAAATATATTTATTTAAATAGCATTAAACATAGCTAGCTCTATGTCCATTGGTCCTGGTGTTGGGGTAAGGGAGTATTGCAAGTAAAAAAAAAAAAAAAAAAAAGGAGTGAAACAGATTCCAGCTTTCAGTTTCTGAGCTCAGAAATTCCAGCAATCCCTGTAGCTCCTTGCAACCCCTCACAACCTCTGGAATGGACAGCAGAGTCTCATAAATATGCTGAACAATGTCATCTAGTTTCTTTAACTCCTTGTCAGAGCGCCGAAGGTTCTCCTCTAGTTTGTTTCTATGGCTCTGGAACTTGACCATGGGCTTTGCCTTCTCATTTTTCATCTCCAGGAACATCGCCCTCAGCTTTTCCACCTCTTGGGAGAGCCACACTTTCTCCTGGATCCAGTTAGTGGCCATAGGCTGCAGTCGGGGTTCAGCTGACCTGCTAGGGTCTCTTGGAGCACCTTCGTCTCTGTCTCCGCACGCCAAAGTGAGCGAGTAAGCTGGGTCACCTCTTCTCTAAGGCTGATGAGCTCGCCACTCTGGTCTATCTGCTCTAGTATCTTCTCCTTCTGCTGTTGTATCACTTCCTGGAGCTCCTTTTCATTCTTGTAGCGCAAGCACAAGGCCTGGTTCAGCTTCTCTATGTCTGCCTCCTTGGCCTTCTGGGCTTCCTGATGCTGTTCTTCTGGGCCTGTAGCCTAGCCTGCAGATCACAGACCTTTCTCTGCAGAGTCCTGACAATTTCTTCTTTAGACTCTTGCAGCAGGGAACGCAGGCTTTGAAGCTCCAGAGCCAGGCTCTTCTCCATGCCTGGGGTCTCTGTAGGCTGAAGACAAACCATTGATGCTACTTGGGTGAAAGCACTCTTGTCACTCTATATTGAACAAGAACAATAGAGTCATGAAACATTTCTATTTTTTTCCCTAAGTTCTAAAACATTAATACATTTAAGTTTTATAGCACTCATTTATTTGTATCTTGCCTTTATATTTTGCTTTTACATTTATAGATTGTGATAGGTTAAAAAGAAGAAATATAAATACTTTTCAGTAGTTTTATTTCTATTCTTTCTCTTATTATCTTACCTTTCCTCATATACTTAAGATGTCATATACTATATAATGTCTTTTTGTAGAATCATAATTGCTAAGTTTTTTCAAGGTAATATATTTTAGCCTTATAGTTTCTAGATACAATGTATTTTGATCTTCTTGAAGAATATATAATGACACAGTAAGCAAGACAAGGAGAAGCAAACTCTATTTTGTAACAGTACAATGAAATTTGATGAATGGGGCAAATTTAAGAAGGGGGGTCATTTTTTGACTAATTTTTAACTAATTAGTTTTAAAATAATGTGATTTTTGTTGATTTATTTGGTTCCTTGAAAATAATAAACATATTGATAGGGTTACACTTGATCCATGTAATGTTATGTATTAAGATGTTTCTCTAATATGAATGCTGAGATTCAGCTTATGGTAAAACAAATTTCACCCTTTATTTTTACTTTTAGATCATTAATATTTATTTCTTGTTTATATAATATATGCCAATGTACTGAAATAGAGCTCCAAAGTAAATTCTTTTGTGCTGGACTATAATATTTGGAGGCAAATTTGCATAGTTCAGAAAACTACTTATAGCATATCCTGAAACTTTCCTCCAAATTAACATTCTTACATGAATAAGAAAGAAATGTTTTTTTTTTCCAATCACATGCTAAAGAGGCTTTGATCTTAAATATACTTCTTATATACAAATGTGTATAACTGCTCAAGAAAATAATTTCTTATTTTGGTATCTGCTAAGACACGCATGATATCCTAGTTTGTGAGCAAATGCAATTCCCTGTCTCCTGGACAACTACTCAATATCAGCTCTAACAGTTGAACTGAACTGTAACTACAGAGAAAATGGTTTTCTACAGCTTCATGCTTTGTTAAGTGGAAAGGGTTCTTGAAGAAAAACACTCCTATATGAAAGATTTTAACCGACTTTGAAACTTTATGGACCATTTTTGAAATACAGAACCTGATCAAAGCAAATACTCTGCTTGCAACTACTACAGATCTCGTTGATTCCAGGAGGGTGCAAGATGTAGAATGTAGACAAAAAAATATTTTAGGGATCTCTTTCCACCTACCGCCAAATCACCTTGAGGTTGTGACATTGCTTTAGGTAAATCTTTCTGATCAATGAGATAGAAAATTACTTAGTGGTACGGGTTGAGTTCTTTATTCTGTAGGTTTAAGTAGAGCTGGTACCTGAATGGTTTCCAACTAGTTCAGACTTTAGGTTGACATGATTAAAATGGCATTAAAAAGCATAAGATGTTTTTTCCCTTACATTGAATAGATATGGTACATATATATAGTGTTTGTCTTTCCAATAAATCATTAGAAAATGTAAGAGGAAAAAAAATTCAATTGAAACAAAGCAGAGAGCTTTATTCCCAATGATTGGGAATGAACATTATAAAATGTGCTCAAGCACTTTATGAGGAAAAGTATAAAACTTTAATGAAAAACACAAAAAAATACTGGAATAAATGGAAACATTATGATATGGAAGAAACATTCAATTTAGCATTGATTCAATTTCCCCCATGTAATAAATATATCTAATTCAAAATCAGTCAAATAATAGGAATATTCTTAAGTGAAAAAGATTTTCTTTTCTTCCTACTCAGGGAAAATCATTCATTTTTCTGGGCCAGCATCCTCAAGTTCTAGCTAGTTTTCCCTCTTCCTTTAATATTTTAATTACGGATACTTTCTAGTATATTTAGCACCTAAAAAAAAGTCCCTATCAAATCATTTATTTACTTTGTCATTTTTTTCCTGAATGAAATTTAGAACACATTGTTCTGGACATAAAATATATACTAATTTTAAATTTAAAATTATTTTATATGGAGGATTGACATTTTTATGTTTATTTTTCTCAGAAACCTAGAATTTCTTAGTTTTACCAAAATTTAATAGTGTTCTTTAGGAATTTTAAATGTTTAAATGTAGAACATTTGCACAGTTGATATAATTTCCTAAATTATATAAATTTGATTTGTTTGTATTTTAAAATTTTGGTCAATCTTTGCTCAGTTTTTGAATCAATATTGTAATATTAACACTATGCTTAATTAAAAAAATAACCTTTAAAGTGTTTCTTTGGAATTTATTTATTTTATTTGTTTATTTAATTTTTAAAGATTTTATTTATTTATTTATTTATTTATTTATTTATTTATTTATTTATGAGAGACACACAGAGAGAGAGAGGCAGAAACACAGGTAGAGGTAGAAGCAGGCTCCATGCAGGGAGCCCAATGTGGGACTCAATCCTGGGTCTCCAGGATCATACCCTAGGCTGAAGGTGGTGCTAAACCACTGAGCCACTCAGGGACCCCCTGGAATTATTTACTTTATAAAATTTATATTTAAAGACTATTTATTGATTTATTTATTTATTTAGAGAGAGGGGGAGTGCACATGAGTATAGGGATAGGGAGGGAAGAGCAGACTGGGAGGGAGAAGGAAGAAGAAAGACTCTCAAGCAGGGTGCAGAGCCCAGCCCGCACTCAGCCTCACACCCCTGAGATGATGACCTGAGCTGAAACTAGAAGTAGGCCCTTAACTAACTGAGCCTATAAAATTTCTTATAATGTGTTCATACGGGTATTCTGCTTTGGAGAAATGATTACTTTATAGCTTTTTTTATTTCTTCTATGGAAATTTTTTTTTTCTGATACATTTTTTTAGAACTGTATTTTCCTAGAATTTTTACAGGGAGGCTTACAAAACAGTTTCTAAGGATCACTTTGATATTGATATCTTTGTGCTTAATTCCACTGATTTCTATTGATCATAATATTGGTTACATGACATTGCATTTATCACATCTCATCAAATTGTATACTTAAAATTGGTGAATTTTATGTATTTAAATTATATCTGGGTAGAAAAAATAAAGAATGCTAATACTGCTATTTCATAATTCATCAGCTTTATATAATAGTTTTGACTCACATCTCCAACAAATGTGGCTATTTGCCTTCTAATTTTCTTTTATTTTTTCCCACTTCCTCTGCTCTTTTGTAAATGGGATAATTCCAGTATTATTATTGTATGTGACTTTTTCATTTTATTTTGTTGCTCTAGTCCTCACATCTACTTTAGTATAAGTTAGACTATTTAAATATCTGATACTTATTGTCATGTAAGTATTTTGGAATACTTTGGAATATTTTATTCAGTCACTACTTGGTTGCCCCAAATTAAGCTTCTGGTAGTTTCTTTAGTAAGTACTTATGAAAGTTATAATTCATGAGATTTTCCAAGTTCAAAACTATTTGTTCTGGTCTTTGTACTTGAAAGAAAGACTATATACAAAATCCTGGCCTCATTTATTTTTTTTCCCCTTTGTATATCCATTGTATTATGATAAATGTGGCTTTGAGAAAATTGAAGGCACTTTGACTTTTTCTCTTAAAAAATTATTCATCAGGGACGACCGGATGGCTCAGCACTCGAACATCAGCCTTTGTCTCAGGGCATGATCGTGGGGTCTTGGGATGGAGTCCCGTATCAGGCTCACTCTGGGGAGCCTGCTTCTCTCTCTGCCTGTGTCTCTGTCTCTCTCTCTCTCTGTGTCTCTTATGAATAAATAAATAGTATCTTTAAAAAAATGGCTGATGAGTTTTCTTGTCTGCTTATAAAAATTATCTATTTATTTTCAGGACGAGTAATTTTATGATGAATATCTTGGCAGGTAATGTTCCTGGTCATTTTTTTTTTTTTTCTTAATTATTTTTTTCCTCCCTTTGGTATGAAGTTAATGTCTTTTTTTTATTTTAGAAAAATTTTCTTTAATTATATCTTTAATTAGTTGCTCTGTTCTATTATACCATCTACCTTATGCTGAGAAATTAACTAGATGCATGTTGGATGCATTCCATTTAACTTCAAAATTCTTTTGTTTTTAAAAGATTTTATTTATTTTTCTGACAGAGAGAGATAGAGAGAAAGTGTATCAGCCAGGGTAGAGGCAGAGGGAAAGGGAGAAGCAGACTCCCCACTAAGCAGGAAGCAGGATGCCAAGCTTGATCCCAAGACCTCAGATCATGACCTGAGCCAAAGGCAGACACTTAATTGACTGACTTAGCCAGATGCCCTTGACTTTAATATTCTTATTCTTTAACTTTTTATCCTAAAGCTATTTCAATCTTTTTATTATTTCATTTTTTATATTTTTCTTGATGATTTCCACTAACTTTATTCTTTCATTAATCTAATATTGCATTTGAGATTGTTCTCTATTTTTTCTTTCATTTATCCCTCTTCTTTCAGATCTCATTTCAGAATTTCTGCTCATTTTTTTTTTATCTTATATTTTCAATGTGCAGTGCTCTGTTATGGAAATTCAGTATGCATTATTTAAAGAAAATCTGGGCAGCCCAAGTGGCTCAGCGGTTTAGTGTCGCCTACAGCCCAGGGTGATCCTGGAGACCCAGGATTGAATCCCATGTTGGCTCCTTGCATGGAGCCTGCTTCTCCCTCTGCCTGTGTCTCTGCCTCTCCCTCTCTCTCTCTGTTTCTCTCTCTCTCTTTCTGTGTTTCTCATGAACAAATAAAATCTTTTAAAAAATAAAGAAAATCTAAGGCATGATATTTATTAATTAATGATTGCACTACAAGGTATTTAGCCAAAAGATACAAAAATACTGATTTGAAGGGGAACAATACACCCCAATGTTTATAGCAGCATTATCAACAACAACCAAATTAAGGAAAAAGACCAAACATCTATTGATTAATGAATGGATAAAGAAGTAGTAGGATATGTATTACTCAGCCATCACAAAGAATGAAATCTTGTTATTTGCAAGGATGTGGATGGAGCTAGAGTGTATTATGCTAAGCTAAGCAAGTCAGTCAGAGAAAGACAAATACCATATGATTTCACTCATATGTGGAATTTAAGAAAAAAATTAATGAACAGAGGAAGATGGGGAAAAAAAAAGAAAGGAGAAAAACCATAAGAGATTCTTAACTATAGAGAACACAAAGGGTTCCTGGAGGGAAAGTAGATGAGGAATGGGCTAAATAGGTGACAGATATTAAGGAGGGCACTTGTGATAATCACTGAGTGTTGTATGTAAGTAGTAAATCACTAAATTCTACTGAAACCAATACTACACACTATATGTTAACTAACTAGAATTTAAATAAAAACTTTAAAACTTAAAAAAATTAAGAAACACTAATAAAAATTATTAACATTGTTGCTCAGTTAGCCTTCACTCTTTTGAGGTATTTGTTCTCATACATCTTATGCTTCTGAATTTTTATTTTTACTTTTGTTTAATTTTTTTTTTCTTCTGAATTTTTAAAGTAAGCCTTATACATGAAGATACAGACTGTAGATTACGTGAGCATGGGACACTCTCAATTTTGTAATTTTCAATCATTAATCTGCCTATTAAGAGGCCCCCCAGCTCTGGAATGAATGAAGTTAGTGGTCAGCTCAACTCCAAGGTGACTGGTCAGAAATGGATTAGCAGGCATTGTTCTCCACAAAGTATGTTAATAGGCTCCAAGTGCCTGCACGCTGGTTTCTCCTTTGTTTCAAAAGAAAGATTGTCTCCAGGTTCCTCTGCATAAACATGGTGGTGATGAGCCCACAGGCACATACCACCCTCAAGGCACTGGGTGTGGAACAATTTCCCCTCTCTGTCTTAAGTGTAGCAAGTTTAGCAAGCTCTAGTTAGGTCTTGTTTTCAACCTCCTCCTCAAATGCAGTAGGTAAAAGGGTTTTTCTGCAGGTGTGCTTCCAGAGCTGGTGAGGATGGGGTTTTACCATGTTCCAGAAGTTAACAGGACATCTCGATGAGAGTGGGGATTACTACCAGGATGTTGAGAGGTTTGAATCTCGTATCCAAGTTATTCTACCAAAGCCATCCCCGTAGCTGACTTGAAGTTTGGGATATATCTCTCTAATGGCTTTGCATATTCCAGAACTTAGACAGAAATTTCATTTTTATATTGATTTAGTCACTTCAGCAAGGATTTATGAAGGGCAGGAGGTTAAACATGTATATTGAGTCAAATACTGATTCCCCTCTTAACGCCGCACATTCTGTACTATCCTAAGTTATGAAACTTAAAACTAAACATTGTTTTTTCAAGAGTAGTATATTCATAAACTTTAATAGTAGTAAAATATTTTTTGAGTCAGGGATTTTTTTTTAATTATATAAATTCAGTTAGTGATTTAGGAAATAAATAATTATAACTGACACTAAATCAGAAACATATGCAAATCTCTTCACATGACTGGAATGATAATAAGCTTAATCAAATGATGTACGATTTAATGTTCATGGTCATAGAATATACAATTATTTGAATAAGAAGTTTTTTTTTTATTTCAGTAAAGGGAAGTAAATAATCACTGAATATTTTAAAATAATTTTATGTCGTCCTGTGAAATGATCTTTTTATCTGACTTTTCAATATTGAGTTTATGGTTCTCTCAGGGGAGTAAATGGCCAAATAATGAGTCATAAAACCCTTTTGTTGTTGTGTTCGTTCTCTGAAGAAGATAAATATAGTAATTTAGCATTAAAGATAACTTTTGTAATAAAAGTTGACATAGTAAAACCCTATAGATTATTTTGAAAGAGAATAAAATAGCAATTCTAAGCTAGATATTATTATATCATATTCAGTATGATATTAAAATAAATATTCTATGACCAAGTAATGACTTAGAAGTTAAGCAAATTTACATTAGGAAATGATAATATACTTGATCACATCAATATCATATTCTTATTATTTTTAAATAAAATGATTCACTTATTAAATGACAAAAAGTCAGTTTTAATTATGTATCTGTCCCCGAGATATTATCTTAGAGCATTGTTGATGTTTCTCTTCCTTTCCCTGTAGACCTCAGTCATTCATGATTCGTCTTTACTTCCCTGTGTCACGAAATTCTGCTCTCACTGAGGCCTCCCACCCAGGCCCACCAATGCAAAATACTGAATAAACACAATTTGGCCCTCAAAGCAATAAATGCATTTTAAAAAATAAATATAAGCAATTGGTCAAGGAAGTAGAGCCTCATGATTCTCTTTCCCAGGGAGCAAACACATGCAAAATTACACGTAGCTTTCTTTCCTGAGAGCCACTGGGCACTGCGGGAGGAGATAGAAGGCACAGAAGAAGTTCAACAGGTCAGTTTGAGAAGTCAAGTGTTTAACTGCTCTTGTACAATTGTTAGAGTAACAAAAGCTCAAAATCACACCCAATCTATACAATACCCTATGTTAGGGCATGCTTTCTAATTTTCTAGTTTCCTAGAATGCTGAATGAATTACTTCAGCAAGGAAGTTTGATTTTGAAAACAATTACATTTGTGACACTTTGATATACCTGTTTTAGGTGAAGGAAGCATTCTACCAAAAGAAGCATATTTGGAGCAATGAGATCTTCTTGTTTAAACTTTGTATATCTTCAGAATCTCTTGTTTTTCATGTATTTTCCTACTAACTGCAATGTTTGTGATTACTGATAACCTGGAAGAAAAAAAATGAGAAAATATTTCCCCTTTAAGGAAAGATATAATTTAAAATGTTTGCAATTTTCTTATTTGGACTATCCTAAATTTTGTGATGCAAAAGTTGAAATAGGAAAGATCAGTTTCCAATAAAAAAGCACCATGGAGAATTAAACTAGGAATCGGAACTATTTTTTTTTATTTCAAAAGATTATCTATTTATACTTTAGTTTCCCTGCGGCTTTCTTTTTCTTAGTGAGAATGTTTAAATATATTATTAACTTTACATAGAAATTTAATATTTAATGGCAATGTTTTGCAGCCCTAGGGGACAACATAAAGCTAGTGCAAGGGGCTTATGAAGGCCCAGACTGGGGAATTAGTTTCACAACCCCCTGAGCTGTCTGTTGTTCTCCCCATCACGCTTCTGTACAGCTGACCTCCTACTTGTTATCACTTTCCATCTTCCATATAATCATTGTAAGAAGAAGTATGAGGGTCACGCACAGCAAAGCATCCAGGGGCAGGTTTGCAAAGGAAAAAAATCCTTTTCATAGGAGCAATGCTAGGAAACGCTATTGTACCATAAAGGGATGAGTCTTATTTGTCTGAATTATACAGTAATATTCATTTTGTAGTCCAGGAACAGTCTATTCAAGAGATTACTTTTCTTCTTTCTGGTATATATGAACACTGAGAGGTAGATGGAGGGGGATGAATGGTAGAATCTATCCATAAATATTTTTCTAAATCTGAATTGGAATTCACTGTTTGGAACCAGGTAACCATGTTTTTACCTATTATGTTTTACTACAATTAAACCGTATGACAGAAGAAAAAAAAACATTCTAGTCCATTTTTACACAGTCAGGTCATATATAAAACTTTTTGGCACCAGTTATGGAAGAGAAAAATGAGAAACTTGTTTTCACTTAAAATACTTTGCTAATATATGAACATACTCTGATAGCCTTTTTTTCCTGGGGCACACATAACAAATTTAATCTGTTATATCATATCATAGCTTTAGTTTTCAGTTTAGTTTCCTAGAACATATGACTGCATTTTGGCCAAAGGGGTTGTTGTCAGAGTTATGTCATTATTTTTACAGTACATGGAGCTTTTAAGTCTAAACATTTATATTGAAAAGGGACTCTTCCCTCTAGTGCCTGTAAAGTATGATCACATATGTGAATAACTCAACATTTGCTTCAGAGCAGATTAATAAATTTTGTTGATGGATATCTGAAGTTTTTATAAATTCAAAAGATTTTAGAGGTTTTCCCTGTTATATAGGAAAATACGTATATTTCGTAATCTTTTCTTTCCATGTTAGAAATTATTGGTGAAGAAATTGATTAATGGGGCATCATCCTTTCTACGTTTAAGAGATTCTTTAAACTTTACAATCCTCTGGATTTCTGCAATACTTGAGTGCATGATAGAATTCCATCCAGTTGAGAATAAGCTGATAGGCAGTTTTTGTTATATTTTTATAGGTCACATAAACTGATCATGTCTAAGCATTCATATATGTTGGTTTGATATGGTAAAGTCATTTTTACATCTTTTATTGATTTTAAAAATAAAATCTATGGAGTTGTACTACAAGTTCTGTGCATATGTCTCACAGGTTACTCTGAAAAGGAGAGTCTTTCCTTGCCAATTCCAACCATCTCCAATCAGATCAGTTCTGCTCTTATTACTTGAATATATGTTCCAATAACTAAAATAAGTCTGAAAATTACTAATTCTCTTCCTTCGTCCCTTGATGCAATTCATATTCATTGACTGAGAAATTACGAGGTGTGATTTGTTTAATGAATTGAAGTTACTTGTATAGAAAGGACACATTCAGAGGTTTCTTACTGTGTCAGGATCCCCAAGACCATCTTTAGGCTTAAGGATTTGCTAGGACTCACAGAACTCAGAAAAGTTGTTATACATAAAGTTATGGTTTATTATAGTAAAAAGATACAATTAAAACAAACAACCAATAGGTACACAAGGTGAAATCTAGGAGAAACCAGGCACAAGCTTCCAGGTGTTCCATCCCAATGGAGTCATGTAGGGAGTTCTTCTTTCCTGGGGAGGAATTGACATTTATAGTACTGCACTGTCAAGAATCTGCATGTAGGTGGACTTGCACAGCTTAAGCTTGTGTTGTTCAAGGGTGTACTGTAATTCACAAATCATTATCACTCTGCTAAACCAATCATTTTATTTTCTAAAGATTCTGTTTATTTATTTTAGAGAGAGAGCGAGATAGAGAGAAGGAGAGCTAGTGAGCATGAGTTAGGAAGAGCAGAGGCAGAGGGAAAGAATCTGGGGCAGACCCCACACCTAGCATGGAGCCTGACATGGGGCTTGATCCTACAACCTGTGAGATTGTGACCTAAGTGGAAACCAATGCCAGATGCTTAACCAACTGAGCCACCCAGGTGCTCCACGCCGATCATTTTTTAAGATTTCTCAAACAATGGTTAGCAAGTCTTTATTATTGGGGTTAGATCAATTTTAGAGAAAATAACCTTCTGTTTACAATGAAAAACTTAAACAACTAAGGGAATTGGTTGTTTAGAAGGGAGCAGAGTCAAACGTAACTTGAGATTCCTCTGAAACCTAATTATTTAACAGATATGCTCTTGTATTCTCTCCATACTCTCTTTTTAATGAACTCTGAATAAGAATATCCCATTTCTTCTATATTCTCAATTTTTATATCAACTCTGTCAAAGAAAAACTAGAGTTGGGCAGTAATGAAAGTAGTAAAAACAGGTTTTATTCAGGACTCCTATAACAGGGAAAGAGAACCCAGGATAGAACTGGGCTCACCTTCAAACACAGCATGAGGAAGTAGGAATTTATAGACAGGGAGTAGGGTGGAGGTCAATGGATAAAAAATTACTAAGAGAAAACATAGGGTGTAAGGAAACATTCTGGCTAAATCAGTCTGATAGGACTTGTGCTGAAGACAGGCCAATGTGATCAGATGTCATGTGGGAGAGGGTGTAGGGTAATGAAGATACTCTTAGGCAATGAAGGTGAGCAGATGTGGAGCATAGGGGACTCTGGTTAAACGGATTTAACAGGATTTTTGCTCAAACTGGAGTGTACAAGAAAGTGCACAAATGGGTCTAAGAGAGAAGGTTCAGAAGTCTGCCTAAAGTTGGATCAAGCAAATAATCTTTATTAACTGAAAGAAGCAATTATATTATAGTTAAGTAATTTAAAATACTTTAGTTGAAAATGATTTGCTTCCATTTTCTTTTAATTAAAAGTGATTCCTTATTAAAAAGAGACAGGTTTTAGGTTTTACATTTTCTGTCTTAAAGAGGGAGCTTGCAATGTTGGTATGGTTGCCTCAAAGCTGGCCCCTTAGGAGCAGGATCTTTGATTTAACTATGAATTAACAAGAGACCTATTAGATTGTTTCCCCCCACCTCCCACATCAGAAAAATAGTGATTAGCCCCTATTTTTATTAGGGCTCTTCAGGAGAAACATCACCTTTAAAGTCTAAGACTCTCAAGCAAATGTAGCTTTTAAGCAAAATTTTATTTCTTTCTGCACCAATTTGTCCTCCCACATTGTTAAAAACTTTGGATCTCATACATAAAACTGATTGATACAGACACCAACGCTACATTTAAATCATAAGGCTGAAATTGACCTATTGACCTCCGACTATTTATTTTGAAAAGACTGACAAATTCTATGTACCTACTTTCATGGACTAGAATGACTCATCCGTCTGGTTAAGAGTTAGGATTACACTCAGTCGGCCCAATGAAAGAGAGGGTGAGATGTCTGCATGCTAAGTTAGCGTAAGAAAAGTGATATTTGCACCTACTGCTCCACGTGCTGAAACCAATGATCACCTATACTGTGTCTCTCTCCTGACCTAGAAAGTACCTTTTGACTCTAAAAACAGTTACCACCCCAGCACCTGCCCACCCCATAACAGACACGTTTTCCTTTCATGTTCAATGTGCAATCCTGCCCACCTGGAGTGATGGAAGACTGAAATCCTATATATTTCCCCCACCTTTTCTTGGAGAACCTCTTCTTTCTTCCCTAGTTGGCTTATAAAGGATATAAAATACTATCAAAGTTTTCCTATATCTCACTCCTAATTTGTGAGTCTTTGTTTCTGGTATAAAGTGCCACACTTAAAGAGGGAAATGATTACGCTTCTACTCTACTTCTAGGAAATTAATTCTCATTTAGAGCATTATTCTGTTTCAATACACTTCCAACGGAATGAACCAAGTCCATATGCTTGAAGAAAGGGGGAGAGTATTTTAAACAACATGATTTCCCCTAGGCCTCACAAACATATCTTGGCATTTAATTGCAACTAGAACACTATATTATCTATCAATGTTGATATTTTCTCCAGAAACACCTTTACTTATCTGCGGGGCAAATCATCTGACAAAAGGCAGGACTCTGATAAAAAATGCAATGTAAAAACCATAATGTGTGCTACGAAAGAGAGGTATAAAACAGCGTGGATTCAGTGTACTGTAAACATTTCCTTTTTTTTTTTTCTTACGTAATAAAGACTGCTGATGGATAGGTGGGTGCTAGTGGGTTTTCTGAACAGTCTAAAATGGGGCTTTCACACAACATGATGGATTTGAGACTCTACAACCAGTTGTTCTTTGGTTGTCACACTGAAGGACCCATCCTAGGAGCAAGGGAGGGTCACATTCAGGAGAGAAAGATCAAAACGTGACGCCAGCTTTGTTTGTTTGTTTGTTTGTTTGTTTGTTTGTTTGTTTAAATGTGCAGGATGGGTGTGATGGTTGGGTTCCTCCACTTCTCATGCCGTGTTTCTAGAGATTGTGGATGATCTCAAATGGAGGTCGAGAATAAGCATTTATTACTTGCTTGAGAAGGCATCCCAATCTTACTGACGCGGTCTTGGTAGCTTATGAGACGATTTCGGAGACTCTGTCTAAACATGTGCCATCTCCACCTATTGACTATTGCTTGCGAGCTACTTAAAAAGTTCAAATTATTTCATTTGCCGGTGACTCATATGAATTAATTCATAAACACTCTCCATAATGTGTCCAAACTTATCAATTATACTTCAGTAAAGCTGGAAAAAATATTAGAAAACAAAACAATTTGTCCAAACCTTATTCATACTAGATCTACAGTTAAGCCAACATATAAATCACCAGATGACATGGATTATTAAAATGGAATAAGGAGTTGCAGGCCAATGTGCAATGTAGGACAGTAGGGAGAGGTGATGGAGAAAGAGCTAGCAATTCACCAATTTGAAATTATTTTTCCTAATGCATTAAAGGGTGTAGAACTGTGCAATTCCTTTTTAAAAATAGTTACAGTAATTATGTCATTTCTAGAATTTCGTCTAGCATGATAATCAGGAGATGACTTGATTGCAGTGAAGCATCTGCAGGATATAAATAGAAAAGTCAAGAAATGTAATTGGTAAAATCAAATTTTTGATTGTTGATGTTTTCTTATTTAAAAAAATATAATTATCATATTGTTTGAGAAATAATTTCTGAGGGCTACATTTTACCGTAATGGTTTCCTTATGTTATTATTTAACGATGCATTTTAGTTATTTAAATCCTGATGGTCAGTTTTTATTGATGCTTTTCTAACTTACATGCTATTTATCACTAACAGATTAAGGCTCTTTCATGAAGTACCATTAGTTCGCCTTATCGTCAAAGCGTTAGCTCACAGCGCTGCATGTGCAATGTAGTGGTCCAGGAGATGCATTTCCATCTTCAACATCATGATATCGTTTCTTAAAGCCAATTAAAATGCATATGTTAAGAGTTGTCTCTAGAGAAAAGGAAAATGACTGCTGGTGTGAAGAACAATTATAGTTGTTGCCTGTGGACATTAGTTCCCGGAATTATTGCAACGTGTGTCATTTTGATCTGTTTCAGTGTCACGCTGTGAATACACTGGTCAGCTTCCAGCAATATTCAGTGGGATTTAAATTAATAAGTAGCTGATGAGCTGATACTTAAAAACAGATGGGACTCGTATAACACCACAGAAAATTCATCACCAGAAGTCAAATTAAGCAATGAAGAGAATTCCAGGAGCATTGTGTTTTAAACTATCTTACAAGCCAGACTTACGGCCCCAAATTGAAATGGCATGATAATAATAACACTTGATTATTCATTAAGCTTAGCATCCAGTGGTAAAGCACTTCAAAAGGCTGGATAGTAAAATGTTCCTCTTTCTGCAAATAGAAATCAATAAAATATTTTTTCACTGATTAATAAAAATGATAAAAAGGAAATCTCTGGCTATGCAAATACTTCTCACAATTTTTATAAACAATTTTTAAAGCACATTATATGTTATGAACTAATCAAAATTATTAGTTTCATAAACACAATATTTTTCTTATTTTATGGCAATATGATAGAATTCTTGAGTCTAAGAAGCATTAAAACTTTTATGAAAATACATATTTGAATATTTGCGTTAAATTTTTTAACCTGTAGTTCCAGATAAAATTAACAAAAGTATGCATGTTTAAGCAATTGTAAGCAAATAATTGCTTAATACGTAAGTAAATAACTCAATTTTTCACAGAAGGCTTACTAGGTAGTACTTCCTATAAAAAGGCATTGTGATAGAGGAAAATACAACATATGATGTAAAATAGTTTTATACAAAACTAAAGCAATCAAAACAAAATATATATAACTTTGGAAAATTCAGTTCTAACATTTGAGGAAAGTGTTAACGTATACAAAGGAAATATTTTTCAATAGCACCCATGGTAGGCGTAGGATGGATAAGCCAGCTCCCCTGCAGTAAACATGTCCTAGGACATGCATTACCTTCTACAGGTCTCATGGGTGCTGTTTGGGGAGAACAGTTTCCACAGACAAGCAACATTTTAGCTGCAATTTTTGCATTAGCTTAATACTTCAAGATAGGTTATGCATCAAGTAACACTCTTTCCTTAAGCCTGTAATTTTAATATTTATGAGTTAATTTGAATTCCATATCTAACCGATGCTAGAATGTAGAAAACAAGTTAACCTTATCTCAGGCATAACTAATTATTTGGAAAAACTCAGTTGATTTTCTCTCCCCCCATCTCAAACATGTTAATAGCTAAATGTTGAATAAGTATAGAATACACAAAAATGTTATGAATATACTGAAGTTTATTTTCTATTCTAGGCAATATTTTGACACTATATAAAAAGTGACATTATCTTCCTTGTTCTTATAACTCATTGATGGTAAAACTATTTACCATTTCAATAAATTTTTCAATGATAAAACATAAGATAAAGAGAGGAAAGAAGGGATAAAGGAGGAACAATGAAAGAGGGGGGAAGGGAAGAAAAAAAAAGAGTAATATAGAATCATGGCCAAGACTTTGAGCTATTGAGGCAATTAATCCTTATTGCAGCAGGTCACTGAAATGGTAGTGTGTGTACCTTCCAAACCGAAGTTCCTTGTGCACCCATCAAGTATAGGGTCTCCCTCTCGTGGCCTCCTCTGTGCAGGTGCATTCTGTGTCCTGCCCAGAGGACCTCGGCATAGAAGCACGCTCCATCAAGAGTGGCCAAAGCCAGCTCGGGCTCTGCTCCCCAGTGCCTGGTGTGGGGCTGCCTCACCCGGATGGAGGATCCATGCAGAGGAGGCATCCTAGGCCTTCCTGTGAAGGATCAGGGTCTGGTCCTTCTTCTCCTCCACATCCTCTGGGTCTGTGCTCCTCTTTACTAAAGACTAAACCACTCACAAGTAGAATGATTTAGTTGAGCTAGGCAAAAGTAAACTGGGACAGCTGTTCCAGAACGTTTTGAGAAATTCTATATTCATTTATCTTTTGTTTAAAAAATGTATGAAAAGAAGATGCAAGCATTATTTACACCTGGAAAGTAGATCTGCATTTGAAAGAGACATGTTTTTGCTTCCAGTGTGTCCTTTGCGTTTCATCTCAAATGTATTTGTTTTATAATTTAACAACGACAACAATAATGCATCATTCATGGTAAAGGACAGAGAATATATAGAGTCCTGCCTGTCTTTTATACTCAAATCTGAAAATAGAAATCTCTCTGACCTTGGCAATTCATGTGCTTTTTTTTATATTTTCTGTTCTCTGTAAATCAGGGTCTGCTGATTTATGACCAAGGATATGTAAGTCCTATGAAGATGGAAGAAAAAGAAGGAATAGCTTAGGGAAGCGGTCTCAACTCCCAAATCCAATAAAGCCAAATAAAATCCATAGTTTATAAGGTGCAGTGAGCACATAATATGACTCCCAAGGGAGTTATTTTGAGAGAAAAAAGTATAAAATAATAATATACTTTTTCAAAATATTTAAACTGATTTTAGATTGTTGTTGGACCCATATAACTAACATTCAAAAATTTTTTAAATTATTTTGAAAATTAATAAAATTTCATGAAGTCAAGAAAATTCAATAAAAAACTTTGCAGGAATGCTTCTAATATTTTAAAATAACAAAATAAGAAAATTGTTATTGGTAAATTCTCATATTCCAATCATTTTCTTAATGATTTCTGTCAGTAAATACCATACTTTTAACTATTTTTAAAGAATATTTTTTCAATGTCAACTTACCATTTTAATTTTTCATAAAGTTGCCTACAAGTTCTTCAAAGTTGTTTTTTGCAAGTCATACATTTCAAATTTCGACAGCAATAATAGATGCTTTCCTGTAGACATCGCTAGTTTTAATGGATATACTCTCTGTAGGGGTCCAAGATAATCTCTGAACAAGTTCTCATCAATGGAGGATATTTCGATTCTATCTTTTAATATTATAATTTCTAAATATTTCAGCAAAAATATTTTCATGCAATTCAGAATACCTTTTTGAAAAAAAGTTTTTACTACATAAGACTCATCAAATAAATCATCTTATTTTCTCTTATGCTCGTGACAGGTTCATATATTTTTCTTCCTTATGTTAACATAGTAAAAATACATTGATTCTCAAATACTTCATCAAACTTGCATTTTTGGGGGGACTTGGGTGCCTCAGTTGGTTGAGCGTCAGACTCTTAACTTCAGGTCAGGTCATATCTCTGGGTCATGGGATCAAGCCCCTCATTGGGTTCTGTGCTCAGCATGGAGACCGCTTGTCCCTTTCCTTCTTTCTCTGCCCCTGCCCCACCCCACCCCTGCTGCTCCCTATCATGTGTGCACTCTCTCTCTCTCAAATAAGTAAATAAAATATTCTTTAAAAATTGCATTTTTTAACATTTTTTTCTTTTTTTTTAATTGAAGTATAGTCGCCACACATTACATAGTTTTAGGTGTAGTTCCCTTACTTTTAATATCTTACAGCGTTTTTATGAGGATAATGATTTCCCTCTATACAGACTAGAAAGTATTTTCTCTCTTCCATTGTCTGAATTAAATGTTATGAGATTTGTGTTATTTTTTAATTAACTATCTGAAAGAATGCACCAGCATCATTATATGACCTCTGCCCGACGTGGGATTCAATTCCAGGACCCTGGGATCACACCCCAAGCTAAAGGTAGAAGCTCAATTACTGAGCTACCCAGGCACCCCTTACCTTGGCTTTCTGAGTTTTTCCTGTTTGGAATTCTTTGAGCTTCTTGGGTTAATAGTTGTTGTTGTTGTTGTTGTTTTTTATAAAATTTGAAAATATATTTTTAGTTTATAGTTTTTAAGCAAACTTGAAAACATTTGGTAATAATTTTTATATTTTTATTGTGTCCCAGTCCTCCTGAGAATCGAATTGTACATATGTCAGGTCACCTATCATTGTCTTGCAAGACACCGAAGCTCTATTTATTTTCTCATTGTCCTCTTTATCCATGTTTTAGTTTGCATAGTTTCTTTGTATGTCTTCAAGTTTACTAATTCTTTTCTTTTGCACTAATATGTCGTTAGATTTTTCAATAATTTTTTTTTTACTTCAGATAATGTATTTTCAACCCTAGAGACTCATTTAGTTCTCTTTTAAACCTTTCTAATTTTATCTTCACTATATTCTTAAATGTGTATTTTTAAGACTTTCATCTTGGGACTCCTGGGTGGCTCAGTGGTTGAGGGTCTGCCTTTCACCCAGGGCTTGATCCTGGAGACCCGGGATCCAGTCCTGCATCGGGCTCCCTGCATGGAGCCTGCTTCTCCCTCTGCCTGTGTCTCTGCCTCTCTCTCTCTCTCTCTGTGTCTCTCGTGAGTAAATAAATAAAATCTTTTTAAAAAATTTAAAAAAATAAAACTTTCATCTTAATTCTATTATCTCAAATATTTCTGGGCTCATTTTTATTCACTGAATTATTTCCTGGTTAGTATGTCATATTTTTCTGTCTCTTGATAAAGCTCATATATATATTTTTTTTAATTTCAGATGTAAGACAACATGTTGAGTAACTCTAATTTCCTTTTTTGAAAGGTGTTGCTCTTTTTTAAAAATGTTATTTTATTTAAATTCAATTAGCATATAATGTATTGTTAGGTTGCAGGTTATGTTCAGTGATTCATCAAAAGGTCTTTTTTACTGGCAGGCAGCTTAAAATCTGTTTTTGAGAGACACTGAGAAGAAGAATGAGGACTAGGGGATTTATCATGTATTAAAGATTTGATATTAAATCATAGTAGTTAAAACAGTTTGGTCATGGTGCAAGGATTCAAAACAAACCGATGAGAGAGACACAGGTACAGAATTTTAAAATATTGCAGAGGTGGCTTAGTTTACTTTATGTAACAGTTTTGTTTAAATGTCTCTCTCTTTGAATCCTATTAGAAAAATAACATTAGCAGGGATTATAGAACCTTAAAAATCTTTCCTCAGTCTGTATGTTCAAGTTAATTTCATGCAATAATCCCACTTGCCCTTTCCTTTTAAAATACTGAAAGCTCTACCGTTTTCTGAATATATCATTTTACAACTATGTGCCTTTGCAGGTGTGTAAATGCTTTTGCACTGCATTTCTCTCTGCTTGTATTTCCTTATGCTATTCTCTGTTTATTCCTTCCTTCAATTATATTCTTTAAGTAATTTTTAAAAGAAATGTATTATATACAAGCTACTGACAATACAACGTGGAGCATGACCAAGCTCTTGCTTTTATGAAGTGCACAATGGAGCATAAGATGCAGAGGAATGAATTAAAAATTATAGAACAAAATCAATAACAGTTGTGTCTGTAGTTTGACTAAATAGGGGAACTGTGGTATCCTTTACTAAGATGAAGAGTCATATGAGGACGTAGTTTGATGGAAAAAGACTAAGATTTCTACTGAACATGTTGAGCCTGAAGCCTACTGGACATTGAATTACAGATGCTCTGCATGAAGTTAGATTTTCCATATCTGTTCCTGCTCACTATTATATGTTTAGCCACTACACTGGGCCTGGCACCTGGTAGACACGCTATAAATATTTGTTAGATAAATGGAGAAATCAATGTGTGAGATAACATATCTGGCATTCAGCCCAGAGGTCAAGGCTGGTGATAGAGATTTAGTGGTCCTCAGGGATGAGTCATGGATTCAGCTAAACCAATGTTTGCGTGTCAGGTCACCCAGGGAGAAAATAGAGACTAAAAAGAACATTGATTTTTTTTTTTTTTCTTTTTGTGGAGGATGGTGAGAGAAGAGCTCTGATATATGAGATGTCTTTTAAAGGAAAAAAAAAAAAAGAAAAAAAAGAAAAAGCAAGCTGTGGGGTAGGGAGTTCACCAAAGAAGGATAAGTAAGAATTAAAAGGAAAAAAAATGAAAAGACATTGTTTAATCTTATAGAGCACTTCTATGTAGATTTGGTGCTGCTGCATAAAGTTGTACAAGTTGTGCCCTAATAAAGATGGTAATTACTGAAGCAACAAGACTATATGGGGATTGCCACTACTTTTCAGCTGACATCAGCAAAGCACCTTATTTTATTATGAAACTTATTATGAGGGGAGGCTGTGAATTGTCTCTACAGAAGACGCCATATAAATATCGATGGCCCTGATGAAACGAAAAGGATTTATATACATCATAAATTTCTGTTTCTGTATCTCTATCTCTCTATATCTACTATTTATCTATCATCTATCTATCATCTATCATCTACCTATCATCTATCTATCTGTCAT
Organism: Canis lupus familiaris; assembly: GCF_011100685.1. Lineage (NCBI taxonomy): Eukaryota > Metazoa > Chordata > Mammalia > Carnivora > Canidae > Canis > Canis lupus. The sequence goes on from NC_049236.1 coordinate 62,544,919, forward strand.
CTATCATATTTATATCTGCTTATTTATTGAGAGAGAGAGGGAGAGAAATTTATTTTGAGAAATTGGCTAATGCAATTGTTGAGGTTCAAGTCTAAAATGTTCAGAGAAAGTCAGCAGGCTGGAGACCTAGAGAAGAGTTAGAGTCTGAATCCAAATGCAGTCTGACAGTGGAATTCCTCCTTTGAGGTCAGTCTTTGTTCTACAAAGGTCCTTAAATGGTTGGAGAAAGATCATCTACATTCTGGAGAGAAATATGCTTTAAAGTCCACCTATTTAAATGTCAAAGTCATTTAAAAACACCTTCACAGAAAAATCTTATACAACATTTGACCAAATATCTGAGCATGGTGGCTCAGCCAAGTCAACACATAAAATTAACCATTATAGCTAACAAGGCCAAAAGTGATAATGACATCAGGGCATGTGATATGGAAAGGCAATAACCACTGTTCTGATCCAATAGAGTACATATCTTTATGGAGTTGGAGTGAATTAGGAAGTAAATTAGTATGAGGTATGAGAAAACAAATTACAGTTTATGTGATCATTGAGGCAAATGGGAGAGTCGAATTATCGTAGAAAATAATTGCTGTGTTGAGTGTGGAGAGCATGGGTTTGAAGGGTACTGATTCACACAGTTTTAATAGTTCCATTGTACTCCACATGCATGTGGCTGATTAGAAGTCCAATGATCTGAGTCTAATAAGGCAGGAGTAACTGGCCAACGAAAGACCAAGAAAATTTTGCAATGATGAAAAAATAATGGAAGTTACAGTTCTGACATTTAGGCTGATTTGAAAAGGAAGTGAAGTCAGAAAGGAGGTGCTTGTGCTGGGTGTAGTCTTCTAGGAAAGGGTGTCCTTGAGTTTGAAATATCACTCTTTCAGGGATGGCAGATTTATACATCTTAAAAAAAAAAGTTTCAAAGGAATGATTTTATAGATTTATTTTTAATCATTAAAAATTCCAATATCTTTCATTTGGTAAATTTTCTCTATCCTCTTTGCTTCATGGATACTTTATTCATTTATTAAAACTTCTGACACTGTAATGGAATCATTTATCCAGTTGTCACCACCATACAGCAAGAATGTTAGGAATGATCAGGAGTACAGCACGTAAAAAACAGAAAAAAATTTACCGACTGGACAGAAGAAAGGTAAACATTCAACTGGTTTGCACTGATGCAGCCATTATAGTTGCCAAAATATTGAAATTAAACTATACTGGTTGTTATCAGATGCTTCTTTCAATGCTTCCACTTAGAACCTCTCATCATCTAGAAACCAAGGGGATAGAAGGAATGGAAAGTCACCAGGTTGATAAATATTTCAAATTTATCCCTTACTTAGACAGACATATGTATGTATGACTATATGGCTTACTGTACAAAAGAACTGAATTCTGAGAATAAATAAACCTTACTTTGTGATGCTCCATGTCTAATTGCCAAGACAGGTTTATATTTTTTTTTACTGCTATAACAAGATTGACAATTATTCTTTATTACCCAAAACAATAGAATTTTAAGTCATGAGATTCAAAACAGTTATTTTAAGAACAATAAAAAAATAATATGTTGAAGGAGAAGTTATAGCAAGAAAAACATACTCCCTGACTTTATTTTTCTTTTGGAGAACATTTGATCTTAAGTTAATAATACCCATGATTTTTTCTACCTAAAACAATTTATTCAGAAAGAAATCTTTCATATAAAAGAACATATTATTTTTTTCACTGCATTTGTTATTTGAGTTCAAGAGTATCACATTATTTGGTATTTATGTGCTCCTCTTCATAAACAAATAACAGCAAAATAGAGGAAAAGAAATAATTTCCTTTTGCAATGGTTAGGATGTATATGTGAGTAGTACTCCATTTTGACAAATCATACTGCTTTGCATGTTCATGTTATAAGAAATTTAATAAATGCATTTTTCAGACTCATGGGTCAGAAGTTCATACATAATAAGATTGGATTCCTTCCTCCCTGCCAATAAAATATATCTACAAATTTGACTATGAAAAATTTTTGGAAAATGTATACTATTTAAAAATAAAGTTGATTATTTGACTTCAATAAATAATATGCTTATTCAGCTGTTAATTTAGTTGCTTTAAAATTGGGTTGATCTGCTGAGTGCCTGAGCAATGTATACTGATTTGTGAAAAGAAAGAGTATGTCAAAATAGGAGTGGTATATTCACTTTTTTTTGTATATTTACTATTAAAGGGGAAAGGTATGTATGCATAGTGTCTCTGGGTATCTACTTGGGAGAAGGAAAGAAGGACGACCCTTGGAAAGATGATCCATTTTTAATTCTTATATTCATTAAAAAATGCAATGAACTTAACTAATCAAGCAGTACATAATTTTGGTTCCCCACAGTATGCTTCTGGTGGTCTTTGACTTGTGGCATCAAAAACATATATTTATTTCATAATCATATCAGAACAAAACAAAAAGAAAACAATAAATCCAAACCAACTTAATTAAAGGGATACATTCACAACCGAATGATAATATGCTCATTTACTGAATGCATAGTAAAGTTTAATGCATATAGAGACAACATTTCAGAATATTTCTGCCACCAAAACTCAATAAAAGTGTGATTGTATATTTTTTCCACACTCTTGCGTGTGGTTTTCTTTTTTTCTTTTTTAAAGTATTCATTTTTTAAAAAAAGATTTTATTTATTTACTCACGAGAGACCGAGAGAGAGAGAGGCAGAGACACAGGCAGAGGAAGAAGCAGACTCCATGCAGGGAGCCTGACAGGGGACTCCATCCCAGGTCTCTAGGATCACGCCCTGGGCTGAAGGCGGCACTAAACTGCTGAGCCACTCCGGCTCCCCTTAGTTTTCTTTAATGTCATTAAAATTATGCATTTAAAAAATTACTAAAGTCATGGGACATGAAATCAACCTACACTGATGGACATTTTGTCACTGTGGATTTTTTAATTTTATTTTATTTAAATGCAATTAATTAACATAAGATATATTCTTAATTTCAGAGGTAATGTTCAGTGACTCATCAGTTGCATATAACACCCAGTGCTCATTACATTACGTGCCCTCCTTACTGCCCATCAACCAGTTACCTCATCAGGCCACCCACCTTCCCACTGGTAATCAGGTCAGTTTGTTTCCTAAAGTTAAGAGTCTCTTATGGTTTGTCTCCTTCTCTGATTTCATCTTATTTTATCCCCCCCCCCTTCTCCTGTGATCCTCTGATTTGTTTTTTTTAAATTCCACATATGAGTGAGAGCAAGATAATTGTCTTTCTCTGACTGACTTATTTCACTTAGCATAAAACCCTCTAGTTCCATCCATGTCATTGCAAATAGTAAGATTTCTTTTTTTAGTAGCTGAGTAATATTCATATATATATACCACATCTTTATCCATTCATCTGTCAATGGACTTCTGGGTTCTTTCCGTAGTTTGGCTATTGTGGACATTGCTGCTATAAACACTGTGGTGCAGGTGCCCTTCAGATCACTATGTTTGTATCCTTTGGGTAAATACCCAGTAGTGCAATTGCTGGGTTGTAGGGTATCACTATTTGTAACTTTTTGAGAAACCTACAAACTGTTTTCCAGAGTACTAGCATGCTTTCCCACCAACGGTGTAGGAGGGTTCGCCTTTCTCTGCATCCTTGACAACATCTGTAGCTTCCTGACTTGTCAATTTTCCCCATTCTCACTGATGTGAGATGGTATCTCATTGTGGTTTTGATTTGTATTTCCCTGATGCCAAATGATGTTGAGCATTTTTTCATGTGTCTGTTGGCCACGTGTAGGTCTTCTTTGGAGAAATGTCTGTTCATGCCTTCTGCCCATTTCTTGACTGGGTTATTTGGTTTTGGGGTGTTGAGTTTGATAAGTTCTTTATAGATCTTGGATACTAGCCCTTTATCTGATATGTCATTTGCAAGTATCTTCTCCCAATCCGTAGGTTGTCCTTTGGTTTTGTCAACTCTTCGCTTTGCTGTGCAGAAGCTTTTGATCTTGATGAAGTCCCAATAGTTCATTTTTAGTTTTGTTTCCCTTGCCTTTGGAAACATGTCTATCAAGAAGTTGCTGTGGCCGAGGTCAAAGAGGTTGTTGTCTGTGTTCTCCTCTAAGATTTTGATGGATTCCCATCTCACATTTAGGTGTTTTATTCATTTTGAGTTTGATTTAAGGAGAATGACTTCTGTGGGAACAATGAAATAAGTTCAAAAGGACAACAGAGAAAGAATTTTAATAAACTCATGCCTCTTATGATTCGCTGTGATTTTCAAATATATAAATCATATAGAATTACTTTTGTCTAAGAAAGTAAAAATCCTCATCATCTACTTTGGAGTACTTTGTGATTTGTTAGCTGAAAGTATCTAAATAGCATTTAGCAAACAGTGTTGTTTTGTTTCTTTGTTTTAAACTAGCTTCTATGTATTTTAGACAGGTTTGTTAATTTTGAAGAAGTACATTGAGTTAGGAGTGTTGTTTTTATTTATTTTTTTAATTTTCTTTTTAAAATAGAAATAGTAGTTCCTTTGTTTTCTCTAGTACACTGAATGGACAATAGTATTTTGATGTTATATGCATACAATTTTTCAAAATTTTTATCAAAAAATCAATTCATTCATTCAACACATTATCTACGAGGTGTCAAGTACTAGGCAGGAACTTTATTTTCTTATTAAATCTGTAATAGGTAAGTATGGGCACAAACAATTTAACAAGTAATACAATAATTTTATGATATCATAAGTATTTCAAGAATAGAAGCATGGGTGTGATAGAGACATAGAGATAGGCTCATAATCTCATCAAGGAAAAAGGCAGTAATGAGATACTTTATTTAATTTTTTATTATTTATTTATTTATTTATTTATTTATTTATTTATTTATTTATGATACTTTAGTGGTAATTTTCCTGGAGAAAGCCACCAGGTTTAGTCAAAGAGACCATATAGACTGGAAGTATCAGAGGGAGGAGAAATAGCGAAAAGATGAAGTTATATAGGATCCAGATAGTGAAATTTTTCTCTAATATTATTTATTTATTTATTTATTTATTTATTTATTTATTTATTTATTTAATTTGAGAGAGAGAGAGAGAAAGGGCAGAGGGAGAAGGAAAGAACATTCAAGCAGACTCTACACTGAGCGCAGAGCCTGACATTGAGCTCTGCCCCACCAGCCTGAAATCACGACCTGAGTTGAAACTAAGAGTTGGATGCTTTACCGACTGAGCCACCCAGTCACCCCCTAGAGAATGAAAACAATTTTAATCAACCTAAGAACTTTGAATTTTTCAAAATTTCGATCAATTTTTTATTGATTTTCAATAATAATTGAAAATCATATGTTGATTTTTAAGTAGGGGGTTAGAATGATTGGTTTTTTTATTTAGAAACATTCTGAATAAAGTTCAGGAACAATGGAGGTAAAATTTTTGTAGATCATCTTATTCTTAAAATATATGCTGGCCCTCTTTTCTTATACTAGCCCTGGTATATTTTACTTCATCCTCAACTCGATCACCTAACTCGGAAGGCATTGAGTGCGTTACTTCCAATCAGATGCTATAAGAACCATCTCGCAGTTGTGCTATATTCTTTTCCCTCTGTCTCCATAGAAGACAATTTTTAGTTTGAGTTACAAGTGAGTAAGACTCTAAACAAAGACAATAAAGAGAAGAATATAATAAAAAAGTAAACCTTTATCATTATAGTCCACTAAGATTTGTGATTCTTGCTGCAACATAACTTAGTGAGACCTGACTAATAGAGAGGTAGGCAAGATTGGAGATTTTGGAGATATGTTAAAAGACTGTGATATAACTAAGGCACAGACTGTTGATCATGAGGATTTGGAGAGCAGAAGTGGAGTGAAAAGAAACAAATTTGAAGGATAGAAATACATAAGCAGGCTTTGTAAGTATTAGAATATGGAAGAGTGAAGGAAGTTCGATTATGGGAGGACTGGGGGATTTTATTACTGTTGTTCGTCATAACCTAAGAGAATCCCTGAAATTTAGTAAGGACTGACATTTAATGAATTATTAAGTGAATGAACGTAACACTTAAGAAAGCTGCGTAAGCTGGACTCATTGGGGGTAATCAGCAGAGTGATAATAATTTAACTTACAGGTGAGACTGAGTTTATCTAGAGTAATTGTGTTTAAGGAGCAGAAAAGAGGGACTCAAATAAAAAGAGGGCATTAAATTAATGTTTCTCAAATATTTTGTATATCTTTACAGAGATTTTTAGTGATTGTTCACATATTTTACATTTGCATTTAAATTTTTTTATCATAATTATATTCATAATTGATGTAATTGTCAGTATATCACAAATATTGACACTAATAATTTAAATAAACTCCGATGGAAATTAAATACTATCGCTATCTGATATTTACTAATATTAAAATATAAACATAAGTAATTTTTTCAATAAACTTTCATTGTTAAATTTTGTTGAATATGAATTTTACATTTGCAAAATTTTATAATTTTTAGTGTTAGCAGTAATCATTTATTGAATTTCCAACAAGTAAAATAAATTTAAGAAATTTCAATTCTTTAAACTCTGTGTTGGAATATGGATTTAAAAAAGAAAGGTGTGTTTACCACATACCCCTCTATGATAAGATCAAGTAAATATATATACACAGATATCTTCCAAAACAAATTTAACAGAGTATTCTAAATTATTAAAGGACCCGTGATGATTAGGAGTACAGACATATCAAAAATTTATACAGATTTGTATAATTCTTTCACACTTGCTTTTGAATCCTTTTTAAATCCCTTTGAGTTCTTTTTTAAGTTCTTAAAAATGTCTCTAGCCTTTTGGCAGGGGAGAGGTACAGTTTTTTAGACTTCTAATTAAAATATAAAAGGACGTTTTGTTTTATTGACCAGTCAAAATATTAGGTCAATTAAATTCGAAAAAATTTAAATTTTTTCTCTGGTGGCAAGCAAAGATAACTTTCAGAACCACCTATGTAGTTTTCTTGTTAAAAACTTTTAAATGAAAGCAAATCCTGAGGAGTCAATCAAATTAAATCCAGTGAGTAAGGCATTCTCCAAGATAACATGCTCAGACTCCAACAGAGTCAGTGTCACAAAATATAACAATAGCAGGAACAATGAAAGGAAGAGGGAGTGTTCTAGTTGAAAGAGACTAAGGAAACATGACAACTAAATGCAATGTGTCAATCTTTATTAGCTCCTATGTGGGGAAAAAATTTAAAAATGACATTAACTCAGTAATGCATCTAGTGTCTGTCCGTATGCAAAATTTCCTAATATTTTTCAAAAATACAAAGTACATACCCAAACAGACCACTTGTAAATAAGAGCAATTACAAAAGCACCCGTAATATTAAGAATAATTATTTTAAAAGTTTTGTAGTGAAAAATTTTTGTGAATGAATATTTTCTTGCCCCAGATTTTGTTTCCTAAGGTCTCTAGCCATTATTCAGAAATATAGCAGGTACTTAGTCATTAAATTCCTCAAAAACAATACTCACTATAGAATTGTTACCACCCCCAGCCCCCGCCAGGTGTTCGTTGTATTTCATCCAGTTTCTTTTCCTGGAGACCTACAACATTGCTCAGGAAAACAAATAAATAAAAAGTGACTCATGTCTCACTGTGGACTAAGGTAGCCTCTGCTAGAAATAAAATCATGAAGACAGATAATCTCTCAGGCCCAAAGCAACACCCTAGACACTCATACTGGAAAGCAAGATGTCTCAGAAGTAGTATGATAATATATTATTTAGTCTAAGAACACCAAAGATGACTCAACGGATCCCTTTGTTTTCAGACAAGCTCTTTTTTTTCCTAATGAAGCAGCAACCTTAGTTTCTCATGGTTATCAAGGTTGATTATCTCAGTGTATACAGTGGTTCCTTTTTTTTTAAAGATTTTTTTTAATTATTTATTTATTCATGAGAAATACACACACACACACAGAGAGAGAGAGAGAGAGAGGCAGAGACACAGGCAGAGGGAGGAGCAGGCTCCATGCAGGGAGCCTGATGTGGGACTCGATCCTGGGTCTCCAGGATCACACCATGGGCTGCAGGTGGCATTTTTTTAAAGATTTTTTTTTTAATTTTACTTATAATTATCTCAGCGTATACAGTGCTCCTTTATTTGTATCATTATCTACTCACTTTAGGAGCTCAAGTGACTGGTGGTTGAAACATCAAGTCCAGTGGAAATTTTATCATGATTCCTGGAAGGAAGAAGGCTTTTTTCCCCCTGAGAATCAAGAACTATAATTTAGCAGACTTTCAGTGTGCAGAATCAGGAAGTTTAGATTTTACAAGTAGGTCAAAGGACGTGTTGGTGGGAGAGGTTGGTCATCCCCGCATTATGGATCACTCACATGCATACTATTGCATATTTCCTATTCTGAAGGACAGGCCGTGATCCCAGAGACTGTTGTCCTTAAAAGGATGCCTTAGATGACTTTGTAGTAGATACAAAGTCATTCCGGTGACTAGCGTACCTGATAAGTCAGGGGATTCTTACGACCACACACCCATTGTTGCACTGCCTTTGCCATTAATGGGTCCTGTGAACTGAAATGATGGTATTGTGTGTGACCCTGCGTCAGTAGGTTGGGCATTCTTCAAGCACTTGGATAGTGGTGTTGGACGGATCAGCCCACATCACAGAAACATTGGATCTAATAAAGACAAACTCCTGACCATCCAGGATAGAAGGGATCTACTGAATTGGTTCAGCACCTAGTGGCTCCCTAATCTCAATATATAAGGCCTTGTCAAAGTCAGTCTCTGCCACTTTAATGTTTGTTAATTAGCACTGCAGGTAGGTATGATAAACATAACAAGAGGGAGTCCACACCTTGGAAATTCCTTTTCTTGCTTGTTTTAAATAGCACACTTTACAAATGCTTTGGCGGTATCAGGAAAAAGCATATCTGATATGTGTGTTCAGATACATAGAAGGTAACTTTTCGCACTCCTTGGCATATGCGAAACAGACATGTTTACATTTGTACAACAGAAGACGTGAAAAAGGTTGAAATCACAACTACTTGGTAAGTCATAAGATGGAAACCACCCAAATTCATCAAGTGTAGGATGGAGAAATAAATTCTAATATATCCATATAATGGAATATGATAAAGCAACAAAAACTGAGGCACTACAACATGCCATGATATGTGTAATTTTCACAAAGGATGAGGTAAGCAAAAGGAGCAAATACACAACAGTGCATACTATGTGATTCCATTTGCAGAAAGTAAAACAAACAGGTAAATCTTATCTATGATGTTAGAAGTCAACATAATAGTTACCTGATTTGCTTTTGGGTAGTTGCTATGCTTTGAGTAATATGCTTACAGGTGGTGTCTACACACATGTGATCACTAAAAATTCATTAAGCTGGACTATTATGATAGTCCAGTTTTCTGCATGTTTAAAAGAAACATTGCAGGCATGCTTTATTTTATGATGCTTTGCTTTATTGTGCTTTACAGACACTGTGTTTTTTTACAAATGAAAGTTTTGTGGCAACTCTGCATTGAAAAAGTCTATCAGCACCATTTTCCAACAGCATTTGTCCAGTTTATGTCGCTACGTCACATTTTGGTAATTCTCACAATTATTAAAATGTTTTGATCATTATTACATTTGTTACGATTAACTGTGATTGGTGATCTTTGATGTTGTTATAGCAAGTGTTTTGGGGAACTTCAAACTGCACTCAGATGACAGTAAATTCAATGATTAAATGTGTTCTGACTGCTTCACCAACCAGCTCTGCCCCCATCTCTCTTTGCCTCCTCAGGCCTCTCTCTTCCATGAGACACAACAACATTAGAATTAGACCAATTAACAACCCTATAATTACCTCTAGTGTTCTAGTCAAAAGGAAGATTCACACATTTCTCACCTTATTTTATTTCTTTGTTTTAGAGAGAGAGAGAGAGAGTAGGGGCTGAAGGGGAAGGAGAGAAAGAATCCCAAGCAGGCTTCTCACCCAGCACAGAGCTTGGTTTGGAGCCCAACCTCACAAACTCGAGATCATGACCTGAGCTGAAATCAAGATTCAAAAGCTTAACCAACTGAGCTCACCCAGGTTCCCCATACACATCTCTCACTTTAAATCAAAAGCTAGAAGTGATTAAACTTTATGAGGAAAGCATAGAAAAGCCAAGATAGGTTTTGTACTGAAACAGCCAACTTGTGATTTCAGAGAAAAAATTCTTTTTGTTTTGTTTTGTTTTTGGTTTATTTATTTTATTGGAGTTCAATTTGCCAACATATAGATGACGAAACATGAGAGACTCCTAACTCTGGGAAAGGAAAAATTCTTGAGGGAAATCAAAAGTGCTACTCCCGTGAATACACAAGTAATAAGAAAACAAAACGGCCTTATTGTTGATTTGGAGAAGGTTTGAGAGGTCTGGATCGAAGATCAAAGCAACTACAACATTCCCTTAAACCAAAGCCCAATCCAGGGCAAGTCCCTAATTCTTTTCGATTCCTTAAAGGCTGAGAGAGGTGAGGAAACTGCAGAAGAAGAGCTGGAAGGTAGCAGACATCGTGAGGTTTTAGGAAAAAAGTGGTTTCCATAACAGAAAGTACAAGGTGAAACAGGAAGTGCTGTTGTAGAATCTGCAGCGGGTAATTCAGAAGCTCCAGATCTGGTCAGCAATGAATGCTGCAACACTAAACCATGGGTTTTTCAATTATATGAAACAGCTTTCTTTTGGAAGAAGATGCCATCTAGGACTTCCCTAGCAAGAGGAGAGACGTCGATGCCTGCCTCCCGAATATCAAAGGACAGCCTGACTTTCTTGTTAAGAGCTAGTGCAGGTGGTCACTTTAAGTCGAAGCCAATGTTCACTTACAACTTCGAAAATTCTAGTGCCCATAAAAATTATACTAATCTATTCTGCTTACGTTCTCTAAATGGAACAATAAAGCCTGGATGAGAGCATATCTGTTTACAACATTGGTTTGCTGAATATTTTAAGCCCACTGCTCAGAAAAAAAAAAATATTTCTTTCAAAATACTATATTGCTCATTGATAATGCATCTGGTCACCCAAGAGCTCTGATGGGGATGCACAATGAGATTCATGCTGTTTTCATGCCTGCTCACACAGCATCCATTCTGTAGCCTGTGGATCAAGGAATAATTTCAACTTTCAAGTCTTATTATTTAAGAAATAGATTTCATAAGGTTATAAGCTGTCATAGATAGTGATTCCTCTGATGGACCCGGCCAAATCAGCTGAAAATTTCCAAAAAGGATTCACCATTCTAGACGTCATTAAAGGAACTTTTGTTCCTTATAAATTATAATAACGTCTAGAATAGTGAATCCTTTTTGGAAATTTTGGAATATATATATATATATATTCCAAAATTTATATATATATATAAATTTATAATTTCCTATAATTTATTTATAGGAAAATATCAAAATATGAACATTCACAGGAGTTTGAAGGAGTTGATTCCAACCCTCAAGGATGACTTTGAGGGATTCAAGACCTCAGTGGAGGAAGTAACTTCAGATGTGGCAGGAAAAGCAAGAGAACTAGAGTTAGAAGTGACTGAATTGCTACAACCTCATGATCAAATTTGATCAGCTGAGGAGTTGCTTTTCACGAATGAGCAAATAAGTGGTTTCTTAAGATGGACTCTACTCCTGATGAAGATGCTTTGGAGATTGTTGAAATGACAGCAAAGTATTTAGAATGTTCCATAAACTCAGTTGATAAAGTAGCAGGAGGGTTTGAGAGGATTGACTCCAATTTTGAAAGAAGTTCTACTGTGGGTAAAATGCAATCAACATCTCAGGTCAAAGATCAATCAATCATTTGTGAAAGGAAGAGTCAGTTGATGCAGCGAACTTGACTGACTTATTTTGTGAAATGGCCACAGTGACTCCAGCCTTCAATAACCGCCACCTCCATTAGTCAACAGCCGTCAACAACGAAGCAAGACTCTCCACCCGCAAGGCCTATGGCTCGCTGAAAGCTGCGATGACGGTTAATGTTTTTCAATAAAAAAATATATTTTTTAAATTAAGATATATACATTGTTGGCTTAGATATAATGCTATTGCACACCTGACAGACTATAGTAGAGTGTAAACATAACTTGTATATGCACCAGGAAACCAAAAAACTCATGAAACTTATTTTGATACTCACCTTGTTGCCGTGGTTTAGAACCAAACCCACAATATCTCCCAGATACACCTGTAAGTACAAAGCGTGGAGCTGAGAAAAACAGTAGGAACCTCATATTCTTTTCAGACACAAATGCCATCTAACCAACATATGTGTTAAAATTAATAGTTGAGGGGTTGTGGTATAAGAAATCTTTGCTTTGTGGTGAAATATATTAAGCTTTGAATTACTTACACGTAATTATAGATATTTGCATGGAAGAAGGAGAAAGTCAGTGTTGGCCCAAACCCTAGGGGCTCTCATCTTCATGAAGGCAGTAGCTGTGAGAGCCTTCCAAAGAGCTCCAATTCATGGAAATCCAAAGACCGCTGTCTTGCGGAACTAGACTCTCCACTCAGATGCCAGAGGGCACATTACCCATTTGGGAGCAAGGCATTCCAATATGCTTGTGTTTTTTCTTCAGCTCCAAAAGGCTAGCTTTTGTGTGTCCTTAAGTACAATGATAGAAACAAACAATATCGGACCCAATTTCTCTAAATATGTGTAAATATATTACAGACATAAAAAGAAATGGACATATGCAGGATAAACTGGGTTCTGATGGTAGAAAGTTCTATAGACATTGCAATGTAAAGACAAACATCTTTGCTATACATATAATTTCTAGGTTGATGCCAGTGAAAATGTATGTTCTCAAATAATTTTTTATTGATTTAAAATACATTTCTTGAACGTTTAGTCTGCAAGCAAGAAGTGATTCTCATCCTTGGAAAATAACTGTATTCACGATTCAAAAAACAACCGAAAAAAGCTATTAGAAAAAAATCCTAAACTTTCAGCCAACAGCCCTACATAGGTCTTCCACACACCTAAATCTGTCTTCTGTGCTGCTCTCCTGGAAGAGGTTGATTTCTTGTGTTTGGGGCCAATTCTGTTTCATATACTTTCTTTATGTTCTCTTTTTCTTTCCTTTCATATTTATTTCCTTTTCTCTCACTGATTGTTGCCCCTCAGGATTTGAGTTGTGCTCAACTGTCATTCATTCTACCAACACTTTTTTGATACCCTAATTATGCAGTTCACAGAATTTATTAATGTACTTAAGCCTGAAGGCTGGAAAGTGAGCATATGCATATTCCTTTTAAAGATTACTTATTTAAAATTCCTCTTATATACATATCATATAATTATACATATGTATAATCTTTATATATGAGATAATTGCTGATAAAAAATGAATTGATGGAGCATTTATCTGTAACTGTTAGCAATATATCTGTGCACAAGGTTCACATGATCCTATTGCCATAAGCTCACATATGATCCTATTGCCATAAGCTCACAGAGTTTAACAATGAATAGAGACAAGCCAATAAATACATAAGTTAGAATCTGTGATATCTTCCAAAATGGTAACACAGGTGCTCAAGTGTAGATAAAGGGAACACATGTTGAATTTGGAGAAATGTCGTAAGAACATGATATTGAGCCTGAAAGATGCTTGTGAATTGGCCAGGAAAGGGGTGGATGAGGTGAACTAGACAGGGAGTATCATTCCTGGCAGGGAGATGGACATGTGCAAAGATCCTGAGGCAAAAAGAAACATGATGCTTTCTTGGAACCAAGCCTGGGGCAGAGTGAACAAAGGTGAGACTAGAGTAGGGGCCCCAAATGGGGCACCAAGTGGTCAGAAAGCCATATCAGGTAGAGACTTTGGAAGGGACTTTTTGCTTATTTCACTTTACTTTTTTGGTCCCTTTTGTACCATGACTACTTTGCTGATTGTCCGTCTAGCTTTCTCTTCCTTCTCAGTTTCCTCATCTGCTCATCTTGCAAATGTTTGCATCCTTTATCAACGACTTAAAAAATGGTATACAGATACCACCTAGGAACACAGAGAGATTTCACGAGAACAGTGGGACATGAAAAGTTTATCCTTTTTAAAAGATATTTATTTGTCTATTCATGAGAGACACACACAGAGAGAGGCAGAGACACAGGTGGAGGGAGAAGCAGGCTCCATGCCGGGAGCCCGACATGGGACTCGATCCCAGGACTCCAGGATCACGCCCTGGGCTGAAGGCAGACACTTAACCACTGAGTCTCCCAGGTGCCCCGGGACATGTAAGGTTTTAAGGACCCAATCTGCAGATTTTAAATTTCCGTAGCACTATTACCTAAAATTTTTATTCCTGAGGACTCCCCTCTGAGATAGGGTCAACAACATTCCTAGGCTTCTTCTTCCCATTCTTTAGAAGGAGTGACATACTGATCATATAGTCTGAATCTCATTACCGGGCATTGCTGGGGGAAACCCTCTGCTCTGGTACTCCTATGTAGCGACAATTCAAATATTGTTATAGGTGTTCGAAAATAAAGGATGGTGATGACCAGGTATGGACACTTCACAGCTTGGTGCGTTTCAGTTCTTTTCTTTTTTCTTTTAGGATGTGGAAGAACAATGTAAAAAAGGTGATAGCAAATCATAAAAAGTATTGCTGGGTATCAGGTCCCTATTCAATGTTTTCAAGTCAAGGGGATCAGAGAATTGTGTGACCTTATTGCCATAAAATAATTTTACATTCTGACCCATCTATCCATATAGACAATGTAACTGAGCAATTGCCTCTTATAAAATAACAAAAAAATAAATAAAATTCATGCAGAATGAAACGTGTTCTACTCATAGGTAATATGCAATCAAGGTACTTGGAGAGGAAAAAAGCTCTGTATCTTCTGGGTACGGTTGGAGAGCCTGTGGAGCTTCCGTCCTTCCTGCCCAGGGTGGAAGATTCAAGGGTGCCCTTCAGAAGGGTTGAGTTCGTCTCTTTAACCTTTAGCCTTAGGTCGCTTCACAATCCTGTGAATGCCTTGAGGGAGAGTCTGGCTTGTGCTGGTGTGAGGCTCATTTCCTGTAGTGCGATGTTTTCTTGTAGATGCCACAGAACTGTTGGGGTTTTTACAGACCTCCTCAGCTTCTACTGAGCACCCAGCTTCAGAGGCCACTTAGAAATCAGTAAATAGTTTATGGCGGAAAATGCCAGAACTATGTTTGTGCCTCCTCAACATTCCAGTCATCATGCTGGTCCCACTAAATGTAGCTGCCAAAACATATGTTGGCTCTCTTTCCTCCCAGAAAAATCTCTTTACTAGGCCATGCTTGATCCTAGGAAATTCTCCTAGGAAATAAAATGGTGGACAATTTTCTATCAACTTTGAAAGGATTTCTAGAATCAAAGATATATTGTTTAAATCAACTAGAAAATGCTAAATCATATGTTTATAAAAATGTGCTGTGAGAGTTTATGGGTGAAAATTATTTTTATGGCAAGAGTCTATGACTATTTTTTGAGTGTTCATTACTGAACATTTAAATTAAGTAGTCATATTTTAGTTGCTGGGATGAGCAAAGTCTGGTGTTGGGAAAGTGTGGAACACGAGTCGGAAAGTGCATTGGTGTTCAGATGACAATTTGGAAAGCTCAGCTTTTCTAACTGAAGGAAAAAATATTTATCACCAAAGAAGGAGAAATTTTGCTTTTGTGCTTTGTGAAGAATATCTTTTCACAGAAAAGTACTTAGAATTTCATTTACTGTATTCATTGGTATGCACATTTCCAAAGTGGAGATTTTTTTTCTTCCTTTGTAAAAACTCCTCTGTAAAAGAACATTAAACTTTCTCAGTTGTGTACCACGTACAAAGAAAATAAGACTGAGGATCAAGTCATAAATGTACTACCAAGCACTTTAGAGAGTTCCAAAATAACATGCAAAAAGGTATGCTTGGCTCATACACAGCAAAAGAAGGAAAGAACAAAATATTCAGTATTTGTAATAAAAGTTCATAAATACGGGTGCCAGGTGGCTCAGTTGGTTAAGTGTCTGCCTTCAGCTCAGGTGATGATCCCAGGGTCCTGGGGTAGAGTCCTGTGTTGGGCCTCCCGCCTACGGGGTTGTCTGCTTCTCCCTCCCCTCTGCCCCTCCACCCCGCTTGTGCTGTCCTTAATACCCACACTCTGTCTCTCTCAAAAAAATAAATAAAATCTTTTTTTTAAAATTTATAAATAAATATTCAAGATAGAAACCCAGGATGAAACAGTGATACTCTAAAGTTATCCAAAGTCAAGCGTGTTTGCTTTCTGGGTCAAAGAATAACAAAAGTCAGTATCTTTCCCCCTTTGGGTTTATATTACATCTTCTTTTTCTTTTTTTGGAAGGGATGGTGTTGAATGGAGTATGAAACTAACAGATTTCTTTAAGGCAGAGTAAAAATTAATAGAAAATTTGTATTTTGTAATAAGCTATTATATTAAGCCTTTGACTTTTATCAATATGACCTAAGTATTAATCATACTAATAGTTATTTTGCAAATTTGAGAATATTAGTTTTGTGTGACTTATTAAATGTCATATTATGCTACTTTAATTATTACCAAACTTTTAGATGATGCTAATAGCCATCCGGTCCAAAAAGATTGAATGCAATTTTGAAATAGTAATGGCCATGGAGAAATAAAAGTGGTAAGAAAAAAAAAAAGGAGCTCATGGAAATAAAACCACACATATTCACCCAAAATCATAAACTCATCAATTTTACCAAATGTAATTTTCAAATAATATGCTTTATATATGCATATAAATAAAAATATATGATTTTTTTATTTCCTCCTCTCTTTACATTACCCTCTATGAATTTTATAGATGTTAAAAATCTATTGATGGACTGCACTGCAGTGTGATCAGCTTGGGTTGCTGTTTTGGTGGACTATCCCAACTTTCAATGCTTCCGAGCTTCTTCTCTTGGGGTTGCCAATTTTACTGGACAGAAATTCTGCCATTTCCTGGATAAAGGTCGTAAAACTAGTTGTCCAGATGCCTTAGAGCCAAGCAAAAGTTTGAGGATGGGAATCTCACTGCTTAATATATAGAGTCTTTATTTACTCCTCTGTTATCAGCTCAGGAGCCACCAGAGGCAATGAGCTTGCTGCTGCACAGTTTAGAAGGACTGGGGCTGAGTGTCTCCCAGAGGTGACACTTCTGATCCTCTGCTGGGATTGTAGAAGGAGGAGTTATCCAACTGCATTGGAAGAGAAAGAGAATCTGGTAGAAAGGCAGGTCAGACTGCTTTTCCCAAGTTCCACCTGCCTTTTCCTTTGGGAAACACTTGTGTCTTGTGAATTCTGACATCATGGGTGACCTCTGCACCAGCCAGCTTGCTTCTGGGCTTCCCCTCTCTGAGTGTGTGTATCAGTACTCCCTGCTGGTATCATGTCATTATACCTGCTTTTGGCTCATGAAATATTGGTGATGTTGCATTCTCCTGTTCTCTTTGACTTCATTGGTTGATGACGTGTGCCCCCTGTAACAATCGTTTGGGTTGGATTTTAGGAGAGATTAATTATAATAAACACGTGTGGACCATCGATATCATTTAAAAGAAATCCCTTATCATGTTATAGTGAATGACTGTTTTGTTTTCTAAACACCCATTTTCTTCATGTCCTCTGTCAGAGTTTTGCCCCAACCACGTTGTATTTTTGGATATACAACTTCTGAGGTTGGAATGAATTCACTGTGTAGGGCTGTGAATTTGGAGATGATCATGGCATTTATAGAGAATGTGAAAAGTGGAATACTAAAAGTTTCTTAAACCAATGGCAAAATAGGACCACACTCTGTGTATCTGAAAGGAATCTACTTTCTGGAGATGAGTCTGTCCTCCCCAGAATGTATTTTCAGAAGCAAATGGAAAATTTGCTTGATTTGCATTATTATTGAACATAAATCAGTGGAAATGGGTCATTGCCAACAAACAGGGAAATATGTTATTCAAACACAATGCAAAATGTGTGATTTAATATAAAACTTGGAAAATATGGTAGTGAACTTCAGCGATACCAAGTTAAAATGTTGGATTATCTAGAGGCACTTAATGGAAATTGACTAGGAAAGGGAGAAGAAATACTAATGGTGACGCCCTGCTAATGTCACCTTGCTGAAAGTTGAAGTGAGCAATGTGAATCCAAGTGAGGCTCATGACCAATAATCCAGTGAGAAATAGCACTTCTCCAGTCAGGTCAGAGGGAAGAACACAGAACTACAAGGTCCCAGTGGGTATGAATAGAAATGAAGGATAGAGGATGGAGAAATGCCAGGTGTGAGGCCATTATCTGGCTCAGGATGTCTTACCAACCTTTCTACTGTATGTTTGTGGTATTTTCTAGGCTCCATTAGTGCACTTCTGAATGAGACCGTGGTAGGGAAGATTCTGTTCTAACTTCAATAAATTGGCATTTTGCCTTGTGGTTGAAATTCTAGGTCTCTCATTTCATTGGTTACCAGAGTGAGAGTGGGAGAGAGACCGGTAAAGAAGAGCAGAGCATTGCAAATATGAGCTGTTCAATTTCATTGCTTTGTGATGTCTCCACCAGGAATGGTTTCTAATTCATTGTAAAAAAATTATGGCAAACTCATCTGCATGCAAATTACCCCAGCAGCCTCTCAAACCCTTGAGATGATTTTTTTTATTATCCATAAACCTTCCTATATGTTTGAAGATAAAGCACACCAGAGAAATGAGATTTTTATGGTTCTGAGCTCAATAAAAGCCAGCTTTGTGGGAGCAACTTTAGTCCGCTAAAGCCAAAGACCTTTCACGACTATTTGCATAGACCTATCTTGCAGATTTCTGGAAGAATTGTGGAATATGAGGGTTTTATCCAAATATACATAAGTGGATGTTTCTCATGTTTTAGTCTTCTGACAGGAGAACGTTGCTTAAGTCAATTTCCAATCTCAACTAAATGAAATGGCAAAATGTTTTTAAAACCATTCACATTGACTTTTTTTTCCCCCTTGGTGGTTCATTTATTATTAGCTTATCCTAGTTTCTTCTTGTCCAAAACTGTGTTAAATGGTGCACTTTTTACTGCTTGATTGCACAATGCGTAACACCATCCCAGAAAGAGCATCACAGTCAAAATGTGAACAGAAAAAAATAGGTGAAAAGTAGAGATAAAAATGTAACTGAACCAGTATTAGTTTGCTCTTTTGCTGAACAAAGAAAACTTTATTTGTAGCAAATAGAGACATCACTTGGAATGGCTTCAAAAGCTGTGACTCCCCAGTAAAGGATACCTTTTGTTTAGGGTTAGGATGAGTATTGAGGTAGGGAAACCTTGCCATTGTATGCAGAGGTGGGCATAAGCCACACATGCACCTTAAGGAAACATGCCTACACATACATTGTATGTCATGTAAATGAGGCTGAGGCTCCGGGGTAAGTGTAATTACTGGTCTTTCCAGGGGTCTGTCCACAGTCTGCACAAGTGTGAGTCAGGGGGTTTAGCTCAAATGGTGGGTGGCCTGGGCCAGTGAGAGGTTGTAGCAGGATAGTCACCATCATCCGAAGGGTTGTTTGGGGTTTTATTTGCCTGAGTTAAGAGATAAGCTGAAAAGAAGAGCTTAAGGAAAAATGTAAGATACAGGTTAGTGAGTACAAGCAGGTGGGCAGTAAAGGCCTGGTCCTGGGGTCGAGCTGGTGACAGTAAGTGACAAAAAATACACAGAAATTGGAGTTGTGTGATTCAATCTCAAATCTTTGGTTTACTAGTTTTGTGGTATTTGCATTAGTATTAGTCGACACACTAATAGTTTTAATCTTAGTTTTCCATGAATATAAAATAGCAACATTTATGTCCCTCTGAATGGGTTATTGCAAAGTTTAATTTAGATAGCGCCACTTAAAAACACCTACTCTTTAATTAATTCAGAATAGTCGAATAAATGCTAATAGCTTCTTATGTTATTTTAGATCGGGGATGATTTTATAACCTCGAATTTTTGTATTTACATTAATTATTTTTGATTTACGTTGGAATCACTCCATGAAGTTGATTTTTTCTGAAATTAACAATGTCGGGGCAAAATTAAATATAGGTATGTTCATCTACTTCCAGTTAAGAAATAAACACTATTTAATAGGATGTAATTTATTTAAACTGTTTCATATCATAGTCTTTGGCTTCTTTATTCTATGTAACATTACTTTCTGAAATATGCTGATTACTTAATAAAGAAATCATTTGATTTAATATAAAGTGAAAATATTTTGTAGGAAAGAATCCAGCATTCTCATGCTATACTCCTATCTCTGTATGTGCATGCTAATGTATTTAAGAATTATGGTTAGAATTTCTAGTCCTGAAAGAAAGAAAAAAAAAAAAAAAAACAAAAAACTTGTTCCTGAGGATATCTGAGTTGTAAGTAAGTAAATCTTTAAACAAAAGAAGTCACCACCATGAAAACAGGCCATAATGCATCTTCCACAGCACATATTAGTGTTCCCAAATATAACATTTTAACTCAGCTTCAATTATTTGTGGATTAGCATAAATATATTTTTTTGAAAATTCTCATTGGTAATTACTAGATCCTTTCTAAAAGACTAATTTCTTAGCTACAAATTGCTTGATGGACTGGATTATTTCTATAAATTGCTGTCAGAGAAAACAGAGTCTTAAAGCTTTATTGTAATTTCAGGTCATGCTATTTAATAGTCAGATGAGTGTGTTGATATAGAAAATGTATTTTTATATCAACTTAATGCATTAAAACTCCAGTTTTTATAATCTCAATTCCATTCACTATGTTGAAGAATTAAGGTCTCCATATTTTCTAATCTAATAATAAATCATGGCTGAAATCATGATAAAAAATAAAAATATTTTTCTAGTCAATAATCTATTTCTATGCATTCAAATGACATGAAAAATAATCAAAATCCCAATTAAGATGCATTTATGGCAGAAATAATTTAACAAGTTAAATACATTTTTCTAATAGAATATGTACATAGCCCAGGTTACTCTTATACCATTTAAGATGACTGGAAGATTTACTTCCTAAACGGAACAATTATCTCATAATGATAGAAACTTAACAAATAAAAGTATACACAACAAAGGTTTGTTTTACTCACCCAAAATTTGGTTCCTATATAAAAGAAAAAATTCTCTTCTTACATTCATACTGTTGACTATAATATCCACTAATCAGCTTTTTCTAATAAAAGTATCAAACATTATTCATAAATATTTCCACCACTTTCATCATCCCTGCATGTCACCTCTATAATTATTTAATACTTTTTTTTCTATTAAATTCTCTTTTTTTAGACTTGTCAACTTACTTATATGGTAAACTTTATAGCTTGCCCATAGAAGAAAACCAGAATGACTAGAAACAAACAGAAATAACTATTAAAAAATGGAGTAAGGGAGACAAAATAGAATTATTTTATGTTAGCTAGTCATTTTGAGAATAAAGCCTAGTTTTTCTTTCTTAAAAAGAAAATTATCAAGATATGGATGTTTCAGGCAAGCAAGAAATTTACACTTTCTCTGTCATTAGAAAGAATAAAAGAAATTTTTAAAAGAAATAAACTTCTTTTATGTTTTTTAAGATATTTATGTTATTCTTTACATATTAATTCAAAATGTATGTAATTAAAAGTCAAATAAAATATTTTGATAGTTAAGAACATAAAAAAAATCAAAACATGAATGTTCTTTGTGAATGTTAGAAGCTCAAGTCCATAACCAAGTGCTAAGTAGAATATTTTCCTCATTAGTTTTGTGTTGGTTATATAGGAGTCAAAATTCATGCCCAAATCTTTACCAGTTTAACAAGAATAATTTCATCACTATCCGTTATAGAATGATGGGTTTCCAGAATCATTCTCCTTAATTGAACACTACAATTTAATCAAAAAGTTTAATGAATTTTATTTTGCCAGTGAATAATGAATCTTGTCTTGAATCTTAGAATTTTGCTATGGAAAATACTATACTGAATTTATCGTATTTCACCAATATGGTGATTATATTTTAAATCTGAATCCAATGAAAAACAATATGAACTCTCCATTAAATATGGCTAACATATTTACTAAAGTTTGGAAAAATATTTATTCATGCTCGTGTTATCACTGTGATAATGCCTACCCTTACTATTGGTAATGAAAAAAATAACAATGATAATGGATGACTTAGGTATTATTGAAACTCAGTGCTAAGCCTTGTTTTAGAGGCATTACATTAATTATGTCTTTCAATCTCCCCACCAGCCCCTTCACAGTTTTCATACTTCTATTCCCTTGTACACATGGGACAATGTTGTAAGCAGTGAAAGAACAATCATTAATTGACTAATTGACTATTTTGACCTTGTTGGACGACACTAAACAATCGCACTAATACTATTGAATGGTCAATCGTTATTATCAAAGCAAGGATAAAAAAAGACTAGCTAGTTGTTGTTTAAAATAAGTGTTTTCTCTTATTGTGATCTACTAGAAAATACTGACAGTTGGTACCTCAAATAAAGATCACTCTGGCTGTAAGTATAACATTATGGATGAAGGAAGATTAAACTTCTGATCTGTATCAAGTTAGGAGACTGGAACAGGCAGCCAAGTGTTACACTAAGATCTCTCCTGGTTCTGATACGGTGTTAGGTTTAGTTTGACCCCGAAACATAATAATGAAGGCATCTTTTACCGCTTTAATATTAGGTACAATAAAAACACTAAAATAACGAAAGCTTGGAATATATTATTAAAACAAAGATATATGCTCACTTAAGGTGTTTTTCACTGTGGGTTCTACAATATAGTTTTCTGAGCCTGCATCCTGAGAAAAATGTAGACTTTAATTAAACACAAATAAGATAATTACAGCACCAATATAGAAGATAAAAATGAGAGTTTGTTACATCCAGTGCTAAGATTTGGCTTTCGTGATTTTGTTGGCCAGTGTAGTTGGGTTTATTTGGGATATGAGAGGACCAAATTATTTTAAAAAGTGAAGATATATTTACATGAAAACAAAGAGCAGACAAAATCAGTGTAGGAGGAAGCTGAGGTATTTGGAGAAGTCGATTACTTTATGAGGACTGTTAAAGTGAAATGAGTTGAACTGAGGTCTGGAGAAATACAGGCATTGGTCAAAAACTTTAGGGAGTTCTATTGGTTAGGCACTTATAGCTTAATCTAAATAATAACATATATTATCATTTCTTTGAACACTTACTAAGTACCAAATAAATGTCATGTACCATGCTATCCAGCCTCTGAAAAAATGGCCATGAGACAAAGACAGCCCTCGTGTCTCATGGAGAAGGCAGATTGCTAATTACCACTACCTGGGGAATAAGAAAAAGTATGTAGAATGGTATCTGGCTGTTAGGAAATGTTTCTACCATGAAGTGACCTGATTGTTTTTTTTTTTTAATTTATTTATTCATGAGCCAGAGAGAGAGAGAGAGAGAGAGAGAAAGAGAGAGAGAGGGGCATAGGCAGAGGGAGAAGCAGGCTCCATGCAGGGAGCCTGATGTGGGACTCGATCCCAGGACACGCCCTGAGCTGGAAGGCAGACGCTCAACCACTGAGCCCCACAGAGATCCCCTTGAATTGGTTTTTGAAGGATGCATAGGAATCAGTGCAAACAAGGGGGAAAAATCTTCAGAAAAAACATTGGTCTGCATAAAAAAAGACACACTGGAGGATGTACAAAACATTTCATACAGTCTGAAGCATAGTCTGCTTTTGATGAAATGTGCATGTCATAGATTTGAAGATGATGGGAGGACCTATCAGATATAGGAACATTACCTTTAAATAAAAACTTAAGCTTCATCATCAAGGTGACCATTAACGATTATAATTCCTTCTTAGAAAGACTACTCAAATTTTGGTATTTTAATTTCATTTCAGAATAATGGAAAATAATTAATTGCAATGTTTTGCAAATAAAATCCAATTATCTTACTTTTTAAGTGGGTAAATGGACTTTGAAGGAAAACTTGTTGGGGGAACTGGATGATGACACAATAAATGCATCATGAGTGGGAATAGTGCCAAGGCCATAGTTATGGAAATAAGAAAAACAGTATCTGTAAGACTGTATGTAATAAAAAAAACAAATGATGTTCTGGAGTAAAAGAAAGAGACATAATCATAAAATACATGTAGGTAACTGATACTTTAAAGCCAATAGAGAGATATTACACTATTGGACTTGGGGGGATATATGGAAAAATAGCAATTTTGGAGTAAGATAGAATGATTTTTTTAACATTTTATTGCAGCTAGTCCAAGCAAATGAATCCAAAAGTCAGAAAAGTGAGAAATAGAAAATGGTTGGATATCATGGATACTTGAAAAGAAATCACATATGATCGATGACTACATCTTCCCACCTCTATATTGATGAATAAATGAACTGAATAAAATTGCTCTTTAAAGTAAGTTTCTTACTACTCAAAATCCAGAGTAATAATAATTTTACTATCTGAATATGCCAATGCATACTGAGGATGTTTGGGTAATCAGACATGTGCACTTTACTATGCTAGTGGAACATCTGTTGCTTTAATAAATGAGGAAACAGCTGATTCTTAGCAACAAAATTATGTGCCATTAAATATATCAGATATACAAGTAATTTGCCCTAAAATGTTGCTCCTTGCAACCTGAATTGATGGTGCTCTAATAATAAATAATAAAAAATAAGAAATAGGCAGAGTCAAAAACTTAAAATGTAACCAAAATGTTAACATGTGCTTTTTCTATTTTGGAAAAACTTTTCAGTAAATTGCTCTAAAATAGTCAATCAACAACTCTATTCGCCAGATTTTCTTAGAAGATGGGCAACATGTCTTTTTTTTTTTAAATCTTTGTATCAATAGTACTCAAAATACTTTTCATTAAAAAGAATAACTGTCTGTTAATTAGATAAACAATGAATCAGTTTCTTTGTGATGATTGACATTTTTAATCAATAAAATTCTTTTTTCCAATCAATAAAATTCTGAATATATTAATTCCATTTACATAATAAACTTGAATCAACTTCCAAGATTTTAATGTAATCTGCAAATTTTTATGCATATTTTCCTACTTTAAGCATATAGTTTCATATGCCTAAAGGTCATAATGAATTAAATACACTATGACCACAAAACTATTGTGAGAATGACTTATTTTTTCTAGAAAATTATAATAGAGGAAAGTTTAAGTTCATATATTTAGAAAAGCAACTGGGTAAGTATGGTGGAGAGAAAGAGAAAGCATAAATTAGTATTATTCTGCAAAATGATTTTTAAATAACTAATCTCCACATTTTTTTAATAAAAAGAGGACCTCTTAAATGATTTTTAAAAATTATTATTAAGCATCGCTGATGAAAAGAATTAAGTGTTCATATATAGAAATGATCACACTGGGTTCTAAATTGGTTATCACAAGGTGATTCTGAAAAACCCAAATGATGAGTAGAGATAATTGAAATAAGGGAATAGAAGACAATATGACTTTTGTGGTTCATAGACCTTTATCTCCCAGGACACAATTAAAAGTTATACAACAGAATTGAGAATCTTGTAAAACACAGCTGGTGATACAATATGTGAATAATTGCTGCCTGAGAGGGAGATGAATAAAGCAGAATGATTTCAGTTCATGGCAGGATTTATAAAAGTCTTATTTGGAGCAGTCATTTCTCACAGCAAGTGGAGATGGAAAGTGTATCAATTTCTGTAATCTTCAATTCAACTGCACTGTAAACAACATTAAGATTACATGAAGTATTAGCTTAAAAGTTCAAAGAATGAAGCATAAAACTCTCTTGTAGCCCAAAGGAATATCAGAGAAATGTAACTTCATGAAATTTTGTTAGCATCAAAAGTGTTTTATTTAGATATACAAAGCAGGTTGCTGTAGAACTAGAATTTGAATGCTAAGCAACCTAATTATTTTTAAAGATTTTATTTATTTATTTGAGAGAGAGAGAGAGAGAGAGCAAGAGCAAGAAAGCACACGCAGGTGCACAAGTAGGGTGGGTGGAGCAGAGGGACAGGGACAAGCAGACTCCCTGTGAGGCTCCACCCCTGGGCTCAATCCCCAGACCCTGAGGTCATGACCTGAGCCAAAGATAGATGCTTAATGATGCTTAATCGATTTTTTAGCAATCTGATTTTTTTATGCTTTACTTAGCCAGCTTTATCATCAAAATGATATCATATGACATGAATGTATATGTATCACACTTTAAATGTGTCTGTAACACATATGACACATAAAATACAATGCGTATAACATTTTCTATTTATATATGTTTATGTATATATGTGTGTGAAACAAAATGCATGAAAACTATAAAAGGTTATAACTTGGAAATTTTTGACAGAACTCTAACACTAAAGGAATTTGAAAACAAAACTCACTCTCCATATTAGATGACATTTCCTAAAGAATTGCAAAATGAGTCGAATTTCAATTTACATACCCACAAGTTAGAGAGGTTCAAAATGAGATAATGATATCCGTTATCTTGTCACTCTCCTGAACATTTATTAATAGATAAGATGCTCTATTTTTTGTCAAGGGCTGGACGGGTGGTCATAGGAAGAATACAAAGAGGTCTTGTCCTTTGCAAATTCAGTTAGGTCAACATTGTCTCTTAAAATTAAATACATTTAATGACAACTGTACAGTTTTCAACTTCTATTGTCCAAATTGTACACTTAAACTTAGATTGCCCCTATGTTGCATAAATTATTCCTAAAGAATATTACCTGCATGTGTTGGACTGAGAGTTGTCTATTTGAATAATATTTAAATATATAACAGTGTTCTGATCTCACTCCTCTTCTTTACTTTTTTTTTTTTTTTTTGGTCTTAAAAGCTTAGCTTTTGAAGAAGGCCAGTAGAAGTCTATTATTATAAATTTTTGTAAAAGCAAAGATTGTGTTCATATCAAATATGTGTGTCTGTACACACACATCCGTATGTGATTGGTAGGATATAAACAAAATGATAACACTGAATGTTTTTTTGTGAAAGATCATATATAATGATCATTTTCTTCTCTGAGTCTCTGTTTTCTCTAAAGAAAAAGAGAAAATGTTTGGTTATAGAGGAAAACATTTATTTTTTAAAGAAAAAAGTTATTTGGTGGATCAAACAACAAGAAAAGTAGTGTTTTAGAAAGTTGGTTGTGGTATAAATAATATGAAAAGTCTGAGAGTCAAAGAAACTTTCTGTATATCTATATAGGATGATCAAATGTAAAAATGCTTAGGAAGATTAATTTAATGAGGACAATTCAGCTGTTGAAACCTATAAAAATGCAATATGCTGAGGCTGGCTTTAATATCTGATGTACACAAATTGCTGATGGGCAGAAAGAATAATTGCATAGGGTTTTAGGAACTCTAAAATTTATAGTTAGTACAAAAATCCTTGATGAGTACTTTAAATGCCATGAAATGTTCAGCTACGAAGCAACATTCTGTTTATACACTCTGTCACACTCACTAGTCAGAATTAATAATACCTTCCAGGTAATAGTGTTGAAATCACTCTAAATTTAGTTTCTTGGCTGGAGAGGAAGTTTTGCTTAGATCTTATAACTTAACACTTCAAAAATCCATATTAAGTAAAGGGTCACAGATCAAACCCTTGGAATTGTGTAACACTCCATAGTAGGTTGGGACCTTCATGTGTTAGGAGTCGCAACTGTCCAAGAATCAGTGACGCAAACAATAGTCCCCAGGTCCTCTTGGGTTACACTGGGACCACGGGACCTAGTCCTAGCCAGGTAGGAGGTGATATGGGTTTTCAGGATACTCTTTCTCTCCATTTTGGCTTCAAAGCGTTCTAGATGCTGCTGGTCTGCATAGATGCCACCTGCCTTTCAGCGCAGCACAGGGGAGCTGAAGGGAAGAGCCTCCTGGCCCACGTTGGACTTTACAGGACCCAGTAGACCTGTTCTATGGAGGCCCCAGGGTTGATTCTGTGGCATAGTCAACCCTACCTGCAAACACAGGAGTGCTAACCCACAGCTGAGGAATGACCGGCTTCTTCGTTAGTTTCCTAATGTTAAGATACTTTGGGGAATACCCTATAAAACCTGGTGTGTGGGTGGGGGGGGGTAATTCATTCTCTCCAACACTCCAAAATTTTATCTGATCCTTCCTTTGTCCAAAGCACATAGAGGTAGCCCCCATCCTTATAATCTGTTTCTCCCCAGGGATTATCATGGGAAGGGGAAAAATAGCCCATATGACAATAGAAATAGCTATTTTTGTATTCCAAGGCAGGAAGTCTCATTTGTTTTAGTCACGGATCTATTGTCCGGGAAACAGATTGACTGAACTTTTGATTTAGAGAGGAGACATTTAGACAAAATAACTTTTTGTGTGTATGAAATAACAGGAATTAAAGGTATGCGGACAGTAGTTTAAATGTTAGAAGAAGCTTTTCTGTCTTCAATAGATATGTGTCATATATGTCTCTGTGTGTGGACAGCGATCTAAGTAGATTAATAACCCAATTTCTGGAGTCAGGATTCTATATTCAAATTCTCTCTGCCTCACTTACTGGCCATATGATCTGTAACAAGTTACTTAACTTTCCCCTGTCTCAGTTTCCTCATCTGCAAAATGAAGATAGTCATGGCACATTCCTCTGAGGAGGACTGTAAGCATTAAATTAAAGAGTTATTATGAATACAATGTCTTGGAAGTCTCAGTTACAACAGTTTCCCAGGAGTAAATTTCCCCAGAAACACCTTCCATTCTCTGAACTAAATTATACAGATTCCCACAGATAAGACTCCCAGAAGAGTGACTGCTCAAACCCAAGTGCTCATCCGTATTAACCACTTTGTTAGTAGTACTATTGAGATTATTATTGATTGATTTAAAGTGATAAATATAATCAATACCTCTTTTATGGGAATTGGATTATTTTGAATATTTTATGGAAGTCTTTACCCTTTCTTCTACCCTTTCTTTACACCACAAATTGTCATGTAAAAGTAAGTCTTCATTTTCAGGTTATTTCTATTTTGATTACTAGAAATAACTTGATTAATTTATTAAATTTTATAAATATTTATATTTATATATTTAAATATATAAATATTTAGGAATGCATTTCTTTCTTTTTTAGGAATGCGTTTCTTGATTAATTAATAATTGTATAAAGATAATTGCATCATTTAAGACTCCATGATGCAACAGTGGGGAAACACAAACCAATCTGGCTAACAGTAAGATGAAAAAAAAAACCACACACACACAAATATATCAAATAGCTGGAAAACCAAGAAAAGATCTAAGTTCAAACAAAATTTGTTTCAACCATTAAATTTACCAGGCATCTGCTTTTTCTTTGTGTTCACCCAAACTTTCATCAATATTGAATTTATCCTCTGACTTGACTGCATGGCTCAGAGAGGCTCTAAGCTCCCATTTTTTTCTTTTTTTTCTTATTTTTTTTCTTTTTTTTTTTTTTGCCAGCAAGATAGCTATAGCAGTTCTTGGAAGAGTTTTTGGAGAAATGAGACCATACTTCCTTAAACATTTGGTAGAATTCACTGGTAAAACCAACTTAACCTGATGCTTTTTGCAGGAAACACTATTCAATGTTTATCCAATTTTTTTTTAAATTTATTTATTTATGATAGTCACACAGAGAGAGAGAGAGAGAGGCAGAGACATAGGCAGAGGGAGAAGCAGGCTCCATGCACCGGGAGCCCGACGTGGGATTCGATGCCGGGTCTCCAGGATTGTGCCCTGGGCCAAAGGCAGGCGCTAAACCGCTGCGCCACCCAGGGATCCCTCCAATTTCTTTAATAGATATATAGACCTATTCAAAGTATCTACTTCTTGTGTTTCGTGGTTTTTGTCTTTTAAGAAATTTGTCCATTGCATCCACATTATCAGATGATAAGCATACATTACCCATAAAAGGTCAGTGGGGTTAGTACTGATGACCCCTCTACTGATCATTGTGATATGTGCCTTCTGGGTTTTTAAATTTTTTTTCCTTGTTAGCTTGGTGAGATGTTTATCAATTTAATTAATCTGTTCATAGCAAAAGCTTTTGGTTTTGCTGATTTTCTTGTTTTAATTTCACTGATTTCTGCTCTAATTTGTATGAACTTAAATTGTTATTTTTAAAATCTAATTTCCTAAGGTGGAATCTTAGATTATTAATTTTAGATCTTCATTCCATAATATATGCATTGAGTGCTCTACAGTTTCTTCTCAGCACTTTTTAGCTGTATTCTCAAAATTTTGATAAGTTGTATTTTAACTTTTAAGTAGTTCAATACATGTTTTAATTTCTCTTGAGATAACTTTTTTTTTCAAGATAACTGTTTTGATCCAAGTCTTATTTAGAAGTGTGTTTTTTTTGTCTCTGAGTATTTTGAGATTTTCCAGCTATCTTTGTATTATTTTAGTTTAATTCCATTGTATTCTGAGGACATACTTTATATAATTTCTATTATCTTTAATTTGTTAATGTATATTTTAGAGCCCAAAACATGGCTTATGTTCGTAAATGCTCCATGTAAACTTCAGAAGGATCTGTAATCTGCTGTTGTTGACCGGAGCATTCTATAAATGCCAATTAGACCAAGTAGATTGATGGCACTGTTCAGGTCAACTGTATCCTTATTGATTTCCTGCCTGCTTGGCCTACCAATGACTGAGAGTAGAGTAGTAAGTCTCCACTTATGGTAGTAGATTAGTTTTTATCTTCTTTCAGTTCTGTTTTGGCCTCTTACATTTTGGTAGTCTGTTGTTAGGTATACACAGGTTTAGTATTTATATCTTCTTAGAAAATTGACCCACTTATCATCATGTAATGCCCCCTCTTTGTCTGATCAGTGTCCTTATTCTGAAGTCTGTTTTCTATGCAATTAATGCAGCTACTCCAGCTTTCTTTTGATTCATTTTAATATAATATATAATTTTCTATCACCTTACTGTTTTTTTAAAGATTTTATTTATTTATTCATGAGATACACACAGCGAGAGGCAGAGACATAGGCAGAGGGATAAGCAGGCTCCCCAAGGGGAGCCTGATATGGGACTTGATCCCAGACCCCCAGGATCATACCCTGAGCCAAAGGCAGATGCTCAACTGCTGAGCCACCCAGGCATCCCTCTGTCACCTTATTTTTAATCTATTCAGGGTCTTCATATTTAAAATGCGTTTTTTGAAAAAATAAAAAATAAATAAAAATAAAATGGGTTTCCTATAGACAGCATATAGTTAGATCATGTTTGTTTCATGCATTCTGATAATCTCTGTGTTTTAACA
This sequence comes from Canis lupus familiaris, assembly GCF_011100685.1. Taxonomy (NCBI): domain Eukaryota; kingdom Metazoa; phylum Chordata; class Mammalia; order Carnivora; family Canidae; genus Canis; species Canis lupus. The sequence continues at coordinate 62,576,290 of NC_049236.1, forward strand.
GTCGTAATTACATTATTCACATTCACAGTAGATTAATAGGGTTGGATTAATATCTACTGTTTTGACCTGTTTTCTGTTTATCAGATTTACCTTTTGTTTCTTTCTTCTATGCCTTTTTTGGTTTTAATTAAACTTCTTATATGATTCCATTTCTATCCTCTCAGTGTATTATACTTATTTTTAAAATATTGCTTGGCAGTTTCCCTAGAATTTTCAATTTATATTTTTAACTAAGTTGTCTTTTATGTAACACTACACTATTTCTCATGTAGCTTGGTTCCCTCTAACTGAATACTATAAACTTCCTTTTTCCCATCCTTTTATACTGCTATCATTTGTTCTATTTTTCATATGCTTTAATCACCCAATACATTTATGTTACTTTAAATAGTCATCTTTTAGATAAATCAAGAATTAGAAAAATAAAATATTTTATTTGACTTCAATTCATTCTTTCATATTGTTCTTCTTTCCCTCTGGAGATCTGAGTTTCTGGTGTATATAATTTTCCTTCACCCTGAAAAATTTCTTATAAGATCTCTTGCAAGGTAGGTTGGCTAGCAAGGGATTCCTTCAAATTTTGTTTGACAAAGTCATTAATTCTCTTTCACTTTTGAAGGATGATTTTCTGTATATGGAAATCTCAGTTGGTAGCATTTTTCTGTCAACACTTTAAATACTTCACTTTGGGGCACCTGAGTGGATCAATTGATTAAGCATCTGACTTTTAATTTCAGCACAGGTCATGATCTCAGAGTCTTGAGGTTGAGCCCTGCCTCAGTCTCTGCCCTCAGTGGGAAGTCAGCTTGAAGATTCTCTCTGTCCCTCCTCCACTTTGTCTCTTTTCTCTTTCAAATAAATAAATAAATAAATAAATAAATAAATAAATAAATAAGATTCACTTTCTTTTTGCCTCTATGATTTCTGAAAAGATGTCCACTGTAGTTCTAATTCTTGTTTCTCTATAGACAAAACAAATCACAGATTTCCTGGACTTTTTCAAGATTTACTCTTTTGATAGTTTGATTATGAAATGCCTATCTTTAGTTTTTGTTTGTTTTGTATTTATCCCTTTTAGTATTCTCTGAGCTTCCTAGATTTGTGGTTTGTTGTCTGTCTTTACTTTTGGGCAATTTTAGGCCATTATTATTTTAAATATTTCTTCTACTTTGTTGTCTCTTCTTCTGGTGTTCAAATTACGTTTATGTTACAGTTTTTGAAATTTCCCTAGAGTTCTTAGATTATCTGTTCAATTTTTTTTTTATTTCCTAACAAGGAAAAATTCTTTTTGCATTTTAGTTTGGGGAGTTTAAATCAATCTTTTTAAAATTTACTATTTCCTTAGCCATAGCCAGTCTTAGGATGAGCTGTCAAAGCCATTCTTCATTTTTGCTTTGTTGTTTTTGACTTGCAGTTTTTCCTTGTGGAAGGCTCAGCTATAATCCAGTATTGTTGTAACTGGATTTCTATCTGCATGGTGGTAAGGTGGGGAATAAGGGAAGCAGTTGATCACCTGTGTAAAATGTCAGCATTTTAGCTGGGCCATGTCTCTGGGTTATTACTAATCTTATGAATACATTGGAGGCTTCCTTCATTTCTGGTTTTTTTTTTTTTTTAATTTCTAACATTTCTTTTTGACTCTCAGTGTTTCCATCTCTCTGCTTATATTACTCATCTTTTCTTGCACTTTAAAAAATATTTTATTTATTTATTTGAAATAGAGAGAGAAAGTCTGGAGGGAATGGAAGAAGGAGAAGCAGGCTCCACACTGAGCAGGGAGCCTGATGTGGAACTCGATCCCAGGACCCTGGGATTATGACCTGAGCCAAAAGCACACTGAGCCACCCAAGTGCCCTTTTCTTGCACTTAAAAAAAAATCATAAAACCCTTACCATAGTAATCATAGTTTTACATTCCCTCTCTGATAACTCCAATATCTATCTGTGCCTCTGGTTCTGATGCTTGCGTTACTTCCCCATACCATTTTCTTTCCTCCTTGCCTTTTAGCATTCCTTGTAATTTTTTGTTCAAATTTAGGCATAAGGTATCAGGTAATAGGAATTGATTTAAATAGGCATTTTGTATTGGTTTTATGAGAACTTTCATAAGAATTGGGTTATGTTTAATGTTTGTTGTAATTGTAGGTGCAGAGACTTCAGTTTCCTTTAGTTTTCTCATTTTTGTTGCTCCTGATGACTTTGGGCTTTCCTAAGTACTTCTCCTCTGAAAGAGTCTTTATCGTTCAACTCTTTCAGCTTTAATATGTTGTTATTTTACTGGAGATGTGTTGTTATAGTGATAAGGTATAGTGGAAGGACACCACTGTGGAATACTATGATTAAGTCCCAGTCTTTACTAGGTTATGCTCTTGGACTGTGATCTTCACAAGTGTTTTTTAGTCTTTTTCTCCATTAGTTGAGACAGGAAAACTAGGGAGTGCTAGAGTGGAAGAAACACCCCTTTCTGGGTACAGTATCATTACGGTAAAGTCTTTGCTCCTGAAGTATAGTTTTTCTATTTCTATGGATTTGTCTATTTCTTCTAGGTTATTAAATTTGTAGACATATAATTGTTCATAGTAGTGGTTTATGGTCCCTGTGTTTCTGTGGTTTCAAGGTTTGTCAACTTTGTTCTTTGATTCCTTTCTGAAATTCTGGACCTTGGATCTCTGGACATTAGCTTGGCAATGGGATGATCCCAGAACCTAGGGCTTCAGGGGCCAGTTTGGTGCTAGGGAGGGCCTGGAGTCTGGGTCTGTGGGGTCTAGTCTGGTGCTGGGCTGTGGTAGTCAGTCTGGCATTAGGTTCACTGGGACAGGACTGGTGTTTGGATCTGAGGTAAATTTGGGTGCTCACATCACTCTTCCCCTCTACCCCTGCCCCCATGAGTTGGATCTCTGGAGTGTGTTGCTTGGGCTTGGGTTAGGGGTGATCTGAGTAATGTAATGAGGAAACTCTGCTCTCTACCTTCTTCAAAGCATCTTTTTTTTTTTTTTTTTTTTTTTTTTTTTTTTTTTTTTTACTTTTGTACTCCATCTAGGTTCTATAATCTCCTACCTAGATTCCTTAGCTCTCGTGAAGGGATTTTCGTGAATGGAAAATTGTTCAAATAATGTTTCTGTGAGAGAACAAGCACTAGAAATTCCTAGTTAGCCATCATGCTGACTCTTCTTGACTCAATTTATTTATTTTTTTCCTTTTGGTTCCACTTAAACCAACCTCCCTTTTTCATTGCAGCAGGGTGGCCTTTGTAATCTGTGGCTATGCTTTATAACTCAACTGCAGAATTTTGTGATGCCTGTTTCACGTTGTACTACATAGTTTCCTTCCATTTGTTTTTACACCTGAAATTTCTTCAGTTATTTTTTGTAGTCTTATTTTGTATATTGGGGCATTCTTTCTTCTCTAGGCCAAATCCCATCAACATAATTCTCCTTAAGAACGTGTGTAAAGGCAGAGTGTTGGGCAGTGGTTCGAATGTTGGTGCAAATGTCTCATTCACATCTATACTCCACTGCTTAAATCCTCACCAAATATTTAAAGTATGACCCACTATTTAAAGGTGCTGATTGCACATTTATAATATATCTGGTCATTGACCATAATTTTATAGTATTTTATCTTATTCTGAAGAAGCAAAATTTAAATACTTAAATTTATCAAATTAAAAATTTATCAGACTGAATGTTATCAAATTATCAGATTAAATATTTTATAAGCAAGACAGTTTAAGTACTTGACAATTTTATATGACATAATATAAAATATAATTATTGTAAATAGCACTTTTTTACAAGACTGACATTAGAGAGGAATAACTTCCATCTCACAAGTTACATGTTATGGTTTCTCTTTTGGCTTATAATATTATAAACTCATCCATATCATATTTTAGTGTGGTGTAGTGTTATAGGAAGGTTCTCATACACAGAACATGCATGTCCTGTCCATGTATATTTACTGATCAAAATAACACTGATTAAAGGCTAGCTTTTCAACTGTCAACTACTTGATTTTCAGCATTCAAAAGAAGCATTCCACATAATTTCTTCCAGATTCAATTTACTACATAAAATCTCAAGTACACTTCATGTGACTCTGGTAAACATAGCATTTCTTTTTCTCAATGCTCATCCAGAATTTATATATATATATTTGAATTATATGGTTTACATTTACATAATATAAAATCAAGAAAATTAAATTGAAAAATTGTATAAGAGAATTAATAGATAGGTATGTGAATGTTTATGTTCAATAAATTGAAACATAAATTGTGAAGTCAATTTTCTTGAAATAAGAAGCAGCAACTCTGTTTGAGCCTTGATCATTTTCCTTTCTATGACTCTCATTATAACCAGAGCAACTTACACAAACTAGTTTACATTCTAGTTTTTATTCGTTTTAATACATGTCAATCTCATTTTGATTATTGTTCCCATTCAACTATTACTCTAGTTATAAAAGCATTTTAGTTTTATTTGTAATTAAACAAAGAAACTGTATTTTTGCATAAATTCTTATTGTTGAATCAAAATGCAAAAGAGGGTTGTAAAGACAATAACCAAGAAGTCTTAACAAGTAGTAATGAAGCCACAATATGGACTTGCAGCAACATTTCTTCAGCAAGAAATGAACATATTGGATCTATATTGATTTATTTTCTTGTCACTACTGAAATTGGTACCTTGTTTTAAATCAGTTGAGAACAGTGGCCATAATTAATTATATTGGTGAGCAATTCTCTTACAAAACTCAGGAAAAGGTAGTTCATGACCCACTCTGATCACTCTTTTTATCACTATAGGCAACTGATATCTCTTAGGCAATAACCACTGATATAGAGATTTATTCCACAGAAGCTGTTAGACCCAAACTTTTGGTGTTCCTTCCCAATAAGTCCTCATTACATGCTTAATTATTCTTACCCCAACAACCAGATAGTAATGGGAAATGGAATAGAAGCTAAATAACTAATTGTTGATCTCATTTAAACAGAATGTAGTATTAGTTTTGGTTCTTCCCAGCTCGCCTTTTGCAACAGGGCAACAGATAAAGGCTATAATGTCGAGCTTGAAGATCCATCAGAAGAGGTTGTGTTCTTAGAGGATTTCAAAAACAAAAAATGTTTGTAAGAGTTTGATCCTGGCACCCAAAGTAGCTGAGGAACCACTGCAAATGAAAAACTGTGGACAAAGACTATTTGCTCCAGATGAGTTGTGGGAGTGGCTTTAAATTTTATCAGTTCAGGAAGACCACAGGACACTTCATTAGATGGCCCAATTTCTCCCTTGTCTTACAATGGTAGAGCACACTAGCTTTGCACCAAGGGCTCTAGAAATAGATCTTTTCTACCCAAGCCTCATCACATAGGTAGTAATTTATTAAACTTTCGATTTTGGCAATACATTCAGAAAATAATACATTCCTTTGTAGCTAATCTGTCACTGACCGAGAACTCCTGCCCTCTATGGATATTTGAAGATATTTAAAGAAATATTTCTATGAACAAGAAAAGAATAATGAAATTCAAGAAGGAATGAGAAAAAACAAGTTGAAAATTTGCAAAGAAGGATGCTTTTGAAGCAGCAGTAATGGGACTCAAAGGAAAGAATTTTAACAAAACGAACAACTTTTCAGAAACATAGTTCCTCAAACTGAGGCAATAATAAAGATACAAAAGTGAAAAATATGAGTAAAAATAAATATGTCATGGATTGCAGAAAGGAGAAAGTGATGTAAATAAAGAATAAAAAATAGTAAATTCAAGGAAAGATTCCAGAGAACTATTACCTAAATATAAGAAGTCCTAGAAGTAGATAAAGAAACTGATGGAGAAGTAATAATGTAAAAAAATAATCTTAAAGTTTCTTTAAGTGAAGCGTGTTGATCTTAATTTAAAAGTCTCACTGAATCCCAAGGAATAAAAAATTTTAAAAAGACACAAATCTAAATATAAGAATAATCATAAAAGATGAGAAAAAAAATTTAAATTTCCATAGAAGAAATAACAATTGCAAAGAACAGATTTCTGTCAAAGGGAAAATAATTATTATGTTAGCAATTTTTTATTTGCAGTTTGAAAGTTCAACAAACAAAAAATTGTATCATGTAAATATTGTTGCACAGAAATGGTTGCAATTCAAGGGTCATGGAAAACTATATGCAGTATCAATAGTAGTAAGTACAATATTAACCAGCCTTACAAATGCCTATATCCTTTAAGTCAGTATTCAACTTTTAGGAGTCTGTTCTTAGTAAATAATAAAATTCAGTCACAAAGACTTTTTTGACATATTATTTATAAAAGCAATGCTTTCTTTCAAACATGTTTTCCTAAATATCTTAATCCTTCTTGAGGCACTGTTCGTACTTTTCTGTACAACTAGAATGTTTTTTTCCCTTCAAATGGCACAATGGATTCTGCTTAAACTTTAAATTTTCAGTCACATATATTTGTTTTCTGAGGATTTTGTTACTTGTTCCCCTCCAAAATGCACAATTTCATTCATCATCTCCATTGTGGTTTACATTACTTCTGTTCACCCATTTTATTGAAAAATTTTATTTACAGTTAGATCTCTCCTTTCATTGGAAGAATATGGGCTTGGGGGGTGGGGAGTGAGGGATCAGATGGAAGGGTCAAGTGTTAGTTTTTTGTTTTTATTTTCAAAGAAAAAAAAAAGAAAAAGGAGAAAAAAAAGGAAGAATTGGGCTGCAACTCACTTTATTATTCTTATTCACCGAATTCCTATAATCTGCCACAATAGTGAACTTATTTTAGATGCTCAATGAATATTTGTGAATTCATATATTAAAAATTGCTTATTTGAATACTCTTTTAAGAAAAAGTTTTAATTCAAATGTCTCTGTTATAGATATTGATGAATTTTGCTCTTATTTATTTGGTCATGATTTTTAACGTTTCTGCTTTGCCCTATGCTTTGAATTCATTGTACGACTAAGTACATTTAACAAAATCAATTCTGTAGTCAAACATTTGAAAATATAACTTCATAGATATTAATTTCCATTTGGTAAAATTTTGTCTTTGTCATTCACCATTTAGGACTTTGCCTGATGTCTACACAAATGCCCAAGACTTTAGAGATTTAGTGAACTTCTGTATTATTTTAACAATCTATGATTTTAATATAAATGTATATTTTATTTTATTCATTTATTTTTGAGCCTTTCTGGTTAAATTATCTCTTTAAAAACTGTACTAAGATGACTTTTTTAGACTATTGTATTTTCCATTCCCCCTCATTTCTTGTGTCTTTCTCTCCCCCCACCTCTTCTGTTAATTCCTTAAAGTGAGAAATGAAAAGAGCAAAAGCTATAAATGCAGCCATTATTCAGAGCAATAGTCCTTTGACCAAGATCTGAGAACAATTTAACTATTTATATAAATATTTATAAAAAGGATGCTCAAAGGTTTGATTGTCATCTTCTGCTTTGGGAACATGGGATGTAGGGAACCTAAATGGTATCATTTACACAGTTAGTTATTTAAGAGAGAATCAAGGATGCCGTCTATTCTGAACAGAAACAGAGGTCAGGGATAATATTGTCTATCATTCTGTCTTCCCATCTATGTCATTTCACATATTCATTTTTATATATGACACTGGACACTCAAATGCTTTGAAAAGTACCCTTTGTGGTTCAAAGTCCTTATGGTGAAACTAAAATGAGACTCAATGACCTTATTTTTTCAAAGTTACTAACACAACTGCACTATTTCAATAAAACCAGATTGTTGATGATTGAGAAAAGGGCAATAAAATAAACCCAAAAGGTCATGCTAAGGCCAGAAATAATGAATTGAAATGAAAGTATATGATCTTGGCATTCATATAAAATAGAATCACCCATGAAAACTCACAATAAGCTTATGGCTATGTGCGAAGTATAATAAGGAAAAGCTAGTCCTAAATGAATTCCCAAGGAGACCATGCTGAACACCTCTCTGAATGAAAGATGAATTATGAAATACTTGCATTTGTTGAAATTATTTAAAATGATTGAAACTGCAAGCACATTTTGACATATATTTAGTCACTTCAGGCACTGATATGTTATTAATATTCAGTGTTAATACCAGTGGGCATCTTTGTACAAAAAAAAAAAAACAAAAAAACAGTTCTCTTTCCTTTTTAGTGATGTGAATGCGGTATTGTTTCCACATGCATACATGCTTCTATAGGCTTAATGAATGTGTTTGTTTGTTGGCAGGTGCATGCATGTATTGTTAGATTGAATATGTGATTGATAGTTCCTTTTTAGAAATGTAAATTGAATGTTTTTAAACCATTTTAATCTTACCTTCAAGTATGCTAGAAAATAAATGCGATGTGGCTCACACCTTTTGTAAGGAGAATGAAAAATAAACTCCATTCCTCACCAGTGTATAATGTTATCCCTCAAGTGCTAGATTTATCATTTAGGAGTCTCTTAGATTTTATATGCAGCTATGAGGGGCAATATATGTCTAGTAAGGACAAGTCACATAATATTATATTTTTGAGCACCCGAAAACATATATATGAATATATATATTCATCAAGTATTGTGGCAGTACCATCGAAACATTCACTGTAGATAAAGCAGTGAACAAAAGATAGAAAACTCCTCATTGGAGCATACATTGTGATGGTGATTGGAGAGAGAAAATAAAGCTTAATATGGACTATTAGATAATGATAAGTGATCTGGAAAAGAATAAAGCAACTAAAGGGAATTGCCTAAGGTGACATATATGCATTTAAGTAATGTGGAATAAATATGACCGCGTACATTCATAATTATGAATGAAATGATATCTAGCATACTCTTGAAAATAATCTTCAGTCCAGTTCAAGGAAATGGAAGGGAATAAAGATGAAATAAGATTGATTATGAGTTCATAACTTTTATACTTGCATAATATGTTCATAATATGCTCTCTGCTTTTGTAAATATCTGAAAAATTTCATAATCAGTTTGATAAAAGTACTCACAAAGTGTTTCTCTGAGAAAATGACATTAGAATGAAGAAGTAAGAGAGTTGAAATATTCAGATGAAGGAATGACAATTGCAAACTCTTGAAATGCTTGCATGTCTGGAAAAGTCAAGATACCGTGTTGCTAGAGTGGGTTGATGGGAGTTGAGCATATTAAATGGCATCATTTGGGAGCACCAGAAGCTAGATTGTGTAGGCAATTTCTAGAATTTCCTCACAAGAAGAGAAGCCATTGGAGATTTTCAGCAGAGAATTCTGTAATCTGATTTATATTTGAAAAGCACCACGATGGTTTCCTTGTTTAGACTCTACTGGAGGTAAATACAGAAGTAAGGGGACCGGTTCGTTGGTTATTTCACAGTGTGGAAGATGATGGCTTAGACTAAAGTGATATCAATGGAGTTAGTGATAAATGATCAGATCCTGAATATGTTTGCAGGTAGCACCAATAAGATTTGCTGAAGGGGTAGAAGTGAGTTGTGATTTATGAGAAAGATAGAAGACTCAAGGGAGATTGTGGGTTTGGTGCTGTGCAAATGGGAGTGGTGGGGAGGGCTTTTCTATGAACTAAGACAAGACTGTAGGAAGACTAAAGCGAGAGCGGTGGGATTGTCTCAGTTCTGAGATAGGGAAGGATGACCCTTCAGACTCCCTCCAGAGCTGTGCAGAAAAGAATCAGAGACTACCTTGTAGCAAGTATCGAGGGGTTTCTCTCAAAACAAATTTTTTTTTTGAAAAAGCAAAGAATTTATATTTCTCAGTAGCACTTTCATAAAACTCCCAAATAGTTCTAGTTCTTAAACTTAGTTTCAACTTAGGCACAAGAAACACAGATTTGGTGAGTTCCTTACACTTCCCGGCAGTGCATCTGAGTGGCACTCTATAATCATAGTCCATGACATCATATGCATTTCTCAATCTGCAAATCTATAGAAATAACTGTTACATGGGCACTAATTTGGCACCTGCCTGTTACCATGACTTTTTTTTTTTTTAATTACATGTTTGTTTTGAAAGAAGATAGTTTCCTCCAATCAGTCTTTCCATTTAAAAAGGCCTTTCATGTATATCATATGATTTGATGCTGGCACTGTAGGAACTTTGCAGAAACATCATTTTTCTCATTTTAAAAATGCAAAGCTTGATGTTAAGGGGTTAACTGACTTCCTCACAGCTAAGACTAGCTTGCACACAACTAGGACAGCAATCTGGATCATCTAACACTTTTACTTTATATCTCCTGTTACTATTACTCTATTACTTGCTGCATATATAAAGACGTAGAATAAATTTTATGTAAGTATAACAATATAGAAAATCATTATAATATATAAACCTTTCTAGAAATAGTTATCTCTCTGTACATACCCATACACATTTTAATTTTCTACTGCTGCACATAAAGCTATCCCCAAAATTAGTGGTATTAAAAATATTATATTATGCTTATGGATTCTGACTTCAAAGATTTATGTCTTTATTCCATGATGAATGGGAGCTAAGATTCAGATAATTAGAGTCACTGGAACACCTGGGGACTGGAATCATCTGGAGACTTTTAATCATATATTTTGTGCATGGGATGGTACAACCTAAAGCCTGGATTCTCTTAAGCCTGACATTCAGAATGCCTACCTGTTGCATGCCCATGTAGGTTGCATTTTCTCCCAATGTGACAACCTCTGGATAGTTGGACATCTTACACTGAGACTCAGGGCTCCAGTGATTAAACGACTATTCATTTGATGAATATTTAATGAATAATGAACATTTAAGTGAAAAAGATCCTTTATTACCTAAACTTACAAGTCACAGATAGCCACTTTTATAAATTCTATTAGAATATTCACAAGATTCAAGGGAAGGCAACATAGACATTTTTTTTTTTTTTCAAAGGAAGGGCATTAAATTGCTATCTATAGTCTGCAACCAATATTTTATAATAATTAGTGTATATATATATATATATAACAACAAAATGGCAGCTGTTTTCATCTTTAGCCTCTGAAGTGGTGCCCTAATTGGAAACCATTTTCCAGTCAATTCTGAAACTTTCAGAACTACTTATGTTTCCTTTTTAAAAATGTTCTAAGAAATTGCAGAAGACATGAATTCATATAAATGTGTTTTATAAGATTTATATTGCTGTTTTGTTGATTGCTTACTAAAGAAGATACTGATTGACTCACATTGAAATGAAAGAATCAGTTTAGCGGTGTGGTAATGGCTGCTGTGGGCCTAATTCCAAAAATCTATGAAGGTACTTAGGAAAAGTGTATGACTTCATCTTGGTATGAGAATAAGTCAGGCCTGTCTTTCTCAGGGGTGAGGAAGAGCCTTGAGAGAGGGAACAGAATGTATCAGGTGAGAATTTGGATAAAGCCTGGCCATTCTAATAACCTGAACACTGGTCAGCATTGTTTGAGCTTAATACATGGGATAAATGGTTAAATGGGGCCTGGACCAAGAAGGACCTTGCAGGACCCGACGGTGAAGAGTTTTAAGCAGGGAAATATCCTTTTAACTGTAAGAAGACCATGCTACCTGCAGTATAGGGAATCAGAAACAAACTAGAGTCCGGCCTCCAGTTAAACCAGGTGAGACATAATGATGGCATGACCTAAGGTAATGACTTTGGCGATGAGAATGAGTTAAAGAATCCAAGACATAGTATGGATGCACGGGGGAAAGGAGGAACTGGCGATCCGAAGCATGCAGAGTGGGATAGACAGGATGGAAATCCAGGTACTGCATATAGGAGGAGAATCAGGTATTTTGTATTTGGGGGAAAGAGGAAGGGTGATAACCAGGGAGCCCACTGAACATGTTAGTTAGCTGTTCAGCATGTTGTTAAGAGGTTTCTCAACAGAAAGGTAGATATACAGGTGAAAGTCAGGAGAGAGAGCGGGTCTGCACGTCAGGCTTGGACGTGGTACAAGATTGGGGGCAGTCACTTCAATCTCAAGGATTCAAAATATATCGTAAACTGACAGTAGGGCCATTTGGAAAACTTCCTGCTTAAACTTAAAACTTTCCGTTGTTGTTTTGTATTTTTTACAGGTATGTGACTACTGGGGGAATTAATTAATTTAGGACTAAATTATGACCTAAATCGGGCAGAACCAATTAAAGATTTTATCCGATTCAGACCATTAAGATTAGATACGAGCAATAAGAACTATGTCTCAGATAGAATATTTTTATGCATGTTTTTTTCTATTTTCTGATTAATGAAGTTCTGATCTCCTTCATACAGAGTCCAACACTGCAGCCTGGGTTAGAATCCAATTCAAAACCTGTGCATAATCATCTGCATTTTTCTTTTTCTACTTAGGAACTTGGCTCAGAGAATGAGACTTTCGTACTTTTTTGGCAGAGGACAGTGAAATTAAGTTGAGGTGTATAAATCATTTCTTTAATTCTGTATTTTATATTTTGACATCTTAAAATGCTTCCTGGCTGGGAAGAGACTGCTGCTTCCAGAGCTAGCCATTCCTCAGAGCACGTCTTTCATATGCAAAGCAACCAATCCACAGCCTATAGCCCCAAACACCTCCTTATCCAACTTTCAGGCACCAAGCCAATATTTCCCTTGCGCCCAAATCATCTCTGGACCAGAGGCACCAGGCAACCAGAGGCCACCCATGGAGCCCAAAACCCTCAGGAATTACTCAAACTAGGCCATTCTAAAGTGTTTACTCTACCCTGCTTTGCTTTTCCATTGGACATCCCAATAAACTCCAGCTCCGCCTCTCCCCATCTCCTGTCTTCTCCCCCCTCATCAAAATCTGATGCCGCAGCATGGTAGGTGGGGATCCCCCTTCTGACATCTGTGAGAATAATAAACTCTTTAAGTGTCGTTCTCATTTCCTGGGGCGCGCTGACTTTACCGCACCATATTCAACATTTACATTCTTAGAACAAGAGGAGAGTTCTGAAGAACAAGAAGAAAATGGATTTTGGCAGATGTAAATAATTAGTAATTGAGAAGGGAAATGAATCTGTATCAGAAGAATAGCCCAGTGGGATATAAGTCTGTCCTGGGGAAATGAGTAATTAAACTAATAAGATAACTTGTCTTCTCCATCATCTCTCTAAATAGATTACTATGATGCTATTTTACTAAGGCTTAAGGGATAAGTTTTTGTGAATAAAACAGTTGAATATAAGAAACCACCTTCATGACTATTGGCTTTCGGAAACATTAATATCAAAGAAAGGATTGTCTGAAGGCAAATTGCCCATCTACTCATTTACCCACAGAAAAGTTGATGTATAGCAAGTAAGATAACAATGGAAAGATTCTTCATATGATTTCACTCACACGTGGAATTTAAGAAGCAAAACAAACAAGCGTAAGAAGAAGAAGAAAAAAAGAGGCAAACCAGGAAACAGACTCTTAATTAGAGAGAACACACTGATGATTACCAGAGTGGAGGTGGGTAGGGAATGGGTGAAATAGGTGACGGGGGTTAAGGAGTGCACTGAGATGAGCATTGGGTGCCATACAGAAATGTTGAGTCACTAAACTGTACACCTGAAATTAATATTACATGTAGATTAACTAACTGGAATTTAAATTTAAAAAAAGGAAAATTCTCTCTTTCAAAGTTTGTATTTAATGGACAGATGTAAGAGTTGGGGCTAAACTATAGACTACTATTTTACAATGATTTCAGAATATGGATATTATTAGGTTAACAAGAAGTTTCTGAACTCATTTATTCATATACATTTATTTAAAAATCAGTATTAAATGTCGATTGTGTCACCTTGAGGGTACAGTAATGAACAAGAGACAAAACACGTTAGCCCTAAAAAGTTTACATTATAGTGGGATGAGGGAGACAAAAATCTAGTAACAGATAAATACTGTAAGAAGTATATGATAAAATCTTCAAGCAATGATAGGTAATTAATATTACAGATTCAAAGTTAAATTATAGGGATGCCTGGGTAGCTCAGTGTTTGAGAGTCTGCCTTCAGCTCAGGGCATGATCCCGGGTCTTGGGATTGAGTCCCATATCGGGCTCCCCTCAGGGAGCCTGCTTCTCCCTCTGCCTGTGTCTCTGCCTCTCTCTCTCTCTGTGTCTCTCATGAATAAATAAATTAAATCTTAAAAAATATATTAATTATACTATGACAAGTGTATTAACTTGTTATTTGCTGTATATTTTAATATGTTACCATATCTTAAACAATTTCATATTATATATTATACATCAATCTACAACCAATATGTGGCTTTCAAGTTTCCCATTATGTGGAATTATTTACTCAATCTCTATTTAACATTTTCAAATATAAACAATATTATAATGAGTTTTCTACATAAATAAAAGTGTGCAAAACTGTGATCTTTTTCAATAACATTTTCTTTTTATTGGAAAACAAATTTTTAGATCAAAAGACATATATTAAGTGATGTGGATGTGAATTTCCCTGTTTAAATGATTCCCTAATTTATCCTGCCACCATAGTATGAGTCCATTCTTAAGTCCAACAGAGAAAGACAATACCATATGACATCACACATATGGGGAATTGAGAAACAAACAAAACAAACAAACAAAAAAAGACAAACAACACCCACAAACTCTTAAATACCGAAGACAAACTGGAAGTAGGTGGGGGTGGGGATGTGAAATAGATAAAGGTGCTTGAGTCCATTTGTCTTGAGCACTGAGTGATGTAAAGAAAGGTCGAATGATTTCATTGTACACCTGAAAGTAATATAACACTGCATATTAATTATACTTAAATTAAAAAATAAATAAAGCCACATCAAACAATTAGAAAAGACGGGCACACTTTTCCAGCACTTTCGATAGTAGTATTCAAATGGCAACAACCAAAGATATTTTTCTTCCTCCTCACATAAAGAACGGCTGATTCTCTTTGTGGGTTATAGAGACAGACCAAAGCAAACAAACACTGAAAAAACTAACAATATTTAGAATGCCCCAGTGTTATCATATGCTAAGGACATATGGGCATTGGAAAAGGTCAACAACATCATGATACTCAATATTCTAAATATAACTTTTTCTGTACAGGTTTGGTTACAGGAAGATGATTGATAGGAACATATAGCTTACTGCAAAAAACAAAAAAAAAAAACAAGTCCTGTTTTGTTTTGTGTGTTTTTGTTTTTATTTTCATTTACACATTTAAGATGCAGGACACTAAGGTCAC
This sequence comes from Canis lupus familiaris, assembly GCF_011100685.1. Lineage (NCBI taxonomy): Eukaryota > Metazoa > Chordata > Mammalia > Carnivora > Canidae > Canis > Canis lupus. Next base: position 62,591,489 of record NC_049236.1, read on the forward strand.
TGGACTTCTAACATGTTTTACAGAAGTTTATTGCATGCTTTATTTATTCCAAGCAGTCCCTCAGAGAATTAGAATATTCAACTCTGGCCACTTCAGATTCTGATCCTTTCACAATTTGAAGGCAAAAAACATTTACATACATATTACAGTCAAGACTCAGTTAAGCTGATTTACTTGTGTTTCATCAAGTCAATTGGAATTATTAAATTTAAAAGTCATAGAAGGAAAGCTAATACTCAGCCCTCTATTTTTATTAATATACTTTAATATTTTCAGAAAATTACATCAATATTTCAAGAACTCATATTTATTGCATGCTACAAGAAAGAATAATAGAGGAAAAAGTAATGACTAGTAAAAACAATTTTTTCAAAACAAACGTGTTTCTGAAATGGTATGTTAAAATAGATGAATTAGTAGGGAATTGAATTTGATTAATTCTCTCTATTGTAAGCTTTCTATCTTTATTTTATCCTCTTTTTTCTTTTTTCTACTTTTCTTTTTAGCATCTGACATTTGCTATAGGATGATGATTTAGTTAAATATTCCTTTGAATAAAGAGTAGCTCCTCTCCATTACACTGTGAGTTCTTAACAAATATGTTTAGTCAAGTCATGAAAAATGAAATAGCTATTTCCTTTATTTTATTTAATTTCATGCCATTTGTGATATTCAGTTGACAGACAGCGCTTGCATCAAATGAGAGTACACAGAATATCAGTTTAATATAAAACAGTAAAGAATTTGTAACCCCAAGTGATAGGGACATGGCTCCCAAATTTTTGCCTTATAAACAGTCTCTCATTCCATAGAGTTACTAGGAATTTGTGTCTAGACACTATGACAGAAATTTTCTCGGAAGTTAATCAAAGTAAAAGGAAGTGTCAGGAAAGCAATTATCACAGCTTAAAAAAAAAAGAAGAAAAAGAATGAAAAATGATTGGAAAGCAGTAAAACTTAGAAACTGCTTATGTAAAATTTGCAAATAAGTAATCTTTAAAGAATATAAGACAACTTCATTTCTCATGTTCAGATAAAAAGGACAGAAATTTTACTAAAGTGTCACTAATGTCTAGATGGAATTTCAGATGAATTTTAAAATTAAACATCTATCATTTAAAAACGTATTAACTAGAGCACATCGTGTCTGGTTTACAGAATAAAGATCTTTTATAGATGCAAGCGTATGTTTGTAAAATAGTTTGAGCGCACAACTACTTACCTTCTATATCCTCTTACTTAGTATTTAATGACATCTCTATATTTTATGATGTTAGATTGAATAGTCTTTTTTATTATATGAAAAAAATCATGGATGAAAAATAGTGGCAGAAGCCACTTTTCCCTATCAGTGTAGCCAAAGTCAAAGGATATAGTAGTAGAGTGTTAGAATGCTTTAGAAATCTCGCCATGTGACATCTGAGTCTGGGTCATAAGAGGCAAAACAGCACCTGCCGGGTTCCTCCGGGCCATGGGCCGCTTGCCTTAGAGCCCAGTAACCATGTTCCATGTTGTGGGGGAGACAAGCAGCCACACGAAAAAGGTGTTTTGGCCACACTCACAAGTGTGTTGGCCACAGTCCCAGTTGTGGTCTCAGCCGGGGCCTATTAGTCACTGCCAGACATCTGAGTGAAAGAGCCTTCATTAAACTGTAGCCTTCACTTGAGGCCAGTGGAGTAGAGAGGAGTTGGGGTAGAGAGAAGCTGACCCTTCGAGCCCCGTCCAGACGGTAACCTTGTAAGCGTAATGTAAGTCACTAAGTTTTGTGACAGATTTTTATAGAACAATAGAGGGCTGAAAACATGAGAAAGAATGAAGTCTACGCATTGCACATTGTTAGTTTTATGCAAAAGTGATACAGAGAGGATGAAAGAGCATCATGATAGGGGGAAGAGCTATCAGGGAAAAAAGGGGCCGTGCAAAACAAGGAAGAATCATTCCAAACCAGGGGAAAGCTAAGAAAGAATGTGGCAGCATCCAGGATGGTGGCTGTTTTATGACTGTGCAGATGACAAGTAATATTCAAAGCAGCGCAGTCAGACTTTTACTAAGTCCAAGAACTAAAACAACAGAGATTTTTTAAAAAAATGTTTCTTTTTGGTATTTTTGAATACTAACGCTTTAGCAGAGATGTCATCCGCAAGTATCTTCTCCCATTTAGTAGATCGTCTTTTAGTTTTGCTGGTTGTTTCCTTTGCTTATAGAAGCTCTTCATTTTGAAGTAGTCCCGACAGTCTGTTTTTCCTTTTGTTTCCCTTGCTTCAGGAGACATATTTAGAAAAATATTGGCACAGCCAATGTCAGAGAATTACTGTCTGTTCTCTTCTAGAATTTTTAGCTTTAGGTCTCACATTTAGGTCTTGAATCCATTTTGAATATGCCTTTCTGTGTTTTTGTCTCCATTTATGGGGTAGCTCATTGAGATGGAAAAATAAAAAAATAAATTTGGCTTAAATAAAAACAAAACTAAATTCCTTGATTGACTAGTAAGTGACAAACCCTCAGACACTGAAGCAAACTAGAAGCAACCAAAGAATTTACATGCAAAATGAAACCATTTTTCAAATTTTGGAAGATAGTTACTGCAATGGGTAAGGGTACTTCTGGGTTATCATACTTTTAAAACAAATTTTAGAATGGTATGTAAACCATCTAATTTTAACCCCAAATCTGAATATATAGGTATAAGTTCACATCTTTTCTAGGTTAGAAGTTTGTACTAAGTATTATTATCAGAACTATTAATAATGAGAAGAAAAAATAGTCTTACTGAGCCTGTCACTCGGACATCTTTAAAAAAAATATTATGCAAGCTCTCACCTGATGTATTTTCTCTTAGTTTCCATCGTCCATATTGCACTTCCTCACTTTTTTTTGACACTCAATCAGCCATATATTGGAATACTTAATAACGAGGATGTGCCTTAGACAAACCAATTATTTCTGTAACAAATTTACGAGATTTGCAGCATAAGCAATGGTAATTGGGTTATTGTTAAGCTCCAAATATGTCAATTGCTTCATTTTTCACTGAATGATTATTCACTGATTGATTTTTTTCATGCAGAAAAAGACACCAGACTACTGTAGCTTTCCTGAAATCGTTTCCCTACTATAGCTCTTCTTTATAAGAAAGGCACCTAAGCACCATAGGTAAATATTATTTAACAATGCAGGACACATTGGCCTTTATTATTATTTTTTTAATTTTTAAATTTTTTAAAAAACATTGGCCTTTAAATAATTTTTTTTTTCATGAGAGACACACAGAGACAGAGAGAGAGGCAGAGACACAGGCAGAGGGAGAAGCAGGCTCCATGCAGGAAGCCTGATGTAAGACTCGATCCCAGGACTCCAGGATCAGGCCCTGGACTGAAGGCGGCCCTAAACCGCTGAGCCACCCAGGCTGCCCCTTTTAAATAAATTTAAAATACATTATCATATAATGAATCATCAACCCTCCATAAAATTAAATCGCAACAAAATTTTGACTAGATGCCTTTAACTTTTTGTGAGGTATATGCATTGAATTAACATTGGAGTTTTTCTGTAACATAGTTTTGTTGTCATAAGTGCTGGCAATTTGCCTTAATTATAAGCATAAGAGTTATTTTTCATTCACATATTTCTAACAGTCATATGACTTTCAGTAATAAAGTAACCCAAACCTTGGTTGAAAATATGAAGGTTCTTGAGGGAAAGTGATATAGTTCTGGGTGTTATGCTGTATGTTGGCAAATCGAACTTCAATAGAAACAAAAAAATAAATAGAAAATAGATAATACTGGGATGCCTGGGTGGCTCAGTGGTTGAGCATCTGCCTTTGGCTCAGGTAGTAATCCCAGGGTCTTGGGATCGAATCCCGCATCAGGTCCTTGAGACGAACCTGCTTCTCCCTCTGCCTGTCTCTGCCCCTCTCTGTGTCTCTCATGAACAAATAAATAAAATCTTTAAAAAAAACCCCAAAATATATAATACTGCTGTTCTTACAGGATTGTACTCTTGCATGTAAGAAATAGTAAATAAACAAGTAAACAAATGAGTTGCTCTAAACACAATATGTACCATGAAGAACATAAAACAGTAATTGCGCAAAGATTGATGGAACAGAATCTTCAGATACATTACATAGAAACTGATGAATGTGAAGGAGGCAGCTTTGCAAAGGTTGGGGAGGAATCATTCCAAGCAAAGAGGAAACACAATCCTGTCATTTAAGAATCAAAAAGAAGGCCGATGTCCTAAAGAGAGTCAATAAACTGTGTGTGTGGTGGGAGGAACGTCTCTACTTATTTCTTCAAATTGATTTTAAGTATAGGTTTTGCTAATGGCTGTTAAAGATAGGAGTTTTATTTTTTCATTATTCTGTAGACTACCAGCTGAGGAGGAAACATTAGTGAATATTATTGAGACAAGACTGAACTCTAGTAAACAATGTTGAGCTAAATAATAGAAAAGGAAAATCTTACTGAAATAATAGGAAATAAACTTTATTGTCAAATTATACTTCAGTTTTATAAGCTCCCAATATCATGAGTGTGTACATTTACAACAGTTTTAACTGTTTTCTCACTGGCAACTATTCCAGCCCAATATTTACTCATTCACACGTGCTTCCTTTTCCTACATCCTCATTCTCTTTCTCTGCTGCATTATCTTTGTTTCTTCCCAAATATCAATACCCTGAAGACAAAGGGAGGTCCTAAAGAGCTCTGATTTTCTTATTGAACAATTATTCCTTATTAATTTTTAGCAGATTACGCCCAATAAACCAAGCTGCTTTTTTCATCTTAATGTTACCAACTTAGTAAAATATTTAACATCTTTCCCAACTGAATAATGAAACCTGATGCTAATATTGAAAAAAAAAAAGAATGGCTCCCTTTTATCTCATTCTACTTAATAAACACAAACTATTACAAAAAAAATAATGGAAAGCAAATGATAGGAATAGCAATAATTGGCCACATTAATACTGTAATTGTTTTTCATAGTGTAGCTCCATGTTTTAATTTGTCATGTATTTTTGTTTCATTATTTTCTATGTAGCCTGCACTATTTAAATACTAAAGGAAATAAAATCAAATATAAAAAAATTATTCTAGGGGCACCCAGGTGGCTCAATTGGTTAAGTGACTGGCTTCAGCTCAGGTCATTATCCCAGGGTCCTGGGTTCCAGAGGGAGCCTGCTTCTCTCTCTCTCTCTCTCTCTGCCCTCCACTGCTTATGTTCTCTTGTGCTCTCTCTCTCAAATAAATAAGCAAAACCTTAAAAAAGAAATGTGGAACAACAGATATTAGCTTTTGACTCTGTGCTAATATTAGTGTTATTTTACGTGCCTGAAGACAGTTGTTTAAATTAATGAATATAAGCAAAGTCTAAGATATGTTTCCCAGGGAAATGTAGTTGGTGTAAGTTCCTTTGGCTGCAAAGTGCTATGGGGATGGGACCAAGACAGAGCCGTCAGGGATAGTTAGGGTATGTTATAATGATCATAGTTGCATGGAGGGACTCTCAGTCAGTCAAGGGAAAAGCTGTGGGTAGTTGAAACTCATCCAGAAGACAGCTGCTTGGACATGTCAGGAAGCTAATTAAAAAGTTCCAGGATGAGTGCAAAGCTGAGAGGCCAAGCTGAACATGTGAGAACCACGCTGCGTTGGGGGTGGCACGATGGCTGGCAGCTGGTCCTCTAGTAGGCAGCGTTGGCCTTCGCACCGGGGCAGTGACAGCACGTGGAAGAGCCCCGGCCACAGGGCATCTCAAGGCTTCCTTAGATGAAAGTGCCCTGGAGAAATATGCTGCGGCGAGATGTTGAGCTAAACATACCATAGATCATCATCACGCCAGATGAACCTTCTGGAACTGTCTGGTGGCAGATTGCTTGTTAATAAATAGCCTGTTAATAAGTAGGACAGCTGAGACGTAGCTGTAGACGCCGAGTCAAAGGTCAAATCTGTCAATCTGCTTACCCTGAACGCTTGTCCTTTGTAGTTACTACAGGTTTTTTAAAATAAAAGGTGAAAGAAATGTATAGTTTACAGTTGAGACAGATATTAACATAGGATTTGTCTTTTCAGTAAATCCTAAGATTAGGAAGTCCCACAGAAGCTCTAAAGTGCCCAAACGCATGTGTTATCGGCCAGTGCATGTGGTACATACATAGGAAAAAAATGTCCTTTAAAATGCTTTATCTAAAAAAAATTAAAAATGAAATAAATATAAAATAAAATAAAATAAAATAAAATGCTTTATCTTCTTTAGCCTATCGACACTATAATCACCACGGACACTTCCACTAAGTGGGCTGAGACTGACAGTGTTCCCAGCCAGGAGGGGGGTAACGGAAGGAGGATTTTGGATGAGCTTCGATTGGTTGTTGAGCTTGAGGAGTTGTATGAACTGAAGTTAAATAAGTGATTTCACATATTTTTTAAGCTCAAAATGACCATCAGCCTCCACAAGGTCATCGAGTGAATTCAAACTCTACACTCTGGGGAAATGTGTGTGGCTGTAAATACACCAGGCTGTCGAAGAGACTGTTCATGACCCTCACAAAGTTGAATGTGTTCAGCTACAGAAACGCACTGACACTTGCTGGTCCCTGTCAGAAAACCAGGCTTTGTTCGACTGTGCATTTGGCTAGATTGAAGAAGATATGTGCAGGAGCAAGCTGCATAAAGGAGTGCAGAAGAAAAAGAAAGAAATCACGTTTAGAGAAGTCTAGAAAGGAGCTACCAACTGATAACATGAGGACCTTGGTGTAAAAGCAGCATTAGACATGACAACACACTGTGGAGCTCCTTTAGCCCAAACTTGCTCCTTCTAGTATATTTACATACACTAATTTTCAGCAACATCACATATATATATACATCTGCTCTAAAAACCTGTACATCTGTCACTATACAAATGTGACCTCTTATGTAATCAACAGATCATGATAATTTACTTTAAATTAATGTGAAACAATAAGGTGATGTACGTTTTATTTTCAAGTATAAAATAAGAGTAAATCTCAAACCCCCAAATTTTATTATATCTACTCATAAAAGTGGACTCTTTGTACCTACCGTGGCTATTGATTAAAGTGTTTTCAGAGATAATGATCTCTTCTTCCTTCTGTAGTATATTTCAGAAATCACTTGTTGGCAACTGTCTTTTGTTGGTCTTCACTGCTGCATGAAGTAGACACAATAGCTGGTAAGCAGAGCTGGATATATGATTATTCTGTGACATAAAGCTAATGCCAATCAGGATGGTTTTGTGCTCATATTCGGAAAATTGTGGGTAGTCTTGAAAATAGCTTGAAAGTACACATCTCAAATTACTGCCACTGACTTCCGACCTGCAAGCAATGAGGATAGAGATGCCGAAAACAACACAAGCAAGGGAAGAGGCGAAATTTTGATTACCTGGAAGGAGGATGCACAATGCATATTTTTGTGGTTGGATATGACTGAAATATCTATTGATTATCTGTGATCAGTGTCTATTGAACCCAAACCTGTGAGAGCATCCAAGACCAGAAATTTGAAGATATGTAAGAAGCACCTTTCTGAAGAATGATGAAAATTGCCAACAGCTCATAGTCATCAGTCAGATGATAATATATTCAGTTAAACAGCAATGTGTAAAGAATCTTAACTTGGGGTTTCCCATTTTTTTCTCCAACAAAATATTAATAAAGACCTATAAACGGATCTCTTCTAACAAATCATGCATACACACTTGCACACGCACCCACACACTACTGAGAACAGCTAAATTACTGATATGTCAGAACTAAGATCGATTCCAATTGTGACAAGGCTCTAAAATCCTTGTCCCTAGCCACCTGGGTGGCTCAGTCAGTTAAGCATCCAACTCTTGATTTTGGCTCAGGACGTGATTTCAGGGACGTGAGACCTAGCCTTGCAATGGGCTCCACACTGCGAGTGGAGCCTGCTTAAGGTTCTTCTGTCTCTCTCTCTCCCTTTGTCCCTCTGCTCCCGCTTGTGCACACACACTCTCTCTCTCAACCTTAAGTCAATCAATCAAATCAAATCAAACCAAATCCTTGTCCCTTATTTCTACTCCACTATTATATTTTTTAAATCATTGTAATCATATCTGCCAGTTATTTAGCGTCTACAGTGGCCACTACCCGTCTATTTATGATCTGTAATCTACCCAGCAGTTCTATAAGATTGTGGTGGTTGATTTTATGTCTTAACTTGACTGGGCTGAGAGATGCCTAGAGAGCTATTAAAACATTTCTAGGTGTATCTGTGAAGGTGTTTCTGGAAGAGATTAACATTTGAAATGGTCGACTAAGTAAAAAAGAGCAACCTCACCAATATAAGTGGGCATCATTCAATCCTTCAGGGCCTGAATAATGATACAAAAAGGTGAGGAAAGGGCAAATTTTATCACTGCTTGAATTGGGACCTTCATCTTTTTCTGTCCTCAGACATCGGATTGAATTGCTTGAATTGCCTGAATTCATTGCTTGAATTGGAACTTCTACTTCTTAGGCATTTGGATTGTGACTGGGATTTTACACCATTAGCTTCTCTGGTTCATAGGCCAGGAACCAGAACTGCACCACTGGCTTTCCCGGGGATCCAGCTTGCATATGGCAGATCATGCAGCTTCTCAGCCTCCATAATTATGCAAATCAATCCCTCATAATAGATCTCTTTCAATATATCTTTCTTTGCATTTCATTGATTTTGTTTTCTAGAGAATCTAACTAATAAAAGGTGGCTAGTATTATTATTATTTTATAAGGAGAGAGTTGATGTTAAAGAGTTTAAGTAACTTGAATGATGTTTTATAACTAGAAACAGCAGCACTAAACCCCAGCTCAGGTGTCCCATTGACTATGTGTTGCTTCTCAGGGAAATTAAAACAGAGAATCTAGTGAGGAGTTCTCTTGAATTTTTCTAAGAAATTAAAAATGATAACATCTGTAAAAAGCAGAGTATAATTTATATTTTTTCTTTAAATTAATTTACAATAAAACTGTAAATGAAATCTTTTTTTTTTTTTTTTTGGTAAATGAAATCTGTGTCAGTGAAATTATTTGTGAAATCTGTTGTTCTTTTGAAAGGAAATTTCAGTTAACATTTTCAAAATGAATTTAAAACAAAGAATAACTAGAATAACTGAGGAAGTGGAAGCTCATTAATACTTGGCTTAGTAAGTGTTGAGTAGTTGCATAAAGACCAGAGTCTGCAACAATGCAAGGATTATTCATGCTCTACGACATCCTGCCAAGGATGAAATAGTTCAAGGGTCATCAGGAGGATATACACATCATTACAGGATCATTTGAATGAGAAAGTTTCACCTTCAAAGTGGTGACACAATCCATAATCAATAGAGACAGGGAGTTAGAGCATAATCTACAATGAGAGCCACTTAACCTGAGTGATTACCTCTTAATTTCTGAGATAATAATAGAATGGAAGAAAGGAAGCTAGATCTGCATCAGCAATTTCACTTAGAGAAGTGTTAACAATTGGGGAAAGGTTTCAGGGTGTAAATTTAGTTGATTTCTTTTTCAAAATAAGATCTGATCTTTTGCATTAGTGTATTTTTGTCGACATAGTTATTTAAACTTAATTAGTATGCAATACTCTGGATGTCAAAACCTCAACATTTATCGGGCTGGCCAGGAACATCTGAAATAGTGTTTGTGTGCAACAGGAATTTGTTCAGTCAGTGGTGACTCTGGAACAAGACCTACAAGAGCACCAGAGGCCAGGTATTAAGGAAGTAGGTAGGTCTTTCCAGTGCTCCTTCTTCCCCTTTTCTGAATCATTCAACGAAGTTATAACAGGAAATGAGTATCAACCCACGATACAGGTAATCCTATAGTTCTCACCATAAGGGTGACAAGACCCTTATTCAAATAAACGCCATTTATGATGCCTCCTTATTTTCATTGCCATTTAATTGTAACCTTTAAGAGAAGAGTAGATTGAACAAATGAAAATCTGTATTATTGTTTTTGGGTAAGAAAGCTGCATCATAGTGTTAATGCTACTAGTGGAAATTCATAAATTTGCTGCAATACCAATAAAAATAACCACAGATTTTTTTTTCCTGGAATAAGCCAAGATTATTATCTTCTATTTAACTGTATATTTTGTTTGTTTTGTTTATTGAAGAATGGGAAGTTCTAAAATGTATGTATTTTTTATGCAAATGTGATTTACTTGGATATTGCATTCTTCACTTTACTTATGAAACTAAGCACTATGTTTCTATGATCCAATGATCCATCCAAGTTGTGATTTAATACATTTAATCTGCTGTTTAATAACTAATATTCCATGTGTGCATACACCACACTTTTCTGCTCCTCTCTGCCACTCATAGACAACAACAGTGACTAAGATGCCAGCCTGCCAGATAAAACACTGTGACAATATCCTGGTACATCTGCACTTACGCAACTGAGCATTTCTATGTGATATATACCCAGGAGCATTAATTATCATTCACTTATAAGTGTGCCAGAATGTTTTCCAGAATGACTCCATCAGTCTATATTCCTATTACTTAAATATTTCTGGAATCCTACCCTTATTTCCATCTCATTATTTTTTTATTCTGTTTGGGTCTTGAGTTATAGATGCAATGACCTCCAATAGGTTTTCCAGCATTCTAGCTTATTTTTTCTAATTAATGTCCTACCATCCATACCAGTGCCAGAGTGATCATTCCAAAAGACATACCTGATTATGATACCTTCTCTTGCCTTCCCTCTTTCTGTGGGTCATCTTTGTCTTCAGAATGGAGTCAAAATCTTTATGTGTATAACTTGTTTCAAACTTCCTGTGTCCCCACTGCCTATGCCTCACCCTTATGGCCTCTGCCAAACACAAAGAGACACAGTAAAGGACTTTTAACAGAGTCACTGGAAATGTATTGTATTCATAGTTCAGTAAATATTTATTTATATTATATTTACTGACAGTGATATCATGTGCAAGGCAATATGTTAATCAGAGTTTATAATAGAGAGCTAGTTCGAGATAGTCTGTTTTCTCATAGAATTTACATTTTAGTTTGGGATATTGACAATAAACAAGCAAACCACCAAATAAAAGAAGATGATAAGGAGTAGCAGAGTGCAAGGCTATATGTATTTTCTGTATTCCTTTCTTGATATTTTGTACATGCAAGACCATCTTCCTGGAAATTCCATTTCTCTTTATTTTTTTATATTCCCACTGTAAATTGTGTGTATTTTCCTCCTACTCTATTGAAATTGTATTTGTTTTCCTATTGCAAAGTGCTTAAGTAGGAGACTATGAAAGGGTCTCCTATTTTTGTCGTATATTCAATGTTAGCAGATATGTCAATGAGAAGTTAATATTTGCTGAAGTAATTAGTATATAAAATTATCTATCAATGAACAATTGCATAATTTATTGATTATGTATTATAAGCTTAGCACTCTGGTAGATGTTATAGTGAATGCATCAAACAATGAGAATGTGTCCTCTTTAGGGAGGTTGTAATACACTTGTATAAACAGCTAAAGCTCACAGTGAAATATTCCAAATGGAAAAATATTGTGAATAAAGAAGATATAGTGGTGTATAACCATATAGGAATGTGTCTAGATCAGCTGGAAATTAGTGGGCTTTAAAGACTGAGTGGAATGTACAGATGTAGGATATAGAAGGAATGTATCCCAAGGGTGAGAATGTGCATGTCTAAGCATGGCATGTGAGAAACACACCAAGCTCCATTAAATAAACTTGTAGTGAATACACATTATGTTCTAAACTGGTATGTACGGTCTCTGTGAATATAGTGATACACCCAAAATGGTGTGACCACTTTGATTTAAGTGAACAATTCAACTTGTAGTGTGAGAAGATATAAACTTAATCTGATTAAGGATAATACTGATGGTGGATGTTTTAAAGGCCAATAAATAAGCACAGAACTAAATATGTAGGCAATAGACTTGAAGTTGAGACATTTTATATGATAAAAACATGCAAGAAAAAGTTAACTTGATCACAGTGTGCATTATTATTATTAAAAATGGACTGTTAAAATGGGAGCTAGCACCTCACATCTGTTAGAGTGGCTATGATCAAGAAAACAAGACATGACCAAGTTTGGTAAGGATGCAGAGAAAAGGAAACCCTTGTGCCTTGTTAGTGAGAATCTAAATGGATAGAGCTACTATAGAAAACAGTATGGGGATTCCTCAAGAAAATAAAAATATAACTACCATATGATACAGCAATTTCACTTCTGGAATATTTGAAAGAAAGGAATTATTATCTTGAATAGATATATGTACTCCCGTGTTCATTGTATCATCATACACAATAGCCAAGATAGGGAAACCACCTGAATATTCATCAACAGATGAATGGATGTATATAAAAATATAAATAAAAAAATATAATCTGACTTTAAAAAGAAGTATATCCTGCTATTTGTGACAACTAAAATGAAATTCAACTTCTTTATACTAAGTGAAACAAGTCGGATAGAGAATGACAAATACTGTATCATCTGGCTTGTATGTGGAATCTATAAAAACAGAACTCATAGAAGCAGAAAAGACACTGGCTGCAGGGGAAACTGGAGAGGGGTCTGGGGAGATGTTAGTCAAAGGGTATAAACCTCCAGTTAGAAGTATATCTTGGGTTTGTAATGTACAACGTGGTGAGTATAGTTAACAATTATGTGTTGTATATTTGAAGTACTTAAGAGAGTAGATTTTGAAAGCTCTTCCCACAGGCACAAAAATTATAACTATGTGAGGTGATGGGTGTGTTAACTAACATTGTGGCAATCAATTTGCAAAATATACATATGCCAAGCCATCACGTTGTACACCTTAAACTGGCAAAATGTTATTTGTCAATTATATGCCAATAAACTGGAAGAATAAAAAGAAGTGCCAGTTAGAAAACTCTGTTCAGTGATAGGAACTTTTAATATAATAGTGGCAGTGGAAAAATAAAGGAAGATACAGATGTTACTAATATATATATATATATATATATATATATATATATATATATATTTTTTTTTTTTTTTAATAACAATTTAGGGCCACCTGTGTGGCTCAGTCAGTTAAGCATCTGACTCTCGATTTCGGCTCAGGTCATGACCTCCGGGTACTAAGATTTAGTCTAGCTTTGGGCTTTGTGTTCGATTCAGAGTCTGCTTGAGATTATCTGTTTCCCTCTCCTTCTACCCCTCCCCACACTGTTTTTTTTTTCCCTCTCTCTCTCTCAATAAATAAATAAAATCTTTAAAAAAAGAAGTAACAATTCATGCTTGATTATTAGGACTCAAGTAAAGAGATGAGCCAAAAAGGTCTCAAGATTTGTAGTTTTAGTCTAGGAATAGGTACCCAAAATGTATATACAGAGAGAACTTTTTCCCCAGGACAAAATGGTGTGTTTATTTTTATACTTACTGAATTGAAATAGAAAAAAAAAACATTATAGTTAATTGAAGATATATGTAAAGTAAGAGAAGCATACAATAAAAGCAAAATGACAATAAAATTAAAAAGATAGAAGGATACCAGTATTTTTTTGCATCACTGGATTAATTATATTTGCTATTGCACCGGGGCCTCTTCATCTAATTTTGTACTATCTATTATGTTTCATCTCAATTTATTTAATTTATGTATACTACATACAAAACTTGTTCAAATAAAAACTATGTGACAACACTGATCACAAATTAACTCATTAAATTCTCTTAAAATTTCAATATATAATAACACATTTATTTTGTCTGATTTTTAAAATTTCCCCAATATTTTAAATAATAATAAAACCTATAAAAATACTTAAATGTAAGTCTATTCTGAACTACAACACCAGTGGTTTAATCCATGTCATCATTTTTCTGTTTTGAATTTTATACCTTCTAGGAACTATAACGATATTTACACAACATTTCCCAGGGTTATAGTAATCTTAAGGCACCACTCCTCCCCATTCCATCTCAGCCACCAAAAAAAAAATACTCTCAGGCCAGATCAGGTTATGAGTCAGTTTATTCTCACTGACCCTAAATATTTCACATTTAATGTTAAACTTCATGTTATCAAGTTTAGCTTCCCTTTCTTTTTTTTTTTTTTTTAGTAAACTTCACTGGTTAGATGAGTAAGACTCTTAAATCTTATCCCTTCATTTAAGCTTTAAGTTATCACATCATTTTGTTCACTCCCCCACTCATTAAATGTTGTATTTTTTAAAGTCTCCTTTGACCATTGTTGTATAACCGATTTATTTATCATAATGATGTAGCTACCTGATTTATTACCATTATTTCAAAAATTACAAGTCTCTTATTAATCTTATGCACAGAAATCATGTCCTGGGGGATGGGGATGTACCTGTGCCTTAAGTTCCACTTGTTAGGGCACTTAGCTAATGCATCACTTTGCAACATACTATTGAATACTTTTCATTACATGCATGAGTGCTAATTTCTGACTCAAGATATGGAAAGAGCTGCCTTGCAAAAGATCTAATTGGCTTAGGTTAAGTAATAGTTTAAGCCATTAACCTTGGTACTGGTTGAGCACTGGTGATGGGTAAAAGTGCTGCTACTTCTGGGCCACTTCTAGAAGTCATAGAGGGGAGAACCTATCCAATTTAAGATGATCAATTCATATTTTTTCCAATTTTATATATATAATGCTGATTCCATCTTTAAGGGTTTCATTTACCAGTAAGGCCTCATTCCTATAATGGCAACCTCAAAATAAATGGGACAAATAAGTAAAATCTGACAACAGAGTCAAAGAAAAAAGACACTGAACAGAAAGAACTGATTACTGCATTTATTAATTAGTCAATGTTAAACAGAAGGACACCAACAATACTATAGGATTATTGTTATGGACAAAATAAAGCGAGGAAGGAAGGATTAGATTGTAAACTAATGGAAAAGGTTGAAACACACCTTATGTTGTCAAAGGCAAAGAAGAGAAATGCTTAGGATATTCTGTGCATATGTAAAGGAAGAAAGGAAATAGCCAGTAGAGAGACCATGTTGTAAGATCTTGGAGGGGGAGTGATCAAGCTTAAGAAATGTGGATATAATGAATTCAGAGAAAAATAAACAATAATTGGCTTTATAGAATAGGGTAGACAAGTGTTATTGTATAGAGTCGTATGTATAGAGATAGAGAAATATGAAACAAAGATGGAGATAATGTACCTTTCCCTTTGAAGAATCTGATGCAATTATGAAAAAAAGGAAGTTGAGGAAAACTGGAAAAAAAATCTTTTGCTTGCTAATTTGTTTAATAGCAAATAAACAAAAATGTTGTTAAGGAACAGGGTCTGGTTTAAGACAAAAAGAAGGCGTTGTTTAAAAGGTGAAGTTTACATGAATTTGCCTCTTTAATCAACAGTTTTTGTGGTCCAAAATAATTACAGAAAAAAGGTTCAAGATGGAGCAGATCTGTAACCGGAGTTAGGCACAGAATGTATCACTGAAGCCCAGAGGATTACAGATCCTAGATGTCTCTCCAGCTGCTTGGTCGTGTGAAGTTGAAATCCAGGAAATGTGGCTTTGTCTTAATGTATTAGGCATATTAATTATTACATGTATTAATGTATTAATAATAATTTCAGTGTGTCAATTCACTTTTAATCAATTCTTCCTCAGCTTAGTATTAAGAGATAAGCCAGGTACATCGTGGCTGGAGCCATTCAGATCCCCGAAGGACCTGTTTAGGAAATACTTGTTAATGTGTTAATTACGTTGGAATTGCATTGGATTTAGATGTAAATTTTAGTGGACAAATCCCAAAGAACATTTGAACTCTCTTTCAACAGTCTGATTCTAAGAAAAGTTGAATAGATCAAAACTGGGAACTTGCTTTCCAAGTTTGTTCCATGGGGTTGGTTAATTACTGGAGGGATTGGATCATCAAATGATTTATAGCTGCCAGTGATACGTCTAAAACAAAAAAATAAAATAAAATAATTCTGTCCACATAGTTTAGTCAGGAGAACTCCTTTGTATCCTTTAATTGAAATTTTTTTTGAAATGTTGCTTGGCACATTGTAAGTACTCATCAATATTTGTTAAAGAAATAAATGCCTCCATGCCAAATTCTTTCTGTGGGCCTTCTGTAACACACAATAGCCTTATAGTTTCCAGTTTCTCATTTCCCTGTCTCTTTTGCAGTGCAGTTTATAAATAATAGAGGAGCAATTAAGGTGTACAGGAGTTTCTGGCAATGACATTTTAAATTAATTTGTACATTCTGTGATAGCTAAATTAATAATAGCATTTTCCTGGACAAGGAAAGAGTAACCTCTTACCAGAACTTTTCTTGGGTGTTGTCATATATTATTGGAAGCTAAGACAATGAAAATAATTAATTTCCCTATCTTTATGTTTCACAAAAACAGTTCTGCTTCAGCCGAATTAGCAAGTTGTAAGTAACTTTCAAGGCCTAAAATTGAAGCTATAGTAATCTTGTCTAATATACTTGCTTTTCAAACTGACTTGTCTTAAGAAAAAGGTCTAGAAATGCATATCACCTTCAAGGGCATGATGGTTATCTTGTTTATCTCTATTTTACAGAATTTCTTACATATAAGACTGAACTTGAATATTTGTAGAAGAAAAATATCAAAGTACTTTGGCAGCTTTATGCAATCTAACTTTTTTATCTTCAGGTTTAGTGACTACTTTCTTTTCATGGTATTAACAAGACAGATGGTTATTTAGATGAAAGAAATATCATGGTTAAATATTCACTTATTTACCCGATGTTTATGAGTACCTAACAGGTAATTCTAATAACTGCTATATCTTTTTTTCCTATTGGCCCTTTATATAACTAAAAATAATAAATTTGATTAAGATTTTTAAATATATGAACTCCTGATCTCTCTAACCAGCTCCTTCCTCAGTGCTTCCATCTCGTTTAGAGGCAACCCTATCCCTCCCAGTGTCGGGCTAAAAACATTGGAGTCATCTTTGATTCCTTCCCTACTTCTCAGGCTGGTCATCCAAAATGTCAACCAATTCTGTTGGCTCTAATGTGAAAATAATCTAATATTATACCATATCTCACCACCTGGAGAAAATACTTTTGAAAGTCACAAATGCGCTAAGAGCTGACTGAAATACTGGCATTCTATCAGAAGCTTATAGGACACTTCACCATCATGCCAACAGCGTTCTAGTACAATAACAGTGGATTTTAGCTCAAAGTGCTACAGGGGCAAACCACAAATCAAAAACCATGGGACAGATGGAAAATGCTTCCGACTGGCTCATCAGTAGACTGCTTACAGATGAGGAAAGAATCAATAAATCTGAGAATATGCCAATAGAAAATTCCTTAACTGAAATGCAGAAAGGAAAAAAAAAACAGAATATCCGGGACTCATAGGTCAGTTTTAACAAATATAACATATGTGTGACAGAAGACAAAAAAAAGAAAGAGAATCAAACGTAAAAGATATTTGGAACAATATGGTTATAAATTTCATAAAAGTAATGACAGAAACCATTTACAGATGCAGGAACCTCAGCAATTACCAAGTAGGGAAACATCAAAGAATCTACTTGTACGAATCTAATATTCAACCTCCAGAAAACTAAAAACAGAGGGATAATATTGAAAGAATTCAGAGGGGGAAAAAACTAAAAAAACAAAACAAAGCAAAACACCAAAAAAACCAACAACAGAAACAAAACATCTTGTCTGTAATTATGAACAAGGATAAAAATTGCATCAGACTTATCAAAAACCATGCCAGTAAGAAAGTCAAGTGAAATATTTAAAGTGTTGAAAGGGAAAAGCCTAGAATTCTACATCCGTCAAAATTTTCCTTCGAGGTGGCAGAGAAATAAAGATGTTGTAGGACGAATATACTGAAGGAAATTATCACTAGGAAACCTGAGTTGAAATAAATGTTAAAAGAAGTACATTATTAGGGAGAAAAGAATGATGAAGTATAACGAGCTGAATATCTGTGTTCTCTCCACATTTATATGTGAAGCCTTATCCCCAACGTTATAGCATGTGGAATTGGGGCCTTTGGTAGGTAATTAGGTTTATTTATTTTTTTAAAAAAGATTTTATTTATTTATTCATGAGAGACACACAGAGAGAGGCAGAGACACAGGCAGAGGGAGAAGCAGGCTCCATGCAGGGAGCCTGACAGGGGACTCGATCCCAGGACCCGAGGATCACACCTTGAGACAAAGGTAGATGCTCAACCACTGAGCCACCCAGGTGTCCTGGTAATTAGGTTTAACTATTGTCACAAGGGGAGTCCCTTTAGGATGGCATCAGTGCCTTTGTAAGAAGAGGACAGACATCGAGATCTTTCTCTCTCTCCATTAGAACAGATCAGAGAAAGGCCATGTGAGCACAACAGGAAGCAGGTGGTCATGCACCAGCCCGAGGAGTGGACCTTCACCAGAACCTGAACTACTAGCACCTTCATCTTGGACTTCCTAGCTTCCAGAGCTGTGAAAAATACATTTCTGTTGCTTAAATTACCCAGCCTCTGGTACCTTGTTACGGCAGCCCAAGCAGATTAGGAAGGTCAGAGACTCCGATCTGAAAGACAAGGAAGGAAGGAATGCTGGAGAAGAAATAAATGAAAGTATATAAAATCTGTTTTTCTTATTGTTAACTGATCCAAAAGCTCACTTATTACTTAATATTGGGGACGATGTACCGGGTGATGGCAGCTATGTGTAGGTGAAAGGAGTTAACAGCGATGTTACAAGGGATGGGAGGGAAGAATGGGGAGCAGTCTGTTTTAAGACAACTGTGCTACCGGTGGAGCAGAACAGGGCTATTTGAGAGTGGGTGAGTTAAAAATATATATTGCAAACTTTTAAAAAGAAGCATAACTGGTATTTTAAGAGAAAAGGGAAATGGAATCATGTAAAACCAAAAAAAAAAAAAAAAAAAAACCAGCAACAACAAGACTTGAGTTTAAACCAAAGAAGGTAGAAAAAAAAGAGATGGAAATAATAACAGTGCGATAGATTCAAAATAGTTTTTTTTTTAATTTTTATTTTTTCAAAATAGTTATAAGAAAAACAGATATCATGATAATAGGGACCATAACCATATCAGTAACCCGTTTAAATGTGTGGCCTTAGCCGCACCAGTAAAAACCACAGAATGTAGGTGAGGGCTGCAAGGCCATGAAACTTTTGGGGACAGTCTTTTGGGCTTTCTTGGGTCCAGCTTTCCAACAAACTCTTCGTTTATAGTCCTTTTCAGATTCTTGTCCTCTGGTCTTTTGTTGATTTTGTGATTCCCTCAGCAAAATGATCCCAATGCATCCCCCATTTGTTCATTCAACCTGAGGTCTGTTTTTAGATCTTCCATGACCATTCCCACCTGAAATAATATTTTTAACCATCCTGGTCTTTGAGAAACGTTAAGTCCACACCTTAGAAAAAGAAAAACAAAATGGAATTTTCCCCAGGAGTAAAATTCTGACTTTAACAATGCGTGTTAAGCACCTGCTTTACTTTGGTTGTGTTGAAATGTAGCCTCGTATTTGGGGATCAAATTAACATCAGCACCAGCAATCGCTTGTTGATCCAACCTGACCTTTCAGTTTACACTGGCATTTTTTTTTCTTTAAGTTTACAGTAAAACTCACTTTCTTGGTAGTAGAAGATGCCGCTTCCGAGAATAAAAATTAGATAGGAAAAAGAAAATAAGCTGCTTCAAGGGGTGAGGTAGCAATTAACCTGTGACAATGGCAGCAACAAACTCACAAAGACCTTTATTGTTGGGATCTAGTCATTAACTACTCCCGGAAGGATGTTGGCCAAGCAACCCAAGAACTCTTTCACAGAAAGCAACAAAACCACACAATAAGTTAAAATACAAATCAAGGCAATCTAAAAAATATATAAAACATTTCACAACAGGGCTTCTGGGAAGACAGATTTAATAAAATGACGTTCATAAGACTTGCTCGTTTTAATCACAGATACGTTGCTGTCTATGGTTTAGACTAAGCCAAGCTTAAATACTGGTAATTGGATATGTTATGGTGAAACCTACTGAAACTTTAAAATAATTATAATCTGATGGGTTTTCAGTTTGTTGAAACTATTAGCCATTTGAAGCAAGTTAACACATTCTTTTTCTCATTAAGATCTTGTTGACCCGTGTTCACAGCTCAGTACAAAACAGGCAGTTTGAATCAGTTTGACTGATTGTTGTTGTTACAAAAGTAAGGACATAATTTTATAGCTGCTCTTATTCGTGACTTACAATCAAAGCAAGAGTTCCCTTTAAGACTATGGGGCAACAGTTTTGTTCTCTAATTAAAATTCCAGACTTACAAGGTCGTAGATTTTAAATGAAGCTATTTACATTCTTAAAGAAGGATATTTTTCCAAACCAAATTAACATTAGTGCAAGCAGGGGAGGGTTAATTCAGCACAGGGATTTGACGGTGTTAAGAGAATTGTTAATATTGCTTTTCTTTAAAGTTACCTTAAAGGGATCAGATTGCAAGAAGCAATATATATTGTTAGGTAGAAGCTAGACGGGAGCCATGGAAGGAGAACCCGGAGGCAGAGTCCCAAGGGCTTGAGGGGGAATGAGGGACACAGGAGCGGAGGCAAGGATGGTGATAGATGAGTCACACACTAAAAGCCCAGGCGCTCGCCATCCGGACCTTCTGGCTTCCAAGACCTTGGGGCTGAGTCATCGAGCACTTGATGGGATGAGCACTGGGTGTTATTCTATATGTTGGCAAATTGAACACCAATAAAAAATAAATTTATAAAAAAAAAAAAGCCACAGGGAGGGACATAACACTCTCCTCTTCCTCGACTCATTCATTACAATTCATTTGCATTGCAGGTGCACTCCCCGCACCTAAGAGAAAGCCTGAGGGATGGTTCAGGTACAAACTTCGTAGGGTTCCAAACAGCCCCCCAAACTGTGGAGGAGTTTCCCAGAGGATTAGAAGCAGCGTCCACTAGAGACCACCTCAGGATACCTTACAGCTCCTCCCAGCCTACATAGAGGCCACAGGGACCCAATCCCCAAACAGCCTAGACACCCTGTTCAGCCCCCAGAATCTGCCCACTTTCTCACCTTGAGGATGTACTTTCTTTCACTTTTAAAACATTTTTAAAATATTTTATTTATTTATTCATGAGAGACGCAGAGACACAGGCAGAGGGAGAAGCAGGATCCCCATGGGGACCCCAAGGTGGAATTTGATCCCAAGACCACAGATGCTCAACGACTGAGCCCCCCCAGGCGTCCCTTCTCTCACTTTAACAAGCTGCTTTGTTCTTACTACTTTCCTTCCGGCTACCTTTATTCAAGGGCGGGTCCCGTGGAAGGGTTTTTTGTGGGGAATCCAAGGATGGAGACGGCCCTTTTCACAATGCAGAGTCTCTCCCCCAGGAACAGTATCACGTTGTCCTGGAGAACCTGAGTTCCTGAGAACTGTTCTTTGATAATTTAATATTGGTGCACTATGTAGGAAGAGTCTCATGACCTATATATATAATTAATATAATTATTAATATTATATATTAATATATATTAATGTAATTTGTACATAATTTAATTAAAATAGTAACTAGGAGAGCTATTTAGTAAAACTTACGAGAAGAGACGTTTTTAAAGATTTATTTCTATCTTTATACAGAAATTGAAATAGGGGTTTCTTTATTTTCAGGGGCTGCATAATGGAAGTGCTTATCATTCAATGACTATAACCTTTGTTTACAGCTATATGGAAAGCACATTACAGGAAGCTCAAGGCTCCCAGGCTTTTGTGCACAAAAAAGAATAGAGAATTTAGAGCATAATTCAATTATTTCCAGCCCTTATTTCATTTCCTAAGGCTTCTGAACAAATTAGAGCGTTGGACAGGTTTATCGCCTATGACTTTCTTTTCCAGGTTAAAAATGGCTTGGACATTTGATAAGTTATTGTGCTCTACAATTCCAATTATTTTCTCTAGTGATTTTTTCTCACTATAATATGATATGTGTATATATAAGATGTGACACTATATATAATATGATTTATAATATATGATAAATAATAAGAATACACAGTATGAATTACATATAATAATATATAATATAAACATAAAATAATATATATAGATATGCACACACACATTGTAGACTACAAAGCTCATTTTCTTTTCACTTTATTGCATTCTTAATTTCATTTTGCTATTTAAATATATTTTCATATCGGGTCACCTGGGTGGCTCAGTGGTTGGGCATCTTCCTTCCACTCAGGGAGGGATTCCTGGATCTGAGGATCGAATCCCGCACTGGGCTCCCCATGGGGAGCCTGCTTCTCCCTCTGCCTGTGTCTCTGCCTCTCTGTGTCTCTCATGAATAAATAAATAAAATCTTAAAAATAAATAAATAAATAGAGATAAATATATTTTCATATCACTTACTATTTATCCTATATTTTGTTTTGACATTTACTAATAACTTCCGTTTCCTCTCTTTTACTATTGGGTTAACATTTCATTAACATTCTGTCATCAAGCTACCTTAGTCCAAATCACTCAATTTATACTATATATGAATCAAGTTTTGTTTTATCTGAGTAAATTTGATACCACTGACAAGTATCACAAAGTCACTCTCCAATTTACTTTTTGGTGGGAGCAACCTCAGAATTCCTTCTGTTTTTTTTCTTTTATGTTTGATCTTTACAGAGGCCATGAAAATTCACACTTCATTAAGTTGGTATAAATTAGGGAAGAGAACATTCCATCTGTATGGATTTTCTAGTTCTTGAATTCTAACAGCATACATCTTTTCTGAATCATGAAATGTTTCCAATCTTCGAACATGACTTAAACGTTTATTACCTACCTAGCTCAACTACAAACTTTATATTTTCGTTTTGAAAGCAAACAGATCTAGTGAACTTCTGTGAAGAATGAAGAGAGGGAAAGTGCCTTGGAAAATAACCACTGGAGACTTCTGTGTTATTTATTTAATATAAAATTGCATGTATTAAAAAAATTATTTAATAATAATATTCTGTCCCTGTTATGAAGAAAACTTTGAAAGAAGCAACAGATCTCTCCAGAAAGCAATTTGTTAACAGGGTTAAAAAAAAAAAAAGAAGACTATTTCTTCTGTTATTCATTAGTTCCACCTGCATTCAGTATTAATAGGAAGATTTTTTTTTTTTTTTAGCCATTCTTTTAGGAGGATCACGTTTTCTTCAAATTTTACAGTGAATTGAAAGAAAGAAAAGGAAGAATGGAAATGAGGGGGAGAGAGAGAGGGATGGAAGAGAAGAGGGGAGACGGGAGGGAGGAAGAAAAGAAGGACAAAAGGAAGAAAAGGAAGGAAGAAGAGGAAGAAAAGGAGGAAGGAAGGAATGGACAATAAGAAAAGGAGCTTCTACTGGTAAATTTTTAGAAAATTCTGGGTCATTTATCCCACTTGAAATTTAACAATGCCTGATTTTATCAGAAAGATCTGAGATGAAAGGAAACTGTCATTTCTTATTTAATTCCATCTATTTTTTGGACTAAAGGAACTATCACTCTTTATTTAATTCTACATAGTTTTTGAGTGATATACCAGTAAAGAGGACTGACAAAAGCAAAGACTTACAAACTAGTGAAGGCAGGAGAAACAAAAGTAAGCAATAAAAGTAGGATCAATTAATTGTATTGCATGGTAGAACCTGAGAAGTACCACGAAGAAAAGAGTAAAGTGAGAAAAGTGAGGAGAGAAGGCAGGGAGGGGACACTTCACTTACTAATTGTGAAGCTGAAATGTAAACAAAGATCTCGGATTGGTGAAGGCGTTGGTCAGACACTGGGGAAGAGTGGCCCAGCCAGAGGAAACAGATTGTAATGACCCTAAAAGAGAATCGTAAATGGTAAGTTTGACAAAGCGCAAGGTGACCTACGTGACCTTGAAGGACAGAGTAAGTGACTTGTGGGAGGAGCTATGGAGGCGTTTTGACCAAAATGTGAAAATAATTCACTTAGATTTCTCTACTGCTGGTTTGAGAAGTATGTTTGTGCGTATGAATAAGTGTGCATAGAATTATCTATTTTAAGGTAAAGTGTGGATATAGATTAAGGCACAGATCTCAAGTGTATAATTTGATAAGTTAAGTGTTTTTGTTTGTTGGTTAGTTTGTTTTTTGTTTTTTGTTTTTGTTTTTGTTTTTGTTTTTTTGCATTTATTTTTCGCAGAATTTACTCCTGGGCCATACATTTTTGTTTCTTCAGTTTCTCCTGGGATATTGTTTCCTTCTATGCAACCTCTTCTTCTGGTTTAGGAACAATCTGCTCTCTCTCAGTAAGGATCATCTTGATGTGACAGGGAGAGCTTATATATGGGCTAATCTGACAGGAGCCCTGTAAGTTCTGTGGGGCATCCTGGGGCTTTGTTCACCTGGATGTGCTCAATGACCCAGGAATCTACATCTAAACCCTCACACTCAGGATCACTCTCTGCATTTTTAAGCATGTGCAGTACAAATTCAGCACTCTTTTTGGGCCCCTTGCCCTGTGTGCCGTCCCACTGTTTGGCCTGGGCACACCTACCTCCTCCACCATTGTAGTGATGGAAGGGCACACAATGCTTCTGCAAAATGACATCCTTCAGATATTTGGTGGCTTTTCAGACATGTACACCCTTGATGGCCCGAGCAGTTTCACGGGTGTTTTTAAAGTGACCATGAAGATTTGAACATCTTGATTTGCATGATTTTGTAGGGTTTTCTGGGTCAACTGAAGAGCAAACCATTTTCAGAGATCATGTCAGACCACTTATGGGTAGAGCCAATTTGATAAAGTTCTACAAATATATAAGCTGATATAAATAAACAAACCAAAATCAAAACCCAGGAAGAACAGTGCTACCATCTCAGGTATTTCCTTAGTGCTTCCTTCTAACAATTCCTGCTCCTCAGGAAGCCAGTGTTCTGACTTCCATCACCATAGTATAATCTTATGCTTCTATGCTTCAAATGAAAAAAAATCATACAGAATGTATTCATATACTCTTTTCTGTTTCTGACTTCTTTCTGTCAACAGAATATTTTCTAGTTTTGACCATATTGTTCTATATGACAGTAGATATATATACATATTTTATTTTTGGTGTAGTATTTCACTACATGGATCTACTATAATTTAAATACATATTTGCAAATGGTAAATATTCAACCGTTAGACAATTGTGTTGTTTATAGTTTTCAGCTATTATGAATATAGTTGCTAAAAATATTCTTATATAAAACTTTTTTATGGACATGCAGACATATCTTGTTTTTTAGTAAGTTTTTAATTTTAATTCCAGTATAGGTAACATGGTGTTGTGAGTTTTAGGTCTATAAATAGGACATGTCTTGTTTTATCACACCTCATTTTATTCACTTCCTGGAAATTTTTTTTAAGACTTTATTTATTCATTCATGAGAGACATAGAGAAAGAGAGGCAGACACAGGCGGAGAGAGAAGCAGGCTCCATGAGGGGAGCCCGATGCGGGACTGGATCCTGGGTCTCCAGGATCCCACCCTGGGCTGAAGGTGACACTAAACCACTGATCCACCCAGGCAGCTGGAAATTTCTTTTGTCAACAGATTATGTGGTAACTCTACGTTGAGCTAATTCATCAGTTTTTTTGTTTTTCCAACAGCATTGGCTTCCTTTATGTCTCTGTGTCACATTTCAGTAATTCATGCAATATTTATTTATTTTCATTATCATTATATTTGTTATGGTTTTTTGTGATCAATGACCTTGGATGTTATTATTATAATTATTGTGGGGAACATTAGATAGTGCCCAGATATGACAGCAAGATTAATCAATAAATGTTGTGTGTGTTGACTACTCCACCGACTGGCTAGTCTCCTGTCCTTTTCCCTCTCTGGGTTTTCCTGTTCCCTTAGACATAATATCGAAATTAGGCCAATTAAAAACCCTATAGTCGCCTCAGTATGTTCACATGAAAGAAAGAGCTACATGTCTCTCTCACTTTCAATCAAAAGCTAAAAATAATTCAGCTTAGGTAGGAAGGCATGTCAAAAGGTAAACCTCTTGTGCCAGTTAACCAAATGGTAACTGCAAACAGACAGTTCTTGAAGGAAATTTAAAAATGCTACTCCAATGAGCACATGAATGATGAGAAAGTGAAACAGCCTTATTGCTGAACTGAATGAAGGTGGCTACACTAAACAAGAGATTTCCAGTGTACACAAAGCAAACTTCTATTGAAAGATGTCATCTGAGACTTCTCCAGCTGGAGAGGAGTCAATGCCTGGATTGAAAGCTTCAAAGGATGGGCTGACTCTCATTAGAAGCTAATGCAGCTGGTGACTGTAGGTTGAAGCCAATGCTCATTTACCAGTACAGAAATCCTAAGGCCCGTAGGAATTACACCAAATCTAAATTTTTATACAATGTGAGCCAGGGATTGGGTTTTTGTGTTTATTTTTGTTCCTGTTGTTTTGTTTTTTCCTATAGAGATATCTAGTTGTTCTTCTTTTCCTCCCAAAACTTCTTACCCTTATCGGTTGATGTCATCAGCTTTATAAAACAAGCTGATCAAACTTTGGCTAGTCAATTTCTTGATTTTCAGTTTTGTTCTTTTGATCTTTATGCTTTGGCTAGAACAAAGCCATACTATATTGTCATGATCAACTTTGGCTATTCTGGGCCTTTTATATTTCCACATCCATTTTAGATTTAGTGTCACCGTTTATTAAGCTTTTGGTGCTAGGATTTTGTTAATGATTTTAATGAATCTACAGATCATTTCTGGGAACTTTTACCTCTTAGTAATATTCAGTCTGTCAGTCCATTTTCAAACTAGGGATTACACAAAACATCCTCTGATTAATAAAGAACATGCACACAAAAAACCTAGAGCTAACAGCTTGCTTAATAGTCAATAAAGCTATAAAACAAAACAAAACATATGTCTTGAAATAGACTTTGGGTTCTTGCCAATATAGAGTACTAAATTTACCTTCCTGGCAAAAGCAATTATAAAGATGGACAAAGAATATGAGATAACCATTTAGGGCCTAAAAATAGGCAGTGCATTATTGTAATCTTTATGACAATAAAAAATTAGGAATTGGATGCTATGATTGCCTTGGTTTCCTACTTGGGGTCCCTTTCTTGTCATAACACAGGGAGACACAGCCTGAGTGGAGTGGATGACTCACTAAGGAAGTGCAGATAATCCATTCTGGGCATGAGGACAACTGAAATTTATGGAGCAATTTATCAGAGAAAAGGATTCTGGGAGGAAGTTGGGAAGAGGTCACAGAAGTCTTCGTGAGATTTACCCAGGGACTTTGGAAAATGTAAAAGGCTGAGATGCCACAAGACACTTACTGCTGGAAATGTTGAACTCTTGGCCACCCAGAAGGGAGACATCTCACTCAGCAGCTTAAGTACTGAGTGGAGACCCATGGAAATAAAATCTATACCCAAAAACAAGGCTAAAGCCCTGGAAAGAGAGCCATGCTCATACAAGTAAAAATGATAAAAACCAAAGTTAAAAAGGAAATTCTTTAAAAATCCAGATAGAAAGAACATTTTCATCTAGAAATTAATATAAATGGTGATTAATTTCCTATCAGAAATAATGGATGTTCAAAACTTATGGATATTATTTCAGTGCTAGAGGAAAAAGGATCTGTTGAGACATAATTCTATATTCAGTGAAAAAAAAAAAAAGCCATGAAGAATGAAAGTAAAACCAAGAAAGTTTCAGATAAATGAAAGCTGAATGAATCATCAGCAAGACATGTACAAGACAAGAACCTAATATAGAAGGTTCTTTAGTCTGCTGGGAAATGGCATTACATGTTAACCTGAGTACAGAGGAAAAAATGAAGACTATTGGAAATGATAAATACGCATAAACCTACTAGGATAAATATAACAACATTGCAACATATGGTCAATATTAAAAAAAATTCTATGCACTAATACATAGGTGCATTGGTTTTTATACTGGAAACTTGTAAACATTGAAAAACCAAATGAAACCTACAGAATTGTATTCAAATCCTGTGTTCATAATTTGGAAGATTCAATATTGTTAAGGCATCACTTCTTCCCAGGCTGATCTATAGGATCAATATGATCCCAGTTAAATCTCAACAAAAAGTTTTGGGGGCAATAATAGACAAAATTATTCTAAAATTTATTTCAAATAGCAAATTAGCCAGAATGCCCAGAACTATTCTGAGAGTAGAAAAAATTGGAGAAGTCATACCATCTGATCTCAAAACTTACTATCAAGTCACAGGAATCAAGATAGCTGAGTATTGGCAAAATGAATACATAAACATTACTAAAATGAATAGAGTTTGGAAACAAGTTATAAAGGGTCATAAGGAAATACGAGTTGAAGGAAACGTTCCAGATCTCAACTGTGGGAGTGGTTCTCGTACTGAAAGCATTTGCCAAATTCATAAAACTACATATCTAAAAAGAGTGAATTTTGCCCTCTGTAAGTTTTATCTCAATCAATATCATTTTAAAAAATATAGAGGTTAGATTTGAGAACTTTTTGTTCCCCCTGACATTTGCCTCTTAATCTACAAAATCTAAAGTTGGTATAAACACTGACTCCAAGTCCTCAAAAAATGGTAAAAATATAAACTACAGAACAAATTACTTTTCAATATTGTGGTTGATGTTGCATCAGTATTAATGTTGAATTTATTGACTTAAATACAGAATTTGAAACTCAAAATACCAATTTTTTATAAATAATCAAAATAAAAGACTTAATTAGAAACAGCAGGTAAATTGTTATAAGAATAATGTAATTTCAATAAGCAGCATTTATCTATTACAATACTAATTTTTTTCAGACACTACATTTTTTATCACATATTGAGTTTGAAAGTATTGCTTGTTTTTATGGAAAATATGGTGGGCTGTATCAATCAAAAGCCTCAGAAGTCTATGTGGTCTCTGCCATTGTTATCAGCATATTGCACAGACTGTTTGAAGAGGTAAATGAAGTTAGTTTTTCAAAAGACTTTATCCTAAAGGAAAAGAATCATAGGTGAACATTGTAGATTCGTGTTCTTTTCATAAGGATAAACTTTTATTCATCTTTCTGTACTTGGGATTGAAAAGTACCTTAGATTTACTCTAAAGTGAATCTCTGTTCAAAATGAATCACTTCCAAAATTCTCATATCTCATTTTCTTAGTGTTTTTCAACTAGACTTGGATTATTTAATGTCTAATCATATGAATAAAAATTTATGACAAAGTTTAGGGATAATTATTCTTTGGAGGTAAAAGTCAGTTTGTTTTTCTTATTCTAAACTATTACCTTTTGGTTAACGAAGCATGCGTCATTTTCCCCATATATTTTGTGTATTCCTTCTTATCTATATAATTTTGAGTTGAACAACTCAGTGAATGTCATGTAATTAAATACGAACTTTGTAGCTAATACTGTATCTCTCAATTAGAACTGAAAAGGGGTATTGGAAGATATTTTTTTTTTCATAACACAAAAGCTCGTCCTAATTTAGCAAGGAGTCTATTAAGTTGTTAAAAGGATTTTCTCCAAAGAAATCCATTTCATGTGCTTCAGTTATTACGGGGGAGGCAGCAGAAGTCACCGAGATGTTTATCATGATGAATAATGTTTATTACTAATTAGCATATTCACCTTATATGTTGCTTTCTGGCAGTGTGCCCGTCCGAAGTGTAAGGGGCACAAACTAGGAAACTGCATCGTGAATGTTGCTAGTTCTTCTTTGATGTGCTCCGCTTCAGTACTATTTGATTAAGAGCTGGAGAAGGGGTAGTAGAGAGGAGGCAAGTGTGCGTGTGTGTGTGTGTGTGTGTGTGTGTGTGTGCAGGGGGGGGGGTGTACTGTGGCACGTTCTTTTCTTCTGGGTGACTATTTGAGATGGGTAGTGCTCTAGGACAAATGTTTTCATGCCTCCACACTGATAAACGGAGGAGCAGGACAAAAATCTAACCCTTTCTGCACGAGGCAGTGTAACTTTGAGTAGAACTGATGTGTAGGAGTATTTATCTGCTAAATGGCCCCAAGTGTGCCACCTCGGTCATTTGATATACTGAGTAGGGAGGTATATAGGGGACAAAGCGGGCAGGACTTCGGCGCTTAAGTCGCTTCTAGCTGGTCAGAGAGACATAGTGTTCAATAGACAAACTCACTTCTACTTAGCAAGTGCTACTTGTTTTCTAATGTGTCCATTTATTTAATTAATAATTAATAATTAAATTGATTAATAATTACATTTTAATTAATAATTAGAAATTATTATTTCTAACGTGTTCATTTATTTAATTGATATGTATTAGCAATACCCGGGATTTAACAGCTTTGATCATTTACTCGTCTGACTTGCTGTGGTTCAGTGGCCAGAGGGGATAGGAAGGATCAAGAACTTTGGTCTGGTGTGTTTGAGTGAGCAAATAAATACACACACATACACACACACACACACACAGGTATGTGTGTATAAATACATGAATGAACATAAAATTAATGGCTCTAAAGACCAGTGTGCAGGATCTGCACACTGTGGCAGCTGTGCCAGGAGCTGCATCGGAGGGCAGGTACTCCAGGTGACAGGCTCAGCTGTGCCAGTGCAGTCAGGAGGATGGGCCAGCGGCAGTTCTGGTTTTGCTTGCCATGGAAGGGGGTAGCAGGCGGCATAAAATCTGAGTATACGGCCTCTGGGGTCAGACTGACCCGGGCCCGAGTTTTAGCACCGTCTACGAGCTGCATCCACCGAGGCCCTATGCATCCTACATCTGAATTTTCTTATTTGTAAAGCAGGGACACAAGTAGTAGCTCTTTAGCCACAAATCTGCAAATTGTGTTCCTTTTTATTTCATGATACTATTTAGTTCTCATTTTTTATTGAATCAAAGATTTTATTTTATTTTTTTTATTTTTATTTATTTATGATAGTCACACAGAGAGAGAGAGAGAGAGGCAGAGACACAGGCAGAGGGAGAAGCAGGCTCCATGCACCGGGAGCCCGATGTGGGATTCGATCCCGGGTCTCCAGGATCACGCCCTGGGCCAAAAGCAGGCGCTAAACCACTGCGCCACCCAGGGATCCCTCATTTTTTTATTGAATCAATCTGGTCATAGCTTTGTTTTATCAGTATTTGGAAAAACTCTCCTGTTTTTTTGATCTTTGTCACCTCTTTCCCATTTTTCCATTGATATCCATGCCTATCATTATTACTCCCTCCGACAAATTTGCCTGAATTGATTCTGCTCATCTTTGCCCAACATCTTAAGTTGAATATTATATTCAATTTTCCATATTTTTAAAATAAACATGAAAGTTTGCATAGTTTTTTTCTGAATATTTTTATTATTTATTTATTTATTTATTCTTTTTTTTTCTTTTTAAAAATTTTTTTCCTTTTTTTTTCTAAATATTTTTAGCTGATCCCTAAATTACCGCATGTAATATTTTGCTTATTCACTCCTAAGGATTTTAATTCATTTTATATCTTTTAAGCATTTTAAATTTCTATTTCAATTTCATTTATGCCTTATCAGTTAATTTGAGCTGATTTAAAATTCACAAACATATAGATCGTTTTAAGTCATATTTGACATTTCCGACTTACCTTTAAGCTGCTCATAGAACACTATTTATTTATTGTCGATTATTTGTTGCGATTTAATTATGGCCTAGAGAAGTGGGTCTTCAGGGTTACCCTTGTTAAGATAAAGATTCTGATGTATGTATAGGTCTGGAGGTGAGCCAGAGAATGTACCTGTAGGCACAGATATGTTAGCCCACAAAATTATCACGAAAATATATATTCAATATTGAGAAGAAGTGTTTTCAATCCTAAGCAGTATAGAATTAAAAACCTGTGTATCAAATTGGCCTAGAAGACCAAGAGGACTCTCCCATGTTGATAAATATATGTTCTCGAAAGAACCGACCCCATGTTTTCAGATAATTTTGTTTGTGAATACAAGACAGTGAGCAGATGCTCTTGAATCAGACGACCTGGCGAAGTATGTCTCTTTTAACATGTCTACGTTGTGGGGTTGGATCTGGGAGGTCAAGACAGCATGAAAAAGAACGTTCTCGGAAACAGAGAGTAATATACTTAAAAGCTGTGAAGAAAGCATCCTTACAGTAATTTTATACAGGAAATAGTTGTATCCCCATAATCACATTCATTAGGGCTAAACCCCACCCCAGCAGCCCCAGAAATGCTACCTGTCTACTGGTCCCTGACGAGGAGGGCTATGACCATCTTAAAATTTCTTCTTCTGATAGACGCCTCCCTACAGTCCCTATTTTCCTAGAGATACTAAGGGCCTGCCTTTGCTTTCAGCAGTAAGAGTTCTGAGAAAAGGGTCAACATAGATTTTCGGTATGTACTTCACTCTAAGCGATCTGGCTTTTCCCCCAAAGTGGAATCATAACCCAAAAGCCATCAGATTACTAAACCAAACATAAAGTGTATACGGCACTTAATTCATTTGACTTTCAGAGTCAATACCTGACTATGGTTAAAGCTTTCTCACTTTGGGGGCGGGGAGGGGGGACACTGTTACTGGACGCTTTTTTCGAACTACTGTTTTTTAGTGTCTGTGAGACATCCTTTAATGATGCTGGGGTTTCTGTTGTTTGTTTGTTGTTTTGTGAGTCTTCATCTTTGGACTGAACAACATACACCACAAACTACCTTTGGGCATCCCTCCCAAGTCTTTGGACTCAGGTATTACCTGAATCCGATGACATGGAAATGCTTGTCTCCAACTCAAATCTCTTTCCTGAGCTTCAGATTGATATTTTTAACTTTTCTCCTGGGCATCTTTCCCAAAGTATTCGATACACATCTCAAATTCAACAAATCCACATCCAAATGCATTGTTTGTTTAATCTCCTGTTCTCTGAAAAATGATGTTTTGCCCTTTTCTCTTTAGAATCCCTCTCCAAAAATGCCATCCCCTTTCATGTAGTCACTCTAACCATTTAGGGGTTTCTTTATCTTTTCCACCCTTCCATATCAAACTGGTGCCAGAACTTTTCATTTATATTTACTTAATATCTTGTAAATACTATTGCTACTCTCTATGTTCATTTTCTTTAGCTAAAAACCCCATATTGCCTATTCAATCCTGTCCTTATATTCTTATTTAAATTTCTAGTCAGTTAATCAGTCTAAAATTAAAAAAAAATGATCATGCCAGTTGCATTCTTAATTTTTTTTTTTTAAGAGGCAAAGAGAGCTCAAGAGCACACACGAGGTCCTGAGAGAAGCAGAGGAAGAGAGTGAGAATCCCAAGCAGACCCTATGTTGGGTGTGGAGACTGACACAGGGCTCAAGCTCATGACCCTGAGATCATAATGTGAGCTGAAATCTAGAGACGGATGCTTAACTGATTAGGCCACCCAGGTATCCCGACTTTCTTAATGTTTTTTAATGGGTTAAAAGAGACTTTTGTAATCAGACAAACTTATGCTGTTCATGCTCAGCCCTCTCCTTCTTCTGCCATTTAGGAAACAGAGTAGTGGAATACTCAGTAGTTTCCCATTTCTCAATTTGGGGACTCATCTCTAATATTTCAGTTTTACGATGGACTATGAAGCAACTTTTAGGGTTCGGTCTACTGGCTGGAGAATTCTGTTGTTTATATTATTTCCTCCTACTTTATTGGAAGCACATCTTCCACTTGGTTGCTCAGACAGTAGGGAGCAATGGAACATATTTGTCATAGTCTCACTTTTCATTTCAAATCTGTGAGTATCTCTTCAGACCAATGGTCTAAGCTGTAATGACTCAATTTTAGAAAGCTTTTATACTAATTCAAAGTAATTGGAATTGAAATGCTTTACATTCTTTTAAATGAAAATAAGTGATTAGACCAGTTCATATAAAATAGTCTCAACTATTGCTTTTAGAGTAAAGCTAGCACATTCTGTTTCATATTCATGACTTTTCTACAGTTATGTATTTTTTTTCATTTGCCTTTTTTTTTTAATTTATTTTTTATTGGTGTTCAATTTACTAACATACAGAATAACCCCCAGTGCCCGTCACCCATTCACTCCCACCCCCCTGCCCTCCTCCCCTTCTACCACCCCTAGTTCGTTTGCCTTTATTAGCTTGAATAAAGGTTGTTTTGATTATACTTATTTTAAAATATAGCAATAATACATTCAATATCAATAATTGTATTATGATTTAAAATAAAAGTCTGGATTTCCTGGTGTATATTTGAAATCTTCATGTTGTGTCTCTCAAACTATAGACCAGGTTTTCCTGCGAGGGCTTTTTACACATGGCATATTGTATAAACATTCTTCTAAAACATCAATTCTACTCAAAAGGTTTTGAGAAACCTATATAACATGTTTAACAATGTTCTTCTATTAGAATAAAACATCCAAATGCATTTTAAAGGCCCACAATGAATCTTCAAAGAAATTTGAATTGGGAATTTCAAGACTTAGGGTACATACTGACTTGTCTCTGATAATTGAGTGTTTTTCAAGTGAAAGTATTTGAGAAAGCCTGTTTACTATAAAGAAGTTCTTTTAGTCTTTGCTCAGGCATATTGTTAAGTTGAATTTCATATTTTTGATGGAAGTATATGTAGCTATAAGAAGAAGAAGGGAATAGTTTTTTAATATTTGATTCCAATTTCAGGTTTGGTTTTGAATTTAGGGAAAAGGATCACATATATTAATTTGTAACTTCCTATAAAAAGATAAGACTAGATATAAAACTACTAAAGCAGGAGAAAGGAAATTGAATTTCTGGCTTCTGAATCTCCATTTATGTTTCTTATACCAGACAAGTTATAACTTTGTAACGTATCTAATATAACATTCTGCTTTGATGCATATATCCTCCTTATTATTTCTGTAAAATTTAACCTGCTAGGCTTTACAAGTGTAAATTTGGTGATGGAGACCTCTAATTTTAACCACATTTGTCTAAATTTAATTAATAAAAAAATGTTTTCAAATTAATTATAAATGCATCCACCCTATGGTCATATTCAGTTTTTGATTCCAGGTTTATCCAGTTTTTCCTCAGAAATTGACAAGCATCCCAATTGCACATTGTAGTTATTTAAGAACTTTTAAAACAGTTGCAATTTCCTGGTCTTCTCTTTTCTTAACTAAATAGCGCCAATCATATCAGTTTCTTTAACATAGAAAGCATTTTGAATCTCTTTAATGATCGATCTTATTCTTCTCTTTATGTGCTTTTGATTGACACTCTCTTAAATTATAACACCTATAAATGAACATGATTTTCAGAGTATGGCTTTACTAAGAATGGATTAGAGTTTACATAAGATTTTTCTCCTTCTGTATCATATGATAAAAAAACGTGACTCTGTCCATGCTCCCAGTCCAGAATAGTTATACTCTAATAGTCTTCTATATCCATTTTTATTTATTTTAATGGCCTTTTCCTCATCTATGATTCTTAAAATGTTCCATTTGTAAATTGGCTTAATGTAATTTAGATTGCCATAGTGGAGAATTACTTGACACAGTTCCAAGTTAAAGTGCTGGAAACAAAATGGAAGCTCTAGTAATTTTAAATTGCTTTGCCCTGAACCTGGCAATTAAAAATAATTGCCACATTTTCAATTTTTTAAAGATTCTCAGTCTGGATCTGGCTGAGCTTCTGGTCTGTTAAAATAAAATAGCAAAAAAAAAAAAAAAAAAAAAGAATACTTCTAATTATTACAGTGATCTAGTAATAAAAGTTGCCTAGCTTG
This sequence comes from Canis lupus familiaris, assembly GCF_011100685.1. Taxonomy (NCBI): domain Eukaryota; kingdom Metazoa; phylum Chordata; class Mammalia; order Carnivora; family Canidae; genus Canis; species Canis lupus. Next base: position 62,627,279 of record NC_049236.1, read on the forward strand.
TATAAAACGAGGTTTCTAGTGATTTTAGTTTAGTTTAACATATTCTTTTAAATGCCTTCAAAGGGCCTTCATTTAACTAATTTAGTTTTGACTATAAATCAGTGGTGATTTATTCATTGCTCAAAATGTCCAAAAAGAAAGAGAATGCCTGTCAGCCATGCTGTGGAGGGATTGCAGCATTGAGTTATAGGAAATACAAGAGCTCTCAGAGTCTTGGATAATCAGCTTCTTAAATAATTATTATTTACCTTGGTAGGTCCATATCCTAATACAAAATAGCCACCAAAAAAACCCAGTTAATTTCCTTTAATGAACAAACTGGAGAAGGCTCTCATTTTGAAGTCATCAAGAAAAGTAAACAAAAAATAAATTATTTGGGCATAACGTGGTCCCGCTATTTTCTTCAGTCCTGGAATTTCCCTTAAGGTATAAAATTTACTGGATACTCCTCGTATAGGAGAATTATATTTTCCTTTAAAACACAAGCAGCTTCAGTAGAAAAGGACCACGATAGCTAGTGTATAATCTTTTATATAATCTTTAGTAATAAGTACAAATTATAACTATTCACCTGGCTGGTGAATGCATAATTCCATTTCTTTTAAAATCTTCATTTCATAGGAAAAACCGGTTGTGAATGTTCTGCATACTTTAGTTTCACCCATATGGCTTGCGAGCCTTTTTCATGTGTTGCAATTCTCTCTTTGTATCTGGATTTTCTTAAAAGAGTTTTGATAATACCATTCATGAAGTACCTACTGCCAATTCCTGCATTTTTGAGACTTAATATGTATGCAGAGGGTAGAAATAAGTGCCTGTAGCTGAAACGAAAGAACACAAAGTTCTAGAAATAAATGTTTGAAATGCAAAATAGTCTGGCCTTTTAATCAAACATTTATTAAGTGCCAACATGGGTCTGGTACTCAGTGGGACATTAGATCAGAGTGCTTACAATAAGCTTCCGTGCCAGGAAATGTGTGTGACTCGAGTGTCGTCGGTCCATTCACCTTGGTTTGAAATCCTTTCTTATTGATTGATTGATTGATTGATTGATTGAAGTTCTTTTTTAAAAAAGGTGATCCTGACTTGGCTTTTCATTCCAGTCAAACTCATGATTATTATTCTATTCATACCCATTTTTGGAGCTGAAGACAAGATTGAAGAAGTATTATCTTAACTAATTTTTAAAGGGACAGAAGTCTCTTAGGGAAATGAATAGGAGTATTTTAACAGGTTTATTATAATAATAATGGCAAATAGCTACAACAACACATGTATGACTTCCTTTAATCTCCTCAACAAATCCATAAATTTGCTACTCTTGTTATCCTAGTTTTGTACACGAGGAAGAGGGGCACAGAAAATGTAGAAGCATACTCAGTATCTTACAGCTAGTAAATGGTAGAAAAGGCTTTGAATCAGTCCCTCTCCCCTATAGAATCTGAACATTTAATCACTATGCTCACACCTATATTTTAATAAATGCGTTGAGGTATTTATTATTGTTAGTGACAGTTATCTTTATTTTTATATATGCTTCTTCACTTGTCTTTTATTAAACAGACGCTCAAGAATACCTTGAAAGTGAATGACAAATTTAACAGCTGTGGGAAAATAATAATTTTAAGTTCAGAATATATAATTATTATGTATATTATTTTCGTTTCAGCAAACTATTTCCTGTCTTTGATAGTTTTTGAATTATAGTTACAAAGCAACTCCAATTTGATAGTCCCTCAGGTAGGTCTTTCAGATTTTAGGTGGAGCTTCTCATTTTCTAGTTTTATTCCACAATCATGTCTTGCTCTGAATTTCTTTTATGTTGCATTTTTAAGAATTAACTTAATATACAGAGCATGGAGAATGCCTGCAGGTACTGCAAGTAGCATTCAAGTTGAAGCCTTAAATTTGAATTTTGTTTTTTTACAGGTTGAGGTAACTTGGAGGATATGAACTCAATCCTTTTGCTATAAAACAAGAACTTAGATTAAATATAGACATTTCTAAAATAACCTCTCTGCTGGAAATGTCATTATTATTCTTAATCTAAGTTGTTATTTGTCATTAATTAAAAAGATATTGAATCTTTTTATATATTTTTATATGTTGTTATAAAGTTATAAAAATAAATGAAAAAAATTGTTAGGGAACATGATGGAGGGAGTGTAGATAAATTATGATAGTAAAAGAGAAAGAGTGTATCATGTGTGAGACAGAACCTGGAAATGACAACTGGAGGAGGGTCACATTAAATACAAGTTTTTTTCCAATTGCTGGGTGATAGTGGAGAGAAGTAAGGTGACACAGAATGTAAAATGTTTAGGAACTTCTTTTCTCTTATATTATTGGTATTTACTATATTCAATTGATATCTATTATTGCCTTTTGCATAAAAACAGGGTAGTTTATATGTATTATTATTGTAATTGTCATTATGTGTTTAAAATTTTATTTTTTTATTACAAATCTAGGTCTGTAACACCTAAGATTTTAATCTAATTAATTTTGGGGATTTGAATTTAAACTATTTCTAGGGCCACAGTAAGTTATAAATGTGGAAAAATTTATGCAGCATCAAAATATTCTTCTATAAAAACAACAGTATTGTCAAAGAATAGTAACCCATTAATGTCCATTTCACCTTGATGGACAGCTTTCCACCATATTGTGGAAAGGATATGAAAAAGATGATAAAAATACAATTTTAGGTAGTAGATTGTTTTACAAATAGGTCTTGAGGTAAGGGAAAAGTAGACTGAATAATATAATGTGTTATGTTATATGTGTTAGGTTAGGTCTGCATATGTATCCTTCAAAATGGTTAAGTGGTGGCTCAAAATTACATACGTTTGCTATCTTTATATGTTCATTCATAGTAGTTTTTTCAATTCTTATTTTATATATATTTTTAAATATTTATTTATTATTTGGGCAAGAGGAAGAGAGAGCATGAGCAGGGGAGAGGGGCAGAGGGACAAGCAGACTCTCTGCCTGGGTGAGGAAGCTAATGTGAGGCTTGATTCCAGCACCCTGATATCATGACCTGAGCTGAAGTCAGATGCTTAACCGACTGAGTAACCCAAACACATCTCCATTCTTATTTTATGTTTTATAATATCTTTAACATATTAAGTTTATTTTATAAGCATTTCATGGAAAAAAGTCTTTTCTAACAAAATTTGAATCACTTTTGTCTCATAAAGAAGAATCTAATAACCATGAATTTTAATATAATTAAATATCATATAATTTTAATAAAAATATAGTTTTTAATAAACATATAGTTTTTTAACAATTATAATTATGCATTAGAAAAAAATATTCTTAAATAGAAAAACTTCTGAAGCAGAATTAGTTTAGAATATAAGGATGCCAGAGCCAAATTAAAATACAATATATTGAACCACTTTTTTTTTTTCCAATTACAAATAGAGGTTTACAGAAATGCAGTGTATTTGCCTGTTTTCATTCACAAAGAATATAAAGGTAATGATCAGAAGAGGAAAAAAGAGAGAAGAAAAATAGAATAGTAGAGAAGTTAGGATTTGAAATTATAGACTCCATGAAATTTTGGAAATACAAATCCAAGATGGCCTGATAACTATGAATCTCCCCCAAACACATAATGTTCCAGGAATTTTCCCTTAAGGCAGATATTATTAATAATATGAGTGTGCAGTTCATGAAAGAATAAATAAAACTATGAAGAACACACATACAATTATTCAAACTTATTTGCAATAAGTATAATTCTCAAAACATGGTGGAGGCGGGGCCCCTGGGTGACTCAGTAGTTGAACATCTGCCTTTGGTTCAGGTCTGATCCTGGGATCGAGTCCCGCATCGGGCTCCCTGCATGAGAGCCTGCTTCTCCCTCCTCCTGTGTCTCTGCCTCTATCTCTGTGTCTCTCATGAATAAATAAATGAATAAAATCTTTAAAAAAGAACCCAAAACATAGTGGGGACATGTCAAAACCATGTAGGAAACAGATTGAAGATGCTCCCAATGGCCAAATCTGGGGAGGGAAAAGGACAGAGAGTAATAATAATGGTAATGGTAAAGGATTATAACCCCAAGGGAATATATCCTTGAATTTATACTGATATAAAGAAGAATAATTAAATGAATAAATAAAAGGGAGTGAAAGGACAATTCCTCATTGCAGTAGAATTCCAATTAATAAATGGAGAGGAACAATGGAACTAAAAAAACAACTTTGGTGAACACCACTTGCTGAAGGCCAGAATTATTATTGGATGCTAAAATTAATGAATGAAGCATGATAAGAAATAGGTTAATTATGGTCTCAAACTCTCTTTCAAGAAAATATTTATTAATTACAAAGGAAAAAGTCATCTAGAGAAACCCATCCCGACTCCCCCCTTAAGCAAGTGATCAAGGTTAATCTCACCGATAGTGAGAAATGACAGTATAATCCACAGGTTGATACTGTGTCCTGAGGAGGATAAAATGTCACACCTGTGGTACCTCATAGAAACTTGATTCATAAAAATACACTAGTCAAATCCAAATTCAGGAATATCTACAAAATAAGTGACCAGTACTCTTCAAACATGTCAAGATCAAGAGAGACAAATCTCTTCCTGATTGGAAGGAGACACGAAACTAAACGCAGTGTGAGATCCTGAACCTGAAAAAGAACATTAGGGGAACAATTGGTGTTGGTTCAACGAAGTCTGCAGATTAGTTCATAGCATTGTATCAATGTTAATTTCCTAATTTTGATGATTTCATTATGGTCATATAAGATACGAACATTGGAGGAAACTGTGAAATATATGAGGAGCTCTTTTCTGAGTTTTGAGACTTTTCATTATTCTGTAATTATTTTAAAATGGAAAGTTAAAAAAATAAAAATAATTTAAATACAGTAATTTCTTGGTAACTTTGGCTTTGGGATTCTCATATGTTTAATCTTGTGTTTTGAAAGGTTACCTATACTAGTTTTTCTTTCTATGCTTCCTCAAAAAATTGCTAATTCATCTTTCTAACTATCCAATACTGGATCAATAATTTAAAAACCCAACATTTCGAACAGCTGTTATTAAACATTTAAGCAGGTGCTATGAAAGTAAAGTAATAGAGGCCAGTTCCCTGTCTAGAAGAGGCCACAGTTAAGTGAGGAATATGTCGGGTCTATATACTTGGAAAGCTAAGTTACTATAATGATGCCAAAATTCAGTATATTGACGAGCACTTCCGATGTATGGGAGAGGGCGGTACACTGAGAGGTGAGGAGGATCGAAGTCAACTTGCATGTGGAGGCAGGATCAGCCAGTTCACAGTACAGCATTAGGTACTCAGGCATGTTCAGAACATTTTGAGTAGCTAATTGGAGTAGGAGTGAATATTCTTTTGGTTGGGAAAATTAAGCTCACATATAATTTATTACAAAATTTCTCTGTGCTTATCCATAAAAGGTTAGAAAATAATTTATTCATCACATTAACTTTATGAGGTTTTTAAAAAAATTAAAGATTTTATTTATCTATTCATGAGAGACATAGAGAGAGAGAGAGGCAGAGACACAGGCAGAGGGAGAAGCAGGCCCCATGCAAGGAGCCCGATGTGGGACTCGATCCTGGGTCTCCAGGATCCCACCCTGGGCTGAAGGCAGGTGCTAAAACCACTGAGCCACAGGGGCTGCCCTTTATGAGATATTTTATATGATTTAATTCAGTTTCACAAAGGAGAAGCAGACCTGTAAAGATGATGTAAATTGCCCAAGATCACAATGGTAGATCAAACCGTGTGACTCTAGAGCCACATTTCCCTAACTTACAGAGGCTCTACGCTAGAGAATAAACTTGTTTCTTTATCTGATCCAAGGAGATGTGGCCCGGAGAGGTTGCGTCCCCTCAGAGGCATGGAAGGACTTGAGGTTGCGAACACTTTATAAGTTGTTTTGCCCGACACGGATGGGAATCACTGCTCTCCTGTTTGCGGGTCAAGTGGAAAGAGGTAACAGACCACTCCGTGCAAAAGAATGTCCTTTGCTGCAGTGACCTGGGTGGACTTGGATGGAATCAATGACTTGGAAGCAATCAGTCTAGACAGACAAGTGATTAAGCTGCCCTGTGATTTTTGGGGACCCAGAATGAGGTTGTGCCAAGACCTGGAGAGTGGATGGAGGGTTACAGGTGGTTGGGTCTCTGGGTGTCATTCTCAAAGATCCCTGGGCCTTCTAGACACTCCTTGTAGGCGACATTCCAGATAGTTACAGCCGTGTATAATCAAGGGGGAGTTTTGGGAATCGAGTTTTAGACACACTGAATGTGAGATTCACAAAGGACATCCGAGTGAAGGTGTTCAGTAAACCATCCTATCAAAAGGAAAGGATTTGTGTTCTGCATGTAGATTTGGCAGTCAGCAGAACACTAGCAAGACTTGCAGTCGCGAGCGTAGTGCGACTATTGGCAGATGCAGCCCAACCTGTGCAACCTGCTCCGTAGACTCCGTGAAACCCCAGCATCTGCTCAGTCATGTCCTACATGGACGTTTATGTAGCAATACTACGAGGTCAGAGAACCGCAGGACTCACAAGTCTCTGAAAGACAACTCACAGGACTCCATAGACAATTATTATTATTATTTTTGAAGAGATTATTTATTTACTCATGAGAGACACAGAGAGAGGCAGAGACCCAGGCCGAGGGAGAAGCAGGCTCCCTGTGGGGACCCTGATGCAGGACTCGATCCCAGGCCCCAGTGGTCATGACCTGAGCCCAAGGCAGCCGCCCAACAACCGAGCCCCCGGGCGGCCCTCTGCAGAGGCCACCCTAAAGCTGTAGGAAAGGTGAAGATCCAGCAAGCCGTAGGAAGAGATGTCTCTTCCAGGCAGAGACAGCCACAAACGTTCAGGTGCACATCACGGGGTCTTCACTTGGTCGCATGGGATGACTTCGTCTTCAGCTTGTCACACATCGAGATGTACAGGATATTTGGTCTTGGGGAAACCAAAGCTTAAGTCAACTGAGGACTTATCTCCCAAAGGTCAGCTCTCACCTTCAGTGCTCTATTTTGCAGGCACTTTCTCAGCTCTACTTCCTCCGAAACCATCTCTTCCGACGATCTGATCCTTCTTTCTCCATGTTGTCTCCCTTCCACCCCTGAGCAGCCTCCATTCACCTGCAAGGTGAGCCGTGACAATTGCTGGAGGGATCTGAAGTCCTCCAGAGTGTGTGCCACCCCGGACACCTCCACGTCTTCGAGGCCCCTGGTCACGCCCCATGCCATTCACCTGTGCGTGTGTTGGCATTCCCACTCCATTTTGAGCCCGTGAGGAATGCTCTCACTTCTCCAGCACCCACTTTGACTGCTTGATAATTGTCAATCTCTTTAGCATTTTTAGGATAGGACTCTAATATTTTATAATGACATTTTATGATCTTTATTTCTATTTCTGATATCTGTGCCTGATAGGACCCATCATTCCCTTAGCGCTATATTTGCCCCACTGATTTTAAATCCCTCTGCTCGTGTTGTCTTCTAGGTGATTCGCTGCTCCTGACACATGTTTTCAGAAGGGATTTCCCATCACAATTTTCCGGTTTGGATGTCATCCAAGTCTGCTTATTTGTTTTATTTTATTATCCTAGTTGTTCTTTCTGGTATCTGGTAGAAAAGGGAAAGTTTGAAAACCCAGTTTCTGCCATTCTCCTGCCAGAACTTGAAGCATCAATTGGGTCAAATTTGGTAATACACATTGTCCTAGGAAGTTACAGTTTTCCCTGAAGTGTTCAAATTAATTTGATGAACTTTTACATCATTAGAAGGGATTTTAAGTATACAATTACATTTTATTTCTAAAGGACTTTATTTATCTGTTTATTAAGATTTGTATTTATTTATTCATAAGATACACATAGAGAGAGGCAGAGAGACAGGCAGACGGAAAAGCAGGCTCCAGTCAGGAAGCCCGATGTGGGACTCGAACCCGGGACTCCAGGATCACACCCTGGGCTGAAGGCAGGTGCCAAACCACTGAGCCACCCACGTGTCCCTAAAGGACTTTATTTTAACTTATATAAATCAGACAAACATTATTTAATGAATAATTTTTGAAAAAAAAATAGCCCTTCTCTATAAATACGTAGATGATGGACATTCATTTATTTATGCATGCTTCCATGTGTACTTGTTTCTAGGCATGTGAACATATAAATAATAGCAAACAGGGGCCCCTGGGTGGCCCTGTGGTTGAGCGCCTGCCTTCGGCTCAGGGCATGACCCCGGGGTCCTGGGATCAAGTCCCACGTTGGGCTCCCTGCATGGAGCCTGCTTCTCCCCCTGCTTGTGTTTCTCCCTCTTTCTCTGTGTCTCGTGAATAAGTAAGTAAAATCTTTAAAAAAAAAAAAAAAAGCAGACAAACAGGTAATCACATACCAATTCAGTCTTCTACAAATAAGGTTTTGTTTACCACATTTAAAAATTTACCTTATTAAATAGAGCTCTAAGGTCAAAAGAGAAAAAAAAAATGCTTTCATGGAGTGATGAAGATGTATTGCTCTAGCTTTGCTAACAGGCTGACATTACCTAACTAGATATTAAAAGCATACACATGCTTAGAAAAATCTGTATTTTTATCATAGTAAGTATTCCATTTTTTAAAGGAATATCATAGTTAAGCTTCACAAGTTCTCTAAAAATAAATGCAAGTGGGCAAAAATTACACTTCAGCATGAAAAACACTGCAAAAAAAAAAAAAAAAACAATATCTTTTATCTCCTGTCAGAAAGCATTTCTGAAAACAAATCTTCCGACCCTACGCAACTTCAAAGAAGTAATCATTTCAGTAAGAAAAATCTGAAAGCATATAGTATAACTATTTATCATTACAGAAATGGCTGCATATAAAATGAGCATTTCAAACCCACTTACATATTACATTTTTTTAACCGGGCAATTAAGCTTTGTCAAAAAACACTCTTTTGTACTTGGTTTTGAGAAATGTTACCATATGTTAAAATGTATCGGGGGTCCCATACCGTCATTTGGAAACACTTTGCCTCCATTATGAAAATAAATCTAAAGTATTCACACTTTGTGTGTGTTTCTAAATCTCCCAAGATGCGGAACACATATAATTCTACAAAGTGAAGAACTGTACTACATTATCAGGAGTTGTACGGTGGCCGGTTTCGAGTGAATTGGTATTTATGTTTGCTCTTGTTTTCCTTAAATCACATGTTTGCTAGAGGGTCATAGTGAGATGTATTAGGTTGGAAGAATAAATGCAATTTGAAACTGTACGAGAGCACATTAGTCAGGGAACACATTTTCTTCTGCCTATTGCAAGGAACAGATATTGTGGCAAAGTCGGAGGCAATCAATCAAGAAATGGGTAATTGCCATGCTTCAAGGATTAGGGCTGTGTCATTGCGGATAGATGTCAGTATTGATGCCTGTGGATGCAACACCTGAAAATAACAAGCGCCACCATGAATTGGCCCAGCGAGCATATTCTTCTTCTAGACCTCCTTCAGGTCACAAGGAAAGTTCTGGATTATCGGGGAGGTATTACAGAAATGAGATTAAACTCGAGGAAAGCTGAAGAAATCCGATTTAAATATTAGACCAAGACATTTCTCCAGGTCCTAACCAACATTTTATTTGTATAGCACAGCTGTAATATCATGTATATCATTTATAAATAATGTTATTCGACACAGTGTCTAAGTTATTCCTTTTCCAGGGTCCACGGAAAGGGTTGGAACATGCTTCCGTCACATAAATACCCTTCTCTGAATGCCAGCCTCACCCTCCTCTGGTTGAGCAGGGTCCCGAGAGGAGCGAATGCACAATGGCTGGCACACAGCAGACCCTTAAAGTAAGTTTTTTTATTTTTTATTTTTTTAATATCTGTTGTAAAGGGATAGATTTTCATTATGATGTTTTGTGGGTTTTTTTTTTTTTTGATAGATTGCCAATAATCCTGTAAAATGCAATAATTGCACATTGCTATCACATCCATTGGTGGTTCTTTCCTGGGGGGGGTAATGTCCTTTTGTTCGCACACGTAGTAAGGCTCAAAGACTCCAAGATCTCTGCAGATTCTCAGAGCATTCTCCAACTCCTCTCTGCTTCTCTTCAGTGCAAATTCTAGCCACTTTGGTCTCCCTAAACCCTGATCTCTTCCTTTCCAAACCAGCACAATAATTAGGCTTTGTTTTTTTTGTTTTTTGTTTTCCCTCCTGTACCATGTCCTAGAAAGTGCCTTCCTGCAGCAAGCTGGGATGAGCAAGGGCTTTCCTGGTTTCTTTCCCTTCTCCGAGATCATAGCTCGGCTCCACCTGTTTTGCAATGTCTGGAAATACTGTTTCATACATAATATCTGGTTTTCTAATTCTTTAATGAGAGACGTAAATTTGGTTTCTGATAATCCATATCAGGGAACAGTAGCAGATGTTATGAATAACTTATGCCAACGGATCTGACAGTTTGGATGAAACAAATTCTTTGAAAATGCAAATGACTGAGAAAGAAATAGAAAATTTGAATAGTTTTATATCCATTAAAGAAAAAAAGAACACATTAGTAAAATTTGCCTAAAAAGGAAAACCCAGGACAATTAGTGATTTTTCTTATTTAAGGAAGAGATACCTCCATTCTTCTTCTTCTTTTTTTTTTTTTTTTAGGAAATTTTTATTTATTTATTTGAGAGAGGGAGAGAGAGTGGTGGGGGGAGCAATCGGGGAGGGGCAGAGGGAGAGGGGGCAGCAGAGAGAGGGGCAGAGGGGGATGTGGGTCTCATCCCGGGATCCTCAGATCATGGCCTGAGCCAAAGAGAGAGCCTTTTTTTTTTTTTTTTTTCCAAAGAGAGATCCTTAACCAACCAAGCCACCCAGGTGCCCTGAGATTCTTCGCCCTCCATTCTTAAATAAAATCTGCTAAAGAATAAAAACAGAGAAGACACTTCCCGAGTCTTTGTTTTAGGAGTCCAGTATAATATTGCTACCAACACTGAAAAAGACAGGATTAACATATTAAATTACAGAAAAACTGCTTTTATAAAAATGCATAGAACCCCCCAAAAAATATTAGCACCTCTACTACAGTGATATATAAAAAGAATAATACCTGGCAACCAAATGAGATTTACTTCAGGAATGCACAGGTGATTTAACTTCAAAAATCTGTTAATGCACTTCACTTTTTAACAGAAAAAAAAAAGGTGCAGGAAAGGAATTGGACAAAAGGAAAGCTATTAGCATACAAAATGTGCTTTCTTTTTCTGGTACTATTTTGAATTTTTTAATCAGGAGTTGGTCTTGAAGTATGATAAAAAGTTTCATTGTTATTTATTTCTTGACCAATCAAAATGGATTTCATCATTGTCTGTAGCTGCAGAAAAATGCATGAATGATATGCATGATATCCCTGATAAATCAAATATTGAAGATTTTTTAAAATTTTGCATGCAGAGAAATATTTTTATTTACTTTACACTTTAAAAAATTCATTGTCTTTAGTAAATTGTTGCACTTCCTTCAGGTGAGACCTCACTGAATTATTTGATAATATCAAATCCTCATCTATAACTCTACAAAATCATGGATCTTTTTCTTCATGTATAGTAGATATAACTTACATTTATTTATGTGATAACTCGATCAATGTCTTTATTCTCTACTAAAAGTAGAGTCTATGAAAACGTTATTTCTTATTTTTGATCAGCAACGTATCTCTTCTTAGCAGAATGTCTGGTAAACAATAGGTGTTTGGAATGAGCATATAAGGGAGTGGAACAAAATTATTTTCCCTGTCTGTGATAAAATTAACATTATGATATTTATGAAATAATATTAAGATATAGTTCATGTATAAAGCAGTGATTTACTCAGAAAGAGGTTGATATGTGCACTATGCTCATGGAAGTACGAAGATAAAGCATTCAATAAGCACCTATTTTTTTGTTCTGTTTTATTTATTTATTTAATTTTTAATTTTTATTTATTTTTTGTTCTGTTTTTAATGTTATGTTTTGAACTAAGTTTACACTTTCAGAAAAATATAAAAATAGCATTGAGAGTTCCTGTTTACCTTTTACTCAGCTTCCCCTAGTGTTGAAAATGCCATATATCCATAGTACAATTACCAAGACGGGGGGAATTACAGTGATAAGTATTAATATTATTGATAAGTAAATATTAACAATAGTAAAATCATATTAACTAAGCCATAAATCTTACTCAAAATTTGCCAATATTTTCACCATTTTCCTTTTTCTAGTCCAGAATCCTATCTGGGATCCCATGTTGCTTTTTCTGGTTACTTCCCTGAGCATCCCCTGATCTGTGAGAATTCCTCAATTTTTCCTTTTTGTTTTTGTAACACTGACACTTTTAGAGTGTTGACTAGTTATTTTTCAGAATGCATTCCATTTAGGTTTGTCTGATGTATTCTCAGTGTTGTGAAATTACACATTTTTGTCAAAGATACCATAAAAATTATATGGGTGCCCCTCTCAGTACATTGTATGAAAGGTACATTTCAAGATGATGGTATTTCAGTACATTTCAGGATGTGGGATATCTATGACCCTCCATCATTTGTCAAAGATTGATGTCTGTTGGGCTTCTCTGCTGTTCAATTCTATATTTTCCTTTATACTTATTGCATATCTTGGGGCAAAATGCTTCAAGCCAGGTGAATACTATTTTTCCTCATATATTTACCAACTAATTTTTTTTTTTTAAGTAGACTCCATGCTGGACTTGAACTCACAACTTTGAGATCAACACCCGAGCTGAGATCCAGTCCGGTGCATAACTGACTGAGCCACCCAAATGCCCCTTCATCAACACACTTTAACATCCATCTTGCCTGCAACACTGATAGTCATGGTGTTTGCCTAATGGAGATTTTATATTATTCTCTTGTCTCTACACTTATTAATTGGGATTCACAATTAATTGGGATTCTCAATTATAATTCTATAATTCTATTCTATTCTATAATAAAGGAGAGATGCTCTAGTTAATTCATTAATTCATTATATTTATTTCAACATGAATCCACAGGTATACATTCTATTGTAGGAATTTTTATAAATTTTACTGTTATTATTATTATTTTTTTAATGTGTGTGCAATTCATCCCGGAATTGGCCACTGGAAACATCAAGTTTGGCTTCTGTATCATGTGCGTAATGACTTGGGCATTTTCTGGCAAATAGAAAATTTCATGGTCATCTTGCATTTTCCCTGCCTCAGCTCTCTTCAAAGAATCCGGTTCTTTTTATTAGAGAATTATATTTAAAAATGGAGATCAGAGAGCTAATGTGCTCCTTGCTACTGAAGCGTCATTGCTTCTGGCCATCTCCGTCCACAAAAGTAGGACACATAAGACGTACACGAGCTCTGCCTTTATACACGTGTATGTGCATCTCTCCGTGTGCACGTGTGCATTTGCACGTACGTGTGTATCCCATCATGAATTTATGCGGATATCTCCGATTCCAATTTAATACCACAGCATTCATTTTACCTTTTCCTCTTTCCTTACTTGTATTTTTTTGCCTCCAACAGAGAAAAGCTCAACTCTTATTATCAACAATATTTATTTGTTCAATTGTATGGTATACATAATGTAGATTTACCGCTGCTAGCAATTCACACTTAACAATTACCTATTCCCTTTTCAATGATACATTTATTAATTTGATTGCAGCATTTATGTGCAATTATTTTGTTTCTAGCCTTATGGTATTATGGAGGTCAATTTTTTTTTTACTTTCCTATCACCTTCAGTATGATTAGGTTATTCTTTCTTTTTTTTTTTAAGATTTTATTTATTTATTCATGAGAGACATAGAGAGGGACAGGGAGAGACACAGGCAGAGGGAGAGACAGGCTCCATGCAAGGAGCCTGACCTAGGACTCGATCCTAGAAACCCAGGGTCATGCCCTGGGCCAAAGGCAGATATATTTTCTTTACATTCTGATTGGTTTTAATGTTAGCATATGGGGCAGGGGGGAGTATGTGAAATGCTGCTATGGTTTTGAAAATTAAAACAATACAAATTATGTTCTCAAAGAAGTGATGTTTTCACTGCTACCCTGATACCATTTCACCCTTTCCTCCACCCTCTGCCCACATCATCCCCATAGGCAACCAGTTTCTTTAGTTTCTAATTTCTTCTGTAACTTTAATGTACTAATGAGCAGAAACGTGTGGTTTTATTTTTTTACATCCCATTTTTCTTAGATGGAGACAAGTATATACTGTAGATATTGTGTTGTTCTTTGTTCTCTTCACTGAATAGTATGGCCTAGAAATCATTCCATATCAAATTGTAGAGATCTTCTCCTTTGGTTTTATAGTTGCATAGTATTCTAGTATATAGACCCCCACTAGGTATATATTTCTTTAAGATTTTGTTTATTTATTCATGAGAGACACACAGAGAGAGGCAGAGACACAGATCGAGGGAGAAGCAAGCTCTATGCAGGGAGACTGATGCAGGACTCGACCCCAGGACCCCGGGATCAGGGCCTGAACCAAAGGCAGATGCTCAACCACTGAGCCCTCCAGACATCCCTCCAGTAGGTATTTAACCATTCTTCTATGTATGGGCATTAAACATATTTCCAATGGTTTACAATGGCAAACAGTGCTGCAGTAGAGTAACTTGTCCATGTACATTTTCGTATTGTGTAGGTCTATCTCTAAGATACGTTCCTAGAAGTGAAATACAAGTACTAAGCTGTGTACTTCTGTTATTGTCAAATTTCCCTCCAGAGGAATGCATCACCTTGAATTCCCACCAGTAACATATGAGAGGGCTACTTCCCCATGATCTTGATGAAAGAACATATTATCTAATTTTTAAATTTTTGCCAGTCTGATTAGAAAAGGTATCTCAAGTGTCCATTTGCATTTCTCTGATTATGAGTGAGTACGAACATATTTTTTATATTTGGCAGCCATTTTTAGACTTCTCTTGTGGTTTGCCTTTTAATGTATTTTGCCATTTTTCTCCTGGAGTTTTAGTGCTCTGACACTCAATTCTACTGATATCCTTAGGTATAGTCCCGTCTTATCCACAGGGGACACTTTAGATAACCCCCATTGATTCCTGAAACTGCAGATAGTAATGAGCTCTACATACACCATATTTTTCCTATATGTACGTATATGATAAAGTTGAATTTATAAATTAGGGAGAGTAAGAGATTAATCGTAACTCATAATAAAATAGAAAAAGTACAATAGCATACCATAACCAAAGTTATGTGAATGTAGTCTCTCTCCGAGTTTCCTACAGTACTTACAGTGAAGTTCTTACAGTACTTTCCACTCACCCTTTCTGTGATGCTGTGAGATGACAGGAGGCCTAGGTGGTGAGATGAAGTGAGGTGGACGGTGCTGGCAGGTGGCTGTTGGTGGCTGCAGGAGCCCTTGTGCTCCAGGACTGGGGTTGACCGCAGGTAACTGCAACGGCAGAAAATTTAAGCACGACTGAGAGGGGCTACTGTGGATTATATTATTAGCGCCTGTGTTCGATGTTGCAAATACTTGCTACCAGTTTTGTCGGTTGTCTTTTGACTTTTTGACGATGGTCTTCATCAAATTTAGAAAAAATATTATGCAGTCAAATTTATAAACTTTTTTTTCCTGCCTTCCGATTTGAGTCAGAGTTTGAAAGCCTTTCCCTAACTCTTGCTTAAAGAGACATTGATTCTTAACCTCTGCTAGCGTGAATAAGTTTTCATTTTTGACGTTTAGATCCTGAATTTCTTTGAAATGTTTTCTCATGCAAGATACAAGATGGTTTTGATTTGATATTTTTCCAACCAATCATCCAGTTGTCCCATAACAGTTTCTTAAAATGTCCGTCTTTACCTTAATGATTTAAGATGACTTCTTGGTCATATGTTAAATTTTGGTGTGTATTTAGGTCTAATTTTGGATTTCCTCTTTTGTTCCACGGTGTATCGATGCATGCATCACCAGCTGCATACGGGTTCAACAACAGTTTCTACACTATGTTTTAGTAACTCGTAGGGCTTGTCTTACCTTGTAGGTCTTTCTTTGTCCAGTTTTCTTTATTCTAGCCTTTTTTTTTTTTTTTTTTTTTGCCTATTTTTCCCCACATGAACTTCTGTATCAAACATATTTTAAAAATAGCTTTTTGGAAATTATCAGAATTGGATTGCATTTATGAACTGAGCAAGAAAGAATTCACTTCTTTATAATGTTGAGTTTTTCTATCCAGGAGTAAAGGATATATCTCTACCTGTTTAAGTTGACTTTGCTGTCTTTCAGGGATGTTTTAAAATGTTCCCTTGTATTGGAAAACAAAATACAAAAATATATTTGCATATTTCTTGTTAAATCTCTCCCCAAGTAGTAAATCTTTTCAGGTGCTATTATATAGATGGTTTTCTTGATCACTATGTCCTCTAGGTGTTTATTTTTTCTGTGTATGAATGCAATTGACCTATGTACAACAAACTTTCATTCTACTACTTCACTGAATTATTGTTTGACTTTATTTTACCACCAATTGTCTGCAATTTTCCAGATATGTGATCATACTATCTGCAAGTAGAGATTGTTTTATGCTCTTTTTACACATTGATTTCTAATTAATTTTACCTTCTAATTGTATTGGTTAATACTTCTAGTAAAATATTTAATAATAATAACAATATTAATGTTGAATAATAATAGTGGGCATCCGTGCCTTGTTTCTGATCTTGGTGGAAATGCCTATAGGGGTTTCCTCTCTGGTTTAACCTTCATTTAATTACTTTCAGTTAAATTCTGATAAATTTGTTTTTGTGTTATTCATTTGATATTGCTTTATTTCTCCTCCTTGTTCTAAAAATGTGTTCAGGGTAGTGATGAGTCTTTGTTTTTCATAATTTGGCTGCACTCAAAAGATAAAGAGTCCTTTGTCATATAATCATACATACTAGAAAAGCACTGTAGTGAAGGCTTATATGCTTTCCTAAAATTATTATTATCTGTAAATGATGTCTTTCCACAGTGTTCCCTCTATCAGCATTTTTCCCCATCACAAAAGAAAATCAGTTCTTCCAGGAATGTCAGACCTTAATGCAATTTATTTGAAAGGACAGTATTTTAGTATTAAATTGAATATCGTGCAACATGTCTTATTATATTCTTGTTCTTGTTTTATTTTTATTGGACTTAATTAAGATAGAAGATGGACTTTTCTGATGACCAGAAGGAGGCATTTGTTATTTAAATAAAATGATTTTCAAGTAAAGGCAAAGTAAGGAGATGTGAAAACCAAAGTGGCTTGTTTCATACACACTCAACTAAATTTAATCTCTGCCGACATCAGCCAAATTTAGTCATTAGTCACTTGATTTGTTTCGATGTACGTGAAAGACAGTTTTAAGTTCTTCATGTGTGTTGTTTCAGCAATATTTTGGCTAGAATTACTACATTCTACAAATAATTATACTTAAAAAAGATGATTTGTGTTGGCTTGGATTTATCTTGGTTTGTAAGTGCTTTCTTGGATTCTTCGAAAAAAGGTACTTACTCTTTTGAGGTCCTTTTGGTTATCTTTCTAGTATTTTCTCGATCACATGTCTTCTGGCCTTGGTATCACACAGTTTACTTAATTGACAATAATATCTAGGTATACAGGCTAACTCTATCAAGATATTTATTAGAATGAATAGTGTGTTTTATGATGGAAGCAATGCCTTTTTATAAGCATTTCATTTCTATGAAACCAAAGGTGTAAAGAAAGAAATACATAAAAATAACTACTGTTGGAAATTATTTTTATAATTATTCTCTGTGAATTTATGAAAATCATACAATTTTACAATCTTTTGATACCTGACTTTTCTTATGTAGAAGCTAACTTTTTTGTTTTTAGGAGAATATGTACCCCCATCACACTCGATCATTTTTAAAAAGTGGCCCAGTTAGTGGCAGACACTACCGATTAAAAATACGAACTGCAGACAGGTAGAAAACATAGTTATTTTCCTGTCTGAGCAGAATTGTTTTTTATTTTATTTTTTTAGTCATCAGCTAAAGTTATTTACATAAAATGAATATTTAACATTTGCAACCAGCCGTTTGTTATTTTTTCTAAGATTTGGAAAAGTACATTTTTGAAAATATCCATTTTAGATGGTGCTTTGTTGTTCTTTTTTTAGAGATGTTGTGTAGGTTTTCTTTCCGGAAGGTATCCTGGTGATATATTTCATCTTGTGAACATATTCAAGAGGCTGGGATATAGTCTGTGGTCTGTGTTGCTGCTAAAAATACTGTAGCTTCTCCATGAAAGAGGTCACAATTTGTATGCATGCGTAAAGAGGCAAACTGTAACTCTGGGAACCTTTTTGCTGTGCTCCAAATACCCAACTTTCTAGAAGACCCTGACACCTGTGTGTCCCTGACATACCTCAAGCTCAGCGTGCGGAAGCTGAGCCTTCCCTTCTTTCATCATCACTCCTCTCCAACCTTGAGGCCACCCTTCCTCCTCTTCTACGTCCAATCAGACTTCACTGTACTACGCCGCAGGCCTGAAACCTGGGGATTAATTTTGATGTTGATCAAGCTCAAATTTTGGATCATTCCGACTCTTCAATCTCTCTCTGATGGACTCTCTTGCTGATTTCTTTCTTTCTGACTCCAGTTTTACCAACTCCTTTATATTTCTATCTTTCTTTGCCTGTATGTTTAATCTCTAAAACAAAAAAACAAAAACAAGATAGAATAAGCCACTCATCTTGCCACATCAGTCCTGGGCTTAAAGTAGTACATTGTCTTCCCAAAGCCCGCAGGATGTGAGCCATACTTTGTAGTATTGACAAAAGGCTGCTCGTGTTTGTTTATCATCAGCCTGGCTAATATCCTGCTGCTGCTTTTATGCACACTGGCTGAGTTCGGTTTCTTTCAAGTATCAGGAAACAGAAACACAATCGGATTACGTTTGATAATAGAAGTTTATTCTCGGTGAAAGTCAGGACGACAGAAAATGGTCTGAGCTACCAAATAACCAGGGCTCAGAGCTAATGCAACCTGTTTCAGGATTGTGTGCACCTCTGGCCTCCCCCAAGCAGCCCACCCCCGCTGGGCTACCTGGGTCCTCCGCCCTTACACTGATGCTGCTAACGGTTTCTGCTGTTTCCATCTCGGGAACTGACTTCTTTTTAAATGCCTTCTCTTTAATATATCATCTTTCTCCCTCTTTCTCTTTTTTTAAAGATGCATTTATTTTAGACAGAGTGCAAGTGTGGGGGAGTGACAGAGGGAGAGGCTCCTAGAGGAGCCCCGGGCCCTTTGCAGAGGCTCCACCTACAGCCCTGAGGTCAGGACCTGAGCCCAAGAGCCAGTCGCTTACCCCAATGAGCCACGCAGGTGCCCCTCTTTTTCTCATAGCTTCTACTTTTTAATTTCTCTCCATGCTTCTTGTCAAAGGAACATTCTAGATAAAAGAATTTAAAAAGAAAAAAATTTACTTGCAAAACGTTACAATAAACACTGACTTGAAAAAATGTACCATGCATTTAAAAAAAGAAAACAACAAAATCACAGAATTTAGCAACACCCCCAATAGCTGTAAAAACTGTTCTGCCTTTGGAGCTCGTAATATCAAATGCAAGGATTTGTTACTTGGATGTAATAACAGATAAGAAAAAATCCATATGCTGATAATAACACTATTAACTACAAAATAACATTTGTTGAGCGTTTACTACGTACCAAACACTGCGATAACATCATCCTATGTGTTCTCATTTGAACAGCACACAAACTGTATAATACTGTAATTTTCCATATTTTGCAAATGTCAGAACTGAGACGAAAAAAATATAATTAGCAAATCATCATTTTGTGTGTGTAAACGGTGATAACTATTTCAAAGAAGTAAACTTAAAAATCTGCATACTTCACACTAAATAAGAAATAGAGCAACAGTATGTATTGTACTTACAATTTTGAAAAAAATCTCAGTGTCTAAAAAAATGTAATAATTGAATAAAACATAAATAATTAAATATTTACATAGGTAAATATGCAGAGAGCCAGCTTGCTTGATAAATATACCTCATTCCATTATATATGTTCTCTCTGAACATGTACAGTATTACCGATGTCTGTGCAGTATGATTTCCCGAAAGCATAATACCAAAATATGTCTATGCCACTATGTCTACGTGACAGACTGAGTTACAGACCGAATTGTTAACTGTGGTTATTTTTGAGTCATAGCATCATACATACTTTTGGTTTTCTACGTGCAGAAAATTCTTTATACATGAAAACACCTGTACATGTATTATGTCTACAACACGGTGTTTCACTAAGATTTAAATATCCTGTTGTGGATGTGCGGATGTGTGTATGGTGTGTGTTTATGTGCGTCTTCAAGGGACACATTCTATAGAAATCACATTTAGCATCCGCATCGAAACGGACGTGATGAACTGCAAAAGCTCTTACTAGATTAGTTTGTAAGTTGTCAGGAGAAAGTCTTAATATAAACATCCTTTTGGGTTGTTTTTTGGGTAGAATATTTAAAAATAGCGAGCCTAGTGGAGCTGTTGCATAGAATATAAACACTTCCATTCATATAGTAAACAGCAGCAGGTGCTATATGTACTGGTGACAACATTTCCTACGCAACGTATGTCCCATCATCACAGGTGAGAACAAGGTGCCGACTAATGATGCTGGTTTCATGTTCCCAAACAGTGGAACATCGACATGTGAGGGCATCCAGAAGATATTTGGCAACTCTAAGGTGATTTTCTGAGGCCTCCATAAGGGAATATCTTCAAGAATTTTGCTTTATGGCTTTGAACAGTGTCTACAGTATTGCTATGAAGTCCTATTCTTTTCAGGTTGCCATCGTAATGCAGACTACAAGGCCAGGCTGGCGAGCACCCTGTATCACGAAGGAAGGGAAGCCATGAAGGACTACTGAACATTTAGGAGCCGGAACACGCCCTTCATAAGTTCCAACCCTGAGACTTCTTAATTTAAACCTCAGGAGAGATAAGTGTAAATGAACAATTATTATTACAGCTACACCTGAAAAAAAAAAAAAAAAAAGAGGATGTCAAATCAGCTTCCCTGGGATGGAAATTCTCAGTGTGATTAGGTACAAATCCCTAGCTCCTGAACTATTGAAGAAAATAGTTCTAAAAAAAAAAAAAAAAAAAAGAAAATAGTTCTACTGTCAAGTATAAACCTTTCCAAGACAGAGATTATTTATAGCTTCAATCTTTTTAGTTGTTTCTTTTCATTGAACTTTTTCAAATTTTTCATGTAGGCCGTATTTGTGTATAGAACTTAGGTGGTCTATTTCACCAAAACTCTGATGGGGCTAAGATAATAATCGGCTTGTTGATTCTTTCACCTCCTACAACAGCCTGTAATTTACTAAAGCTGTAAGTTTTCAATACTGAACTCCCATAGGGGCCCCTGGGTGACCCAGTCGGGTGGGTGGTTGATGTCTGATTTTGGCTTGGGTCGTGATCTCAGGGCTGTGAGATGGAGCCCCGGGTAGCCGGAGTCTCAGTTCAGCAGGTGCTCTGCTTGAGGATTCTCTCCCCCTCCCTCCCTGCCCTCCCTGCTCATGCTCTCTCTCTTTCTCAAGTACATAAATACATCTTTAATGTTGAAATCACACAGCTCCTGCGTTTCTCAGCATCTCCCATGTGTAAGGACAGCAGGTCTCTTGTGTCTTTCCCTGCATCAGCTTCTGCCCCAGAGATTCATATGAAGACATGGGAGTTCAGGAATGACGTGCATTTTCTTATTGTTGTCACTGCAGCTGCTTTGGATGTTCTATTTGTGGCTCAAAGGTGATTTTGATATATCACCTTGGTTCAGAAGTATTTGGAGATATAAACAAGTTTGCTTTTTTTTTTTTGAATACTAGATACATACTAGGAGTGACATTATTTCTCACTTACCTTTTTGTTCTTTCTCCAGCCGCACCGGCCTGTTTGCTTGTTACAGCAGGTTCCTCCTCATGTCAGTGCCTTTGCACACATTGCTTTTTCTAGAGATGCTATTCCCTACACTGGCGTTGCAGCCAGCTCTCCCTTATCCCTAAGGCTTTCAACTTAAAAGCTGAAACCTCAAATGGATCTTTCTTAACTTTCCTACCTAATGCAGTATTCTATTTCATTCTGGAGCTCATCTCCTTTATGGCATTCATAGGACTTTTATAATTTCTAATTAGATATCTGTTACTTTTTATAAAAATGTCTTTTCAACTGCACTTGAAGACTTAGGTAAGCAGGGATTGTGTTTGTCTGGTTTTTGTATGTGCCGTAGCCAGAATAGTGACTGACAAAGGAAGTACAGGATCTTTGATTTATTGAAACAGCATATGAAAAACACATAATTGATTTAAAAGAATTTTAAAATATAGAGTGGTGTGGTGAGATCAATAAATATACTAATATACGATTACATACTATGCATTTTATTTTTATTTTCTTTGTCCTATTTTCTCTTTCTTCTTCTTCTTCTTCTTCTTCTTCTTCTTCTTCTTCTTCTTCTTCTTCTTCTTCTTCTTCTTCTTCTTCTTCTTCTTCTTCTTCTTCTTCTTCTTCTTCTTCTTCTTCTTCTTCTTCTTCTTCTTCTTCTTCTTCTTCTTCTTCTTCTTCTTCTTTCTTCTTTTTTTTTTGCCAAAGCCTTTGTCATAGTTATATCTGAATTTATCAACTTATTCACAACTGTAAGGTATTAAATTGAAGTGTTTAAGGACACTTGGGTGGCTCAGCTGTTGAGTGTGTGCTCAGGTCGTCAACCTGGGGTCCTGGGATCAGGTCCCACATCAGGTTCCCTGAAGGGAGCCTGCTTCTCCCTCTGCCTGTGTCTCTGCTCTTTGTGTCTCTTCTCATGAATAAATAAAAATTTAAAAATCTTTAAAAAATTTAAGTATTTAATGTTGCTCTAATACATTTTATCCAACTTAATAGTAACACTATTGTGCATGCCTGTCAAAACTCTAAGCTTCTGAAAGTCTTAAGTACACTAGTACAGAGCTTTTACAGATTCTAAAAAGAATGTTAAAAGGGAGCACAGTAAGGAAAAGTTTAGAAGTTATATACTCCAAAATTGGTGGGGGTCATGCATACTTGAGTATTTTCTACTGGAACAATGGAGAAAGAATGGAGGTTAACCAATTCTTGCTAGAAACTCTGCCCAATGACTTGATTTATCCAGATTCTGACTTTTTAAAGTGAATGACAAAACAAACTCAGATAAAGTAACTATCTTATATGGAAATAATTGATTATGGTCAAGATTTTAACTCAAAGTTCTATTTAATTATGTAACAACCTTTCTATAAGTGAAATAATATCACATTCTATTTATTATCCAATTTCTTTTATTATGGAGTTGTCTGAGAATATCACAACGATGATAAGCTTCAGAGATTTGCTGTATGACATTGTAATACAGTAAAAAATAATGTATTGTATACTTAAAAATTTGTCAAGTAGGTAGATCTCAGGTTAAATGATCTTACCACAATAAAATACAATTTTTAAATTCTTAAAAATATTAAAACAGTATTAAACATAAGGTACATATCTGATAGGGCAAGGCTACCCAGGCTAATATTCTTTTTGATTAGTTTAAACTTTTGATTAGTGGCCTTCATTATATCTGCAAATCTCTTTGTTTTTTTCCATATAACCTAAACTATCATGGGAAAGAAACTCCATCAATTCTGTCAACACTCAAGGAGACAGTATTATATAGGATGTGAATACCAGGGACATGACCCTTGGTGCCATCTTAAGAATTCTGTGTGGCACAAATGAGTTGTTAAGAAATGTATTTATTGCATGTAAATAGTATTTTATATTCTTATAGGATGTGGTTTCTATTCTTAAGAAAAAGCAATCACTTTGATGTAGACTTGTCTTTAGACCATTATGGTCTATCATCCAAAAAACTGTTCTGTGCTATCCTAATATTTCAACCTGGAAAGAAAATCCAACATCTTTGGCTGTAAACTAATAGAATGAAAGTACTCCAAAGTTTTCTTATTTTGTCAGATGAGAGTCCGCGATTTAGGATTGATAGAGGCAAGTAATAAAAAGGATATGTATGTATATTACCTTAACATGCATTGTTACACATACCAAAAAGACCGCAACATTTTAAAGAGAAGAAAATTGTGCCTAAATCATTCTTATTAAAAAGAAAAAATTATATATAAACTATTTTTTCATTTTCCATCCATTCTTACAAATGTTTAGTCTCTTCAGAAAAAAGAATAGTTTTCCTCTCTCTTATCTTCATTGAATAATTAAATGCTTATAATATAAAATAAGATAAAAGATTTCTGGGTGAATATATGAATGCAAGATTATATTGGTTGATATCAAATTTTATTGATGTATCAGTGAGCTAAACTCTGCCATGTGGGTGTTATTGAGCCATTGACAGGGTAGTTCTTCATTTGTGTAGATTTATACTTCATTTTGCTTGCTATTGAGTATATTTAGTACACGTTCAATGAGGGCCAAGGTGTAGTCTTCCCTCCTGCCACACATACACTTATTATTGTGACAACCAGAAATATACTCACACATTTCCAAATATATCTGAGGCTTCTTTAACCAAGAACTGTGAATGTAGTGATTCATATTAGGTGACTCTGTCTAACTGATGTAGACACATTTACAAAATGTGACTATGTATGAATGAATATCCAGAGTATAGGAAGATTAAAGTTATGTGATTTTTCCAAGTATACAAGTGGGATTATGTCCCAAACATATGTGAATATAAATTTGTGTTAAGAAATTCTGAGGAAATAGTTATATCTTTTACTCTACAAAAAGCTAAAAAAGAAAAAGGCAACTATCCTCAATTATTTCCCCCTACAGAATAAGCTATTTTCCCCTCTCTTTAGTTTAATTATTAAAAGATTCCCCTTCAGATACTAGAGCTTAATGCAGAAATATTTAGTATAATTTCACCCAACTCCCTTTGTTGGCATATGGTCTATTAAAATTCAAGCTGTAGGCCATGAGATATCAGTAATACCACAGGGCAAATACTATCTACAAGTGTTTTTTTTTTTTTTTTTTTCCCTATGAATGAGCATTTTCTTAACAGTTCTGGCCTCTGTAGGCCAGAAAATTGTATTTTTTAGTTATCTAGGTATATCAGAAAGTTTTGTCCAAGAATTTAATTTGATGCCTTGGCAGAAATTAAATCTGATAACATTTATATTTTAAGACTTTTGATTGTGTAATGCATTCCTTTGTTTTAGAAGGATATTTATTAAATCTATGATGCTATACATGAGAATTTAATTCAAAATATATTGCAATGATAAAAACTAGCATTACATTAGAGATTATTTATTATGAAATACTTAATAATCCTGATTTTGTCTCTAAACAACATATTGTTAATAGGAATGAATCATAAAACCAGGTTTTAAATTTTATTTTTGTTTAAATTATTTGCTTTCTATATTTTGCCTGCTTTCCACAGCTACACACATAAACACACACATAATATTATTAAAGTAAAATAAAAAGCAACAACAAAAAACTTCTACCACCGGAATATTTAAAACTTTTCTTTAAGCAAGGTAGGTGACACATTTAAAATAAACTGAAATTGCAGGATTTCTAAAATATGTTGATAGTAAAAAAATCATACATCTGAAATCCCATGGGATGCACTTACTCAAGAAAAACTTACAGCATTTAGCAACTTTACCAATAAGATGAGAAAAATTACAATGAGTGAATTCAATGCCTAATTTAAAAACTAGAAAAAGAAGAACCAAATAAAAATTTAAAAAGTATGGTAAAAGACAAACACAAAAACTAATTAGGCAGAAAATAGAAAAAGAGTAGAGCTGCATAACAGCTTGCCATATGGCTTTCTTAAAAAGAATTAACGAAAGAGATGATCACAAATTTAGATTAAGAAAAACATAGAAGGAAAAGAAGAAAAACATTAAGACAAAGCACAAAAAAAGAAAATAACAAATGACAAGGGGAATGACATTGGAAATGCAAAATATTTTTAAAATGATATTATCTAAGGTCAATTTGCATAGTTCTGTGCAAAAAAATAAACCCCCCAAAATAGATATTTTCATAAAGAAATACAAATTGCTAATGCCTACTCTACCAGAGGTATAAAGCTTAAATTATCTTATTTCCATACAATAAATTTAGAAAATTGTCAAGGCTATACCTCCACTTAAACCAGAAACAGGTTTCATAAGGGAACTCTACCAAACTTTCAAAGATGAGGTTTTTCAAATATTCTATAAGTTACTCCACATAATTGTGTATGAAAGCACTTGCTTAATTACTATTATGAAACAAGTACGTCATTAATACATAAACCTCAAAGAAGGTTGAACCAAAAAAAAATCAGTTCCAACAGGAGCTATAAGGTATATTTACCATGATTTTTCAACATTGGCTCTGAATTTTTAATAAATATAGAAAGTTTATGATGAGATAATAAATATATAAACTATCAAAAGCCCAAAAGAATTTATTAAAAATAAATTAGAATGAGAGTATTTTGAAGGTACTGAATATAAAATCAGTTACATGTTCTAGCATGATACAAAAAAGCAGAAGAAATGAAAGAGGAAATTGCCTTCCACCTAGTAAGTCAGTTAAAATGATTAAGCATTAAGTTATACACTTAGTGATAAAGGCTCAAGACTTTCATAACAAGGTGTAAAATGCTATTGAATATTTAAAACATGACATAGACAAATGAAAAGACATTCCACATTTTTGTATAGAAAGATCCTACATCACAGAAATGTCTATTATTCTAAAATTAGTATTTAAGCTTCATTCACTTCAATTAAAATTCTAATAGAGTTTATCTTCCAATTATAATATTATTCAGAAGTTTATCTGGAAGAATAAATGTTTAGAAATAGACAAAAATGAAAGCAAACTTCATAGTGAAATAAAAATATATTTTTTTTAATGAAAAGTACTAATCAATCAATAGTGCAGGAAAAAAAAATCTTCAGAAACTGATCCCTATGGAAAAGAGAGTTCATTTATGAGGAAAAAAGGACTTCAAATCAGAGAGAATGGATGGATTATCTAATGAATTGTGATAGCTTTTGTGGTTCTCTATCTGGTCCAAGGTGAAAGTAGAGCACTTACACCAAATTCTATATAAAGTCCTTATCAATGACATAACTAAGCATGAAAGTGAAATTTTAAAATTTAAGTAAAAGCTAGGAGACTGTTATATAAGGTGATAAAAATACAAGTCTAGTCATTAAAAATTTATTTATCTTACTATATATATTTTTATAGATATGTGTCTGAAAAATATATATTATTTATGTAAATGAATATATGTTTATACCTGACTATATTATATGTACAATTTAAATCTTTCAGAAAAAGATAAAGTAAATAGGAAATGATATACTATGAAAAACATATTTGTAATGGAGAAGACAAAGCACAACTTTTACCAAAGCTTTTCCAACCATCCATAAAAACAAAGACAAAAGCAAAAAAAAAAAAAAAAATTATGAAAATTGTGCCAAGTACGTGAATAGATAGTAAAGGATCAAATTGGATTGCCTATATGTTATTTTATATGAAATACTATCAAACTCACTATTAGTAAAATAAATTTAAACTAAGGTAAAAAAAAGGAATACTGTTTGCCTTTGATATTGAAAAAGTTTAAGAAATTCCAAATGATAGTGGATTTTGGAGAAAAAATGTATTTATATAGCACAGGATGGTAATATGAATGTGTTTTGTAGTTTTGGCAAATAATCTGGCAAGTTTAATTAAAAAGAAGTAGAAAAGGCATATGTCCTTCAACCCAGCAATTTAATTCCTGGATTCCATCTCATAGAAATAAAAACTCAAACACATAAGCACATAGGTTAAAGCATATTTATTGTTCATCGTAGCAGCCTAAAAGCTGGCAACGTGTGAATGTACAGCAGTAGGAACTGGATGTATAAATCTTGGCACTTCCACACCATGAAATATAATGAAACGCTAAGAAAATGAATTACACTAAATTAGTTGAGCGGAATGAATTTCCTCAATGTATTGCTCAAAGAGAGAAACAAGATGCTTAAAGTTATACAGAAATATTTTAAAGACAAAACATTTAAATGACTGCATTAAAACCTGGGGTTCGTTTGCCGGTCAGATCCGGGAAGAGTGTCCACAGGCTTCTAAGTAGGAGTTTATGTAATAAAATGGACCACACTGAGGGATTTACTCAGGCTAATGCACCAGAGTTGTCTCACACAGAGGCTACCAGGCCCTTCAGTCATCAAAGTTAAATCTGTTTATTTTAAACTAGTTTTTAAAAAAATATTCTGTATTCTCCAGTAATATATTTAGCAATAGGGAATGTATAAACATTACAATAATCTTAAAATAAACATATACCATTTTAAAGTTAATAATGGTCTTTATCTTATCCTATTGTCTCCTTCATTTCACCTTAAATTTCCCCAAGGTCTTCATTAATGTGTATTTAGTTCTCGCTCAATGTACAAAAAGGCTCCTATATGCCTACTGGTTTATTTTCTGTGTTTAACTGATGGATATTTACTGTTTGAATTAATGCCTGTGAGTAGGACAGTAGCAGCCAAAAGAGAGAATAAGCAAACCAGTATCACAAGTTTGTTTGAACTTACTATAACACTATTTCTTTTTAAAGATTAGAATAAAAGTACAAGTTAAATACAATATTTGGTCTATAGATAGAGTGATGGTGTAACCTGAAAAATATGGAGATTTCTAAAAGTATGAGAGGTCATAAAATAAGTATGTATAATTAAAACATATTTTATATGGTCCAAAATTAATTTTATTATGATGTGGGGCTATAAAGTAAGTCTATTCAAATCCCATTTCAGAATTAAAATTATTTCCAAAAATAAGTAATTAACTATATTTGTCTATATTCCACCTGGAAAAAAAATCCACCTTCATTCAGTTGATTACTTCTTTCTTAAAAGCAATAACAAAAGAATAATTGACTTGGCATTTACATACTTTAATCATTTTCTTAGACTTATTTGTCTTTAGTAGTATGTTATTTGCTTTTTTTCTGAAGATAGAATATTAAATATAGCTCTATTATTTTCAAATTTTTTAATAAAATATATTCTTAAACTTGCGTTTTATATTTCACGAATTTTAAATTCATTGAACCTTCTTTTCAGAGTACCTTTCTTCAAAAAGTATTTTTAAAAGAGAAAAAACAATCACACACGGTTTCTATATGACTATACTATATATGTTGCATCAGATTGAAGTCTGTGCTGTGTACCATCCATATATAAATAAAAATTTTAAAAATCAATGAGAAATCAAATGTTTGGTAAATGAATACTCATTAAAAAGTCTATTGAGGGGATCCCTGGGTGGCGCAGCGGTTTAGTGCCTGCCTTTGGCCCAGGGCGCGATCCTGGAGACCCGGGATCGAATCCCATGTCAGGCTCCCGGTGCATGGAGCCTGCTTCTCCCTCTGCCTGTGTCTCTGCCTCTCTCTCTCTCTCTCTCTCTCTCTCTCTGTGACTATCATAAATAAATAAAAATTAAAAAAAAAAGTCTATTGAGTGATAGGTTTCATAGAAATTACATTTTCACTAAAAATGGAAATTTAGTGATTTGACACATTTTTATATCATGAATTAGAATATACAGTGTTTGACTCATTCTTTTTTAAATATTTTTTAATATTTATTTATTTATTTGAGAGAGAGCAAGAGCATGAATGGGGGAGGGACAGAAGGAGCGGGAGAGAATCCTCAAGTAGATGCCCCACTGAGCATGGAACCAGGTGCAGGGCTGGATCCCAGGACCCTGAGATCATGGCCTGAGCTAGAATCAGGAGTCAGATGCTCAACCAACTGAGCCACCCAGGCAGCCCATTTTTGACTCATTATTAAGAACTGTATCTTACAAAACATGAAAATCTTTTCAGAATATGCTTTTATATAAAGGGGCGCCCGAGTGGCTCTGTTGATTTAGCCTCCGACTCTTGGTTCTGACTCAGGTCACCATCTCATGGGTCATGAGATCCAGCCCCAAGTCTGGCTCTGCACTCAGCGAAGAGTCTGCCTGAGAATTCTCTTCCTCTACCCCTCTCACGCTCTCTTTCCCTCTCAAATAAATAAATAAGATCTTTTTTTTTTTTTTAAGAATAAGTTCTTATATGTCCTCACATAAAATAATTCAATTTTTTCTAGGTGTGAGATTAATAAAAATAAAGTTATGCCTAGAAAAATATTGTGCAAAGCAATAGGTCTTCTCAATGCCATTCTATTCTACAAAACATTATTTACAGTTTAAAATAGGAGTCCATCAAAAGATCATTCCTAGAAATAAAACTATTCCAAAGCACTATTAGGAAATATTAAAAGAAATCTCTTAATATAATTTCAGGTTTCACTCATTACTTTCACTCATCAGCACACCAGATTTCACCTCTCTACATAATGGTTCTTCAGTGGACTTCCACCTCACTCTGTATTTTACATTTGGGATTATTATGAGTTAGTCTTTCCGCAGTAAGAGTAAATGAAATTATCACAGTCGTTTCTTTTTTCTTAACTGAGGTGTAATTGGCATATGACATTATATTGGCTTCAAGTCAATAGCATAGTGATTTGATATCTGTATCCATTATGAAGCAATCACCACAATAAGTCTAGTTAACATTTGTCACCATATATAATTACACATTTTTTTCTTGTGACGAGAACATTTAAGATCTTTCTTAGCAACTTTGAAATATACAGCACAGAGTTCTTAACTGTAGTCACCATGCTGCACATTACGTTCCTAGAACTTATTTACTTTATTACTGGAAGTTTATAACTTTTCACCCCTTCACCCATTTTACCCACCTCACCAATCTCCACCTCTGACAGTCACTAATATATTCTCTGTATCTATGAGCTTATCTTTCCTTTTTAATTTTAGATTCCTCAGGTAAGTGAGATAATATGACATTTTTTTCTGTCTGACCTACTTCATGACCTACATCATGAAGCATAACATGCCCAACGTCCATCTATGTTGTTACAAATGACAATATTTCATTCTTTTTTAATGGTTGCTTAATATTCTAGTATGTGTGTGAGTGTGTGTATCACATTTTCTTTATTCATTCATCCATTGATGGACATTTAGGTTGTTTCATTATTGAAACAACCTACATTATTGACATTATTGTAAATAATGCTGAAATGAACAAGAGGGTGCATATATTTTTTGAAGTTAGTGTTTTAGTCTTTTTTTGATAAATACACAGAAGTGGAATTGTTGGATGATATAGTACTTCTGGTTTTAATTCTTTGAGAACTTCCATACTGTTTTCCATAGTAGTTGCAGCAATTTACATTCCAACCAGCAGTACACTAGGGTTCCCTTTTCTCATCATCCTTGCCAACATTTATCATTTCTTGTCATTTTAATAATAGCTGAACTTACAGGTATGAGGTGATATCTCATTATGGTTTTGATTTACATTTCTCTGATGATTGGTGATGTTATCCATTAGTCATGTTATCTTTGGAAAAACGTCTATTTAGAGCTTTTGACCATTTTTTTATTAGATTGTTTGAAATTATTTAATTTGATTGTTTTTGTTTGCATTTTTTGAGTCCCCTATATATTTTGGATATTAACCTTTTATCAGATATATGATTTACACATATTTTTCCCCATTCAGTAGGTTGTCTTTTCAATTTGTTGCTAGTTTTTTTTACTGTGCAATTTCTTAGATTGATATAATTTGTATTTTGTTGCCACAGAGTAAATGGAATTATCACCATCAATCTTTTAGTAGAAAATGAAGTATGAAGAAAAAAGGAAATCTTACTCTGGTCTATTGTGTGGCTATTCCTAAAATATTCAATTCTTTTTAAGATTTTATTTATTTATTCATGAGACAGAGAGGCAGAGACACAGGCAGAGGGAGAAGCAGGCTCCACGCAGGGAGCCGGACATGGGACTTGATCCCAGGACCCCTGGATCACGCCCTGGGCCGAAGGCAGGCCCTCAACCACTGAGCCACCTAAGTACCCCTATTCAATTTGTTGTTGGAAACTTCATTCTAAGACTTCATTAATAAATTGCAGCTTATCTGGAAGTGAGTAATCATGGCATTCGAAAGGGCACTGAAAATAGATTAAGAATAACAAAAATATTGAAGAAGAGATGAAGTAGGGCATATATAACAATAACTACTTTCAAATCGTTAAAACATTGTCACAAGGGTTATAATTCTGTGTAACTTCAGAGAGTAGCACCGAGTAGTTAGAAATTACATGAACATATATTTGTGCTCAAAATAATGAAAGAATTCTGTCAAAAATGCTCATAAAACTTAAACGACTCTGTAAGGGAATTCAATAAGTTTTCTCTGAGAAAATCTCTAAGGCCCTTGCAGATGCTGAGAGGCTGTGAATCTGCTACTTTGGAAAAACAGAATATTTTCATTCTGAAGTTCAAGTAAGACTTTTAGCTCAAAGCTCAACATGGGCTCATCCTATATACAAGTCAAAGTTTCTCAGAGTAATTATTATAAATCATAATCTCTTTGAAATATTGATCTACTTTTAAAGACAAGAAATACCTCAGGTGGCTTATTCATGATTTTACCCATCACTTACACTTTTGAAAGGGTATTTTAGAACTACGTATGTTCAAAAGGGCTTTTATATACATTCTCTACAAAAGTATAAAAGGAAAACCTTAAGTAACCTAACATGACTTCTATAACACTGGATTCATTAAATTGTACTGGATAAACTTTTTGGAAGAAATCTCTCAAAGAAAATAAAATGCCTAACATATATTGTAAGGTTAAATTTGCTCCTTGAAAATGAAAATTGCCGAACTCCCCATATGTCATAGAATAGTGACAAATGTAGAAACCAGGTATTAGGATCACTCGACTTTAGTTAATTGTTTTAATTAGATACAGAATGATAAAAAGATACAATATTACATATATGTTCAATAATGTTATAAACTAAGATAATATTTGCTACAGAAGCAATATTTCTGAATAAAACAAAAACTGATATATCATAAGCATATGAGCTGTTTTTACTCTTAAATGAGTAATTTTATCTGAAATTTGAAAAAATAAGTCTGAAATCTTCTTTGGTAAAAATAAAGATATTATGACTTTTATATATTTTAACCCTAATCTGTTGTGGTTCTCTGTTAATCTGTGCTTATACTTCAGCATCAAATCATAAATATTACTTTTTCCTCACCTTAATAAATGGTCTTTTTGATCTATTTTTTTTTGCTTCAGTTTTTTTTTTTTTACACTGGATAACTTCATTCAAAAGTTAAGAAAATAATTTTAAGACATTTTGTTGTGTACATTAATTCTGAAACATCTTTTATTTGCATGCAGTAAAACTTGCTACCCTCTCCTTAAAATCTAAGAAATAAGGTCAAGAATGAACATCAAGAGCTCCTGGGGGCGGAAAAAAAAGGGTTCAGCAAAATTTTAGAACAAGAATGGTGGGGGGTGGTCCTCAGGGCCTCAACCTAATTTCATGTGACCAGAGGCAATTAGTCTACAAGATGATATTGCTCTGACCTCAAGACTGCAACCAGCAAAAACGTAGCTAGAGATCTTTTGTGCTCACCTCATATTCAGAGTGCGAACTGACTTGGGAATAACTAATCTGAAGAGGCAGGAGGAATTCATGTCATTTTTATCCTAAAGATGCTTAAATTGATGACTTCATTTTGTTAAGCTTTATTCTATAGTATTCTCATTTGGCGCAATTAGGTGAACAGTTTTCTGATTCTAAAAATAATGCAAAATAAAGCATTTTTATTATAAAAATTGTGAATAGAGATTTAATATATATGATAAACAATTATTCTAAGTTACTGTCAGGCTTGTGCATGCATGTGAGGGAGACTAAGGGAAAAGGAGAGACAGAGAAAGGGAAAGAAGTAATTTAATGTTGATATCAGAATTACTCACAAGGCTTAAAAATCCTCTTTGTTTAGTAACATATAATGGTTAACATGTCATGGCAGCAAGACATACCACCACCAAATGCTAGTATGTATTCAGCACTAGTGTGTATCATGCTTTTCTTAGCATATTAAAGTCTTAAGAGACATAAAGATGAAAGGAGTTCATTGAGATAGAATGTCCCCATTAACATGGTTGAAGGCATGATCCCCAAAAGAAGATTCCCTGGAGGAAGTAATGGCTAATGGATTTTAAAAAATGGATGGCTTAACTTTCACCATTTAGCTTTTGGATGTGATGCATAGAGGTATAACCCACTGCCCCCCCCCCAAAAAAAAATCCCCAAAATTAAGTGAAACTATGTCACCTTTAATAGCCCACTTTAGCTTGAAGAATAAGGACTTTAGAATAGTGTCCAAAGGGAGAAATGTATAAAATCAAAAATAACAAGAGAATTAAGCCTGCCTTCCCCAGGAGAGCTGTAGGTATTGGGTAAAATGCTAAATTTCTCACCATACATGTAATCCTTAAATTATCTGAATATAGGCCATGTAGAGAATTGAAAGACATAATTTGAGACAATCTAGGGACAGATATTCATGTTATAATTTATTATCTTTAATTGTATAGATTCTTTCCATGGGAACAAAAAAAAAATATCAAATACACTCTCTAAAATGGAACATAATCTTCAGAAACACACTCTATAACAACAGGAACAACATATTGTATAGGTTTATGTGGAGCTGTTTAGCTCTTCAGAGCAGTTTTGCTTTGCTTTTGCAAATCCCCAATTTTCCCATCTCCCAATCAAACTGATGAGTTAGTCATCACAGGTGAACAGATTATGCTAAATTAAAGAATGCAGACACATAAATCTACATATTGTGTGATTCTAATTATATGAAATTATATATGAAGTTATATATATATGAAGTTTCATATATTGTATGAAATTATATATTATATGAAGTTATCCCATTAGACAAATTTAATTTTTGTTGTGCTTTTTCTCTGCAGTTTTTAAATTCCAAATTTAGTGGAATAATATAGTCAGGTAGAAGAATCTCTTTAGGATGTTGATTATAATTGCTCTTCTAGGTCAGTCAGACATGTGAAGAATGAAAAAACATTGTGTTATTTTTTTCCACCAGGAACATGCTCTTTAAACCTTCATTCTAGTCAGCTTTTCTCTTTCATCTAAAAATGAAGTTTGTGGTTTTATTCCTATAGATTTTCTTAGGGTTTCTCTTTTGGTTTAAAGATAGATATTTTTTGGTCATGTTTTAAGTTGTGGTTTAATTAATGTTTTTAGGAAACATTAAAAATTAACTATATTTTAAATTAATTGATACATGTCTTTAATATGGAACTATCTCACTAAAGTTTGTTTATTTATCAGTTAAATCAAAATGTTTTTTGAGTGCCTGTTTTCCTGAGCAAGTAACATTATCTAAAATTAACAACAAAAAATGTTTTTTAAATAAAATTCCTGATAATTGTGTGGGCATGAAGTTGTTTGTAATAGTCTCACAATTTTTAAGCTTCTCTCCATGTGTTTTCATAGGCAACTTATTTCCTATTCAGAGCTACTATGTATAGTTAATAAACATTCTATAATCCAGGAGTCAACCTTATTCAAATCTCTTTATCTGGTTCTGATTTTGCCTCTTAGACTTTTCTAAGGAGATAAGAAGATAGCTAAGAAGATAGCTTCTCTCTTCACTCTTACAAATTATGCTCCTCCTCCTTTTATCAAGTTCAAGCCTCCTATTAAGGAAGTATAATTGGTTTCTTTTTCTCTTCCACTTACTGCTACCATTGCCTACTTCATCCATTTAACCTTAGTTTCTGTCCCTACTAGGATTGAGGCTTGGAAGGAAGATAGATGAGGTAAGTGGAAATTTGCTTTTTTGGCCAGCAAGCTTACAGTTTTAACCTTGGGATTCCCTGAAACTGATAGGCTTATAGCCAGACTCTTTTCTCCTGAGCATCTTCAGAGTGTTTTGAGGAAATCTCTCCCCAGCTGTTGGGATCTCTCAACTGTAGCCTCCTTGACATGAATAAATTTATTTTTTTCTTCTAGTAACTCATTTTCTTCTCAGACCACAGGGATGTTCATGAATTCCATCTTCTCTATGATCATGTATATTTGTCCCCAAAAGGCAGCCTTTTCCAACAGGTTGTAAGATATCGGCTCTTTTTGATGCATGGCTCCATATCTGGTCCATAGGCTCCACCCATTCTTTCTCCTGGCAAACTCAGGAAATATATGCTCCTCTCAATCTGGCAGTCTCATTGACTCTGCCAGCAGAGCAGCCAGCCAGTCTCTCACTCTTTCCTTTGGAACTTCCAGGCAGCAGTCAGCCAAACCTCGGCTCAAGCTGCCAGAGTAAAGCAAACAGTGGTCTTTGTCTCCATGAAACACTTCTCTCTTGATGAAGAGGCAACATGCAACAAGAGAATGCACATAAGTCTCTAAAAATGCTTTCTAGGTCATTTTACTCAAGTTAGGTTTAAAGTTAGGAAACGTCCCAATACACTATACCCAGGTGTAAGGGGTTAAGGGCTGTTGGCTACTAATTATGAACAAATTTTACTTCTATTCTTTTTTTTCTTAACTTCTACTTCTAATATAGGTTTTGTATTATGTCCCAGCAGAAATGTCCTTTATATATTCAGTGGTCAATTATTTCATAGTTTCATTCATAAATTGGAGTATTCATTCTCAATATTTTTAATTAGATTTGTCACACCTTGCAGATTTATCTACACTTAAAAACTTCTGGCGGTTAATTTCAGATTAAATTTTCATTGATTATTTTACTTTAGTGATGTGTTCATCCTTCTGGAGTTGAACCAGTCTGGTGTTTCCTCTTAATGTAATAATTCACTTAATATTTAATTCTATAAATTTATCTTTAACTAAGCTTTGGTTGTACTCTACTAAAAATATTTGTAGATCATATTTGTAAAACATTTATTTACCTATGCCAGACACCATACTAAGTGCTTTATCTTTATTATCTCAATGAATCCAGATAGAACTCTTATCAGTAAAGGGTTATTATTATTACTATAGTTTATAATTATACAAAGTAAGACTTAGGGAACTAAATTAACTAACCAACTTTTACAGATCAAATAAGTTTCAAAACCAGAATTTAATCCTAGGAAATCCTACTTTACTGTCATATGTCATTTTACCACTTCCCATTATTTATATTCCTTTCTTATTTCTTTGTAAAATGCCTATATTTGTGGTTGTGATATCTCCCGAAATTCTTTTAGAATGAAATCTTAGTATTTATTACCTAGAATAGTTTTGTTTAAACTTCTGTTGTTAATTTTGAGTGAACTTCCAGCAAGACAATGTGAGCAATTCTAATGAGCCATTCTCCAGTGAAACTGATAAAAATGAAAACAAAGCAAAATAAAAACAAAAAGCACTTAAAGCCTAAGGTCAAATGGCAAAAAAAAAAAAAAAAAACTATCGAAAATATCTACAAAAATTCAGTAAGAAAAGCAAGAATCTATGATATTTGAATGAGGTCTGATGCCTCCCTCAATGAGGTGGTGACTGCACTCCAGAGTACTACAACCATGAGGGAGAGATTCACCCTTTACCAGCTCCCAGCCAGAGGGCTTTCTTCACAGGAGGAGCTGGATTCCAACATTTCTCATCCTGCCCCCAGGTACCTATTGCTGAGGCTAATTATTAGATGAGTGTGGCCAATAGGTGAAGGCTCTATTTTCTGTCCCTCTTCCATTCAAATAGACTGGAGGCCCTACACTTGGTATGACATGCTGAGAATAGTGAGGACCCAAGAGCACTTCTATAAGCTTAGAAGTAGGTACACTTGTGTCAAGAAGAACATAGGCCCCTTCTCCCCCTTCCCCCCCCCCACCAAGTACTCAGTTTTTTAAGTGAAGATATTCAGATAGAAGCTTGCTCCTGTCCCCAGCTCTAGATTCGGAGCCCTGGATCAGAGATTTGTTTGGGGGAAAATTCAGGTCATAAAACAGATAACTCCTAATCTCTTCTCAAAGGAATTGACCTCATTAGCAACAAAGTATGGAATTGGAGTGTTTCCCTAAAGCCAAAGGGAAATAAACTACAAATAAATAGCTTTTATTAATATGACCACAAAAATATACTGATAAATATACATAGATAGGCAAATAGAGCTATACAGTATGACCACATGGGGCTTATCCCAGGGATGTGATGTTGGTTCAAAATCTTGAAATCACCACCAATGTAATACATCATATCAGTACAGTAAAAAAAATAAAAATAAATATCACAGGATAATCTGAATAGATATAGATGATCTGACAAAATCAATAGCTTTTTGTGATAAATATACTGAACAAACTCAACCAAACAAAAAACACTGAATAGAAAGGAACTAGGAATAGAAAGGAAATTCTTCAACGTGATGAAGGGCACTTATGCAAACCCACAGACTGCATCATACTTAGTGGAGAAAGACTGGATGCTTTTCCCTAAGATCAGGAACAAAAAGTGGATGTTCATTTTCATCACTTCAAGATTGTACCGGAGCAAAGTTCTAGCTAAGGCCATCAGGTAATCATTAGCTAGGTAATGTGGTTCCACTTCTAACAGAGGTAGAAATCTCATTAAAAATGAGTCTAAAAGGGGAGTGTTCACTCACAGGTCAAGGGGTGAGGGGGTTGGTGGGTCAGGGAAGGACTCCTGGATGAGGTGATGGATGATCTCGTAAAGCAGAACAGAAAATCCCCCAAGTATATGAGTCCAAGGACACCATCCTAGGGAGAAGGATCAGCATTTGAAAACCTCAGGGAGCTCATACTGAGAAAATGTATAGGCATCAGGGCAGAGGTATGAGATCAGACGGAAATAAAGGCACCACGGAGGGCCCTGTGCACTGGTGACATCAGTACATGAGACCATACAAAGCATGTCTGAGGATCAGACTGGGTTAGACCTCAAGTGCATTGGAGTGTGGGTCACTGCTGCTGTTACTGTTGAAAAAAAGTGATTTTGTACAGGTGACACTCCTTCATGGACACCTCCAGAAATAACAGTGAGACTCTGAGGGGCCTGGAAGTCCTATGTTATGCAAGGTGAGGACAAAAAAAAAACAAAACAAAAACTGATGGAGTCGGATCCTTGACTCTATCCATATGAATTTCAGGGAAAGAGATCTATGCCCACACACAAACACACACTCACAAAAGCTAAACATAAAATACTGAGGTGTTTGCTCAGTCTACATTGCTTGCTGTTTTCCACTCTTCTATTTTAGCAAACGATGATATTGTAGTGATGAGTCATCTGCATACTGAAAAGCACCGAGTATGGAGGGTATATAAAAAGTCGAGGGAAAATAGAATGACGTTTTCTTATGCTATTATATGGGTATTGCAGATGTCAGCATCCTGTTGATTTTAAATTCTGAATCGGCTATGAATATAGCAATAGATAAAAGAGAACCATTTATTAAAGTGCGGGGAACTTACTGGTGTGCTGCTGTTCTGTTGTCCACCGTTGCCATGGTAACAGTATCTACTGTGCAGAAAGGAGTTGTAACTACCCACTGTTTGTATGTCATTGGAAGGGACACAATGCTGCTAAATTGGAAGCATCAGAGATGGGCTTAAATTTAAAAATTTTAGAAGAGGATCATAATACAAGTGTAGAGTTGAGGTTGTTTTTTTTTTATATATATATATATGACCATAATAGGAAGAAAAAGGAATTTAGCAATAACTGAATAATTAGTAAGACAAAGTACGGAGAGAAAAGAAGAAGAAAGTTACAGGTTTATGTTAGCTATTTCTGTAACTTTTTGATGCAATTTCTCACCACTTGAATAAACAATAATGAATTATACGACCGTAGGAAGAAAATTGATAAAGCGGTGCAGTGTGTTTTGACTTTGTAGAGCATATTCTATAGCTGTTTTTTACTGCTGACCATCTGCCTAATAAAACGACACTGCAGCACAATGAACTCTTGAGGGGAAATTTCTATTTGTTTTAAACACTTTGTCAGAAAAATATATATATAACTAAGAGCTGTATACTGCTCTTGGAATACTATATTATTTTCTCAATTTTCAATAGTAATCCAATTTCTTTTACTTTCAGCTCAGTGGATTTAGAATAAATGACAGAAAGTATGAGGCTTAGCTCACGATGAAATACTTTTCTATGGCTTCCAAGATATTTCTATCTTCCCATACCGAAGGCACTTGCTAGTCCCAAATATATTTTCATTTACTCTAGGCTCGAATAAGTGAGCTAGAAAATTGAGTCAGAAAGAGAAATGACACTGAGTAGTCTTTGTTCTATAGATTATGGATGTGACCATGAAGTACCTGCAATCCTGATTAAATTTAACTGTTCATCCACTGTCACTCCGCATCTGCCCAGCTCAATGTGGTTTGATACAAACACAAGATGACACTGATTAGCCCGCTTTAAATTATGACTGTGGATGTAAACTGAGCGTTAAGGTTGTCTGGCAGTCATGCCATATTTCCTCCTTTAAACAATTATTTAACATCATCTGTCCTGTCCTTAAATTTCCAACATTTCTCCCCATCTTCACTGTCAGCTAATGCATTTGTTTTCCACTTTACTGGAAGATATAAGCGGCAGGAAGAGAAACACCACAGATTCCTACCGCCACGTTTATGCACGTGCCAGCATCTGTACTCTAATTTCAGCCATTTTTCCTTTTTTTTTTTTTTTTTTTTTTGAGAACAGTGTGGAGGGGCCTCTAAAAGTTAGAGCTGCCCTATCGTCCAGCAATGGTACTACCATGTGTTTACCCAAAGGATGCAAAAATACTGATTCCAAAGGGCACATGCACCTGATGTTTATAGCAGCATTATCAACAATAACCAAATTATGGAAAGACCCCAAGTGTCCATCAACTGATGGATGGATAAAGAAGTGGCGCGCGCGTGCACACACACACACACACTCACATACACATGCACACAATGGTATATCACTCATCCATCAAAAAGAATGAAATCTTGCCATTTGCAACGATGTGGATGGAGCTAGAATGTATTATGCTAAGCAAAACCTGTCAGTCAAAGAAAGATAAATACCATACGATTTCACTCATGTGGAATTTAAGAAACAAAACAAATGAACATAGGAGAAAGAAAGAGAGAAAAGCAAACCGTAAGAGACTCTTAACTATGGAGAACAAACTGAAGGTTGCTGGAGGGGAGGTGGGTGAGGGGGTGGGCTAAATCGGTGATGGGGATTATGGGGTGGGGGGAGCACGTGTGATGAGCACCGGGTGTTCTATGTACATGATGAATCATTAAATTCTACTCCTGAAAACAATATTGCATTGTATGTTAACTAACTGTAATTTAAACAAAAACTTGAAACAAGCAAACAAAAAAGATGAAATGTATGGACTAGCCAAAGAAAATCATTTTATTTGTTATCTCCTCTCCCCTACATGATTCTGTCCCAGCAACCACCCCCATTTAATTCCTTCATTAATTTTCCTCTCAACTGCATTCTTCCCATTATGTATAATCATACTATAAATACTACCTTGAATAAATTATTTTCATCTTCAAACTTCTTGAAAGAGATGCTTACAATTTCTGTCCCTAAATTCTCTCCTTCTGTTCTTTTATACCCATTTCAGTCCGACTCTCCTACCATTCCACCATGACTCCGTCAATGTCACAAATAAAATGTGATTGTTAAATTCAACAGTTAGTTCTCAGACCTCACCGTACTTGTCCTGTCACCAGCATAGGGTAGTTGATCATTATCTTCTAGAAAAAACTCTCTTCAATTGGCTTTCAAGGTGTCACATTCTGCTTTTTCTATTTATTTGGCCTCTCAATCCAAATCTCATTTATTACGCTCACCTCTTTTATCTGATTTCTTCTCATGTAAGTGCCCCAAATCATGTCTTTGGTTTTTTCACTCTCTATCTCTCTCTTTTTAATAATTATTTGTGAGAGAAAGAGAGAGAGAGAGGTGGGGGGGGGGCAAGGAAGGGCAGAAAGAGAGAGGGAGAGAGTCTTAAACAGACTTCACATTGAGTGCAGGGCTCTGTGCAGGGCTCCAGCATATGACCCCCGAAATCACAACCTGAGCTGAAACCAAGAGTCTAAGGCTCAAACAGCTGCACCACTGAGGCACCTCAGCCTGTCACTGTTTTGTTGATCTCATCTGGTCTCAAGCCAGTGCCTACCATCTGGGTGACTCCTGCTGATAAGTACATGTCTCCTACAATGTTTTCTTAAACATCAGACTCATAAATCCAACTGCCTACATAATACCTCCACTTGCATGTCTAAATATATCTCAGTTAACATAGTCATAAATTTACTTCCTATCAAAGTCTCTAAACCCGTACATCCTGTAGTTTTTCCCAATACAAAGATGACAATGCCATCCTTCCACTTGCTCAGGAAAAAGCTAAGTTTTATTATAAAAGTTTGTCGTTGTTTATTTTTATTTTTTAAAAAAAATATTTAATCATCATATACCCACTCTCCTTAATCATGTTAGTGCCTTGAAGTCTACTTTGTCAAATATGGTTTCCTGGCACTGAAATTTTGCCAATAAAAAAGTCATTTTTTATTGTTCTGAATTAGGCTGAATTTTTTTCTGAGTATATAATTCTAAGTTGGCTTTTTTTTTTTTTTTTTTTTTTGGTTCTTTTCCACTTACAATTGTTCTGTTATTTTCTGGCTTTCATATTTTCTGATAAGAATTTTACTGTTATTTATTTGTCTTTTCTATACACTTTTTATGGCTATATTTAAGATTTCTTTTTTTTTTTTTAAATCAATGATTTTTAGCGACTTGATTATATAGTGCCTTTGTGTAATTTTACGTTTCTTCACTTAGGGTTCATGCACTTCATGTGTCTGTGAATTTATAATACTAAATTCAGAAAATTTTCAGCCATTGGCTGTTCAAATATTTGTCAACACACACTCTCTCTCTCCCCTTTCTTCTCTCCTTTTGGGACTCCAGTTACACCTAAATAGATTGCTTGATTTTGTCTCACACATCACTTTTTAATTTTTTCTTCAGATTTTATTTTCTCCTTGTATATTATTTTGGATGGTTTATTTTATATCTTCAAATTTACCAGCCCTTATAAAACCTTGATATTCTCCCATGAAATCCATGTCAGAAGTCCAATTATGGATCTTTAAGATAATAAATTTTTTTTTTAAATTTTATTTACTTATGATAGGCACACAGCGAGAGAGAGAGAGGCAGAGACACAGGCAGAGGGAGAAGCAGGCTCCATGCACCGGGAGCCCGACGTGGGATTCGATCCCAGGTCTCCAGGATCGCGCCCTGGGCCAAAGGCAGGCGCTAAACCGCTGCGCCACCCAGGGATCCCAAGATAATAAATTTATGTTGGTTTAAGTCACTGAGTTTGTAGTAATTTTGTTACAGCAACACAGGAAATTCATACAGAGAAGAAGGAGTTAAAGCATATAACCTGGGACACTTTAAATTTTTTTTTTTTGCTGTTGATGCTGAGTAGGTAAGCAGGGACATGATGTTCAAAGTAAAAGAAGTTTAGCAACTCAGCATAATTTATTTGTTAACAAATTAACTAGAACTCCACATAGGTAGACCAATGATAGCTTATAGGAAGATTGTCCTTACCTTTTAAAAGCCCAAAGCAAGATGTCTATGGAGGGATCCCTGGGTGGCTCAGTGGTTGAGCGTTGACCTTTGGCTTAGGTCATGATCCTGGGGTCCTGGGATCAAGTCCCGCATTGTGCTCCCTGCAAGAAGCCTGTTTCTCCCTCTGCCTGTGTCTCTGCCTCTCTCTCTCTCTCTGTGTGTCTCTCATGAATATATAAATAAAATCTTAAACAAGATGTCTCTGGATAAAGATTGATCATAGTAAATAGTGTCTATGTATTTATGAAGCGCCTTTCCTAGGATAAACTCACGTAAGTCATGGAATCATCTTAAGATATTTCATAGCTTAAATACCACCCCACCCGCCACTTTATTAGGTAATAACACGTACACTTCATTTATATATTTATATATCTCTCTACTCTGAGACAGAAAGCATAGGGAGGAATGTCCTGTAGTGTTGGTTATATTACTTGTAGCTGAATGAAAAAGATGCTATGTTTTTTTTATTCTTTTTTTTCTTTAGATTTTATTTATTTATTCATGAGACACACACACAGACACACAGAGAGAGAGAGAGAGAGAGAGAGAGAAGCAGGCTCCATGCAGGAAGCCTGACATGGGACTCAATCCCGGATCTCAGGATCACACCTGGGCTGAAGGCCACACTAAACCCCTGAGCCACCCAGGCTTCCCTGTTTTGTTTTGTTTTGTTTTGTTTTGTTTTGTTTTTAATATAAAATTTACTCCATGATTTTTTAAAAGAAAAATTTAGTTTTATAGATAAAGGTAACATAAAATTAGAACATTTTGATTTTCTTCCCCTACTCTCACATACCTAGCATAACATTCAATCTTCGATATGTGTACATGATGACTTTCAGGTAGGTAAGAGACGATCCAGCTGCCTTTAGGACTTTTTATT
The DNA here is from genome assembly GCF_011100685.1 of Canis lupus familiaris. NCBI lineage: Eukaryota > Metazoa > Chordata > Mammalia > Carnivora > Canidae > Canis > Canis lupus. The sequence goes on from NC_049236.1 coordinate 62,671,870, forward strand.
GCATGGTAACCAAAAGAGAGACATTAAATTCAGTGGTATCAGTTGTAATGTGATGTAGCTCTAGTTGTTTTTATTTATTTATTTTTTTTTATTTTTTTTATTTTCAGAAATTTGAGATCCCTGAATCCTTGCCAGGGGCGGAGAGGTAAGATTTCAAAATAAGTCATTTAAGCATGAACCTGAAAAGTGGTTAAAGAGAGCATGAAACTGAATGAAGGGTCACCTGAGGAGTAATATCATTGCATTAAAGGAGTTTTTAAAAAAATTATATAGAAGAACAAGTGATTATTAGTGTTAGATGATGAATTATTGAATGTGAGGCACAATGATCTTCATGAGCTCATTGGAGACTGATGGATAAAGATACATATGCATATTGGGCAAGATGAATTTTACCAGGAACTTACATGTAGAAAGAACTGTGTTAAAATTTAGACCTAGAAGTTAATAAATTTGCTTTGGATACTCTGAAATCTCTCCAAGATTGTGATGCTCAGCATTCAGGACTGATTTGTAGACATAAGAACTGTTCAGATTTTTGACACATTAAGATTTATTTCATTATTTAATTGAGAGAGAGAGAGAGAAAAAAAAAAAACAGAAGCGGGGGAGGGGCAGAAAAAGAGGGAGAGAGAATCCTCAGGCCGACTTCCTGCTGACTGATGCAACCAAATTGGAGAACTGCAAATTTAAAGCAATAAGAATTCCTGGAAGCTTCAGGGAGTAGAGAAGAGAGTGGCTTAATTATGGGCATACCAAGATTACTTGGGAGGTCTTAAAATTTCATCTAATACCTTACCCATACCTAATAAGCTTGAGATGTAGTGATGACATTTCAGATTTGGGAAATATTTAAAGATTTTTGTAATTAAGTCAATATCCATAAATGAATTTTATTGTTCCCCCCTTCATTTTTCTACCATTGAACTAAAGGTTTGGTAGAGGTAAAGAGGGAATCACTCAGAAAATTAAATATGTACAAGGTTAAAAACAACAACAAAAAAATCACTCCAAGCAACCAAAGCAACACACACACACACACACACACACACCCCCCACAAAAAGTCAAGTAGGACTATACCAGACTTAAAATGCTTCTGCACACGAAAAAAAAAAAAAAAAAAAGGTCAGCAAATTGAAAAGGAAACTTACTGAATTGGAGAAAATAACTGAAAATCAGATATTTAATAAGGGGTTAATATCCAAAATATATACAGAATTCATACAATTCAATAGTAAAGAATAATAAATAAATAATCCAGTTATAACGGGCAAATGACTTAAATAGATTTTTTCCCAAGGAAGATATGCAAACAGACAACAGGTACATGAAAAAATGCTTAGCATCACTAATCATCAGGGAAAAGCAAACCAAAATCACATGAAGTATCAACTCACTATTAGAATGTCTATCACCAAAAAGACAAGAGATAACAAGTCTTCACAAGAATGTGCAGAAAAGATAACCCCTGTGCACTGCTTGTGGGAATGTAAACTGTCACAGCCACTGTGAAAACAGTATGGGAATTCCTCAGAAAACTAAAAATACGACTATTATAAAATCCAGCAATTCTACTTCTGAGTATATATTCAAAGAAAAATAAATCACTGACTTGAAAGGAACCTTACAGCATTCTTCATTATAGCCTAAACATGGGAACCCCCTACGTGTCCATTAATGGATGGATGAATAAAGAAAATATGGCATTTTTGAGCATTGGGATATTATTCAGCCCTAGAGAGGAAAATTCAGCCATTTGCAATATTCTGGATGCTCGATAAGTCAGAGAAAGACAAATACTGTAAGATCTCACTCATATATGGAACCTAAAGCACCAGACTCATAGAAACAGGGAATAGATTGGTGGTTTCAGGGCAGAGGGAAGATGTGTACAAGTGGTCAAGGGGTATCAATTTCTAGTTGTAAGATGAATTAAGTCCCGGGAATATAATGTGCAACATGATGACTATAATGAATATACCGCGTTGTCTATTTGACGGTAGCCGGACAGGAAATCATCTTATATTATAGGCATATGTCAGATCATCATGTTGTGTACCTTACCCTTCCACAATGCCCCCATGCTAGTGACATCTCAATAAAGTTGGAGGAAAGGAGAAGCAAATTGAAAGAAAGTTTAAAAAATAACTAAAAATTGTTACCCTGAAGAGGAAAAATTACTTAATAGGAATCAGCCAAACTAAAATGTATAGACACATGGGCGACTTGTAGACTTTGGAGACAGAGTTTAAATAAAGGAAGCTGGAAGAAGAGTCTAGTTCAATGAGCCTGGACGTACACTGTCGTATTTCTGGTAGAGTTTTGAGGGGTTTCGCGATTCCTTCTTAAATGTAGCAAGCCGTACAATACCCTCCCGACCTGCCATCCTTATGGAGCCACGAAGGCCTAGGTTCATGGTAGGAATGGCAGCCAGGGGAAGACCAATCCTAGGTTTTCATAAGAGAAAGTAGCCAGGGAGTGCTGACAGCAGAGTAATTCTTTTAAGCTTGTCTTGATGAGAGATCAGCAGTGCATTTAAGTCTATTTTATGCATTAGGCTTCTTGTTGTAAGAGGGATTATGGCAACTTAAGTAAAGATCTTCTTTCATACCTCGTTCAGAGATGCTTTAAAGAGGAAATCAAGTTATCTGATTTGTTAATAAAATTTTACTTGAGCTGGGATTGTGTTGTAAAGCCCTTTATGAGAATAACTTCTTATCTACCTAAAAAGATACTGTAAGCTGTTACCGTTATTTCTAATTCTCAGTTATTTAACAAGGAGAAAGGTACAGTTCAAAATATGAGGGGCCACACTGCAAGACACTTTACAAACCAATTTTAGAAAGATTATTTTTCTTCCAGTAGGAAATTTTGAACCTAATCTCTGTCATTGTCAGCCTGCTGTTCTCACCCAGGACAGTTTATCAGGTCACAGTGACCATCTGGCGTGGTCTGAACTGCTTCGAGGGCCGTCATTTAGGGCAAAGGCTAAGCTCAAGCTCTTCTTCGGACTTCTGACTTTGAAGGCAGGCGAGGAAACTACACTGTGTGTGTAATTTTCTATATTATATATATATTCCTCCTTGTGTTTTTTTTCTATAATTGATCTATAATTATCCTGAACAAATGCTTCAACAGAAGTCTGATAATAAATTCGTATCATTCCTGGAGGTTAGTTATGGTGTCACAAAATACAGCTCCCGAGTACTAGTTTGCAACAACAAAGGCTTATCTTTGCTCATAACACAGTCCACGGTGGCTCGGCTGCAATCCTACTCCATGCCCCCTTCACTTAGGGACTAAGGTGTTTTCAGCAGCCTCTTTATGGGAAAGAATGAGAAAAAATATATATTATACATACATAAACACGTATATATACAGACATGCGTGGGCACACGGTACATATTCATACAAACATACACGGACACAGGAATGTCCACTGTGTACAATGAAGTGTCATGTAAGGATCTAACGAAACAGTAGTCTCAGAGTCTATTAAGAGGCAGAGACCAAATGCATCTTAAATTTGTGATATGCCGGAGCCAGCTTGAAATGCTTATATAAGCCGATGTTTCACATCTATTTCCAACTCTGTGTTCATTCAGTGACTTCACACTAGTAGCCATTGTGGGAAATGTCACAGAAATCAGCTAACATCACAAAGCAGGGATCCTTGAGACCCTCACCCCCCTCCCCAGCACACGAGGCTTAAAATATAGCAGAATCACAGCTAACTAGTGTTCCTCAAGAAAGAGGAAGGGGCAAAAACTTTTCTTAAGGCCCTGAGGAAGAAAAAACGTGGATTGTCAGGAATGATCCCCAAGCAGAAACCATGAGGCTGTCATCTAGCTTTCCCATGTCACAGATGAGGTGGGAGCAGAACCCGTAGTCTTCAGGGCAGAAGGTTTAGCTGCACCACCTGGCTTGCTGCAAACTCAAAGCAAATAACTATATTTACTTTTCTAGCTTCTCGATCACAGTGTTTACATGAGAATCCTCAATGGACTCATATTTTAGAATGTTTATCCTTGATGCATACCACCTGCTTAAAATTTGCAATGAAGTTAATGATCCTTTTAAATCCAGGGTAGAGCAGAGACCTGATGTAAACTTATTCATGGTACAATTGCTTTTGTAATCTTTTACTTTAAAAAAATGCCACACTAGCTGCCTCAGAATATATTTCTTAGGTAAAGGTTATTCGTAGATTGCACCAGTATTGAAGAGTAAATATTTTTAACAGTTGTCTTGAAATCCATTTTGAGTACATTTATATTCATACCTGTAGATGGGTATAAGATTTAGGTACTGTCTTCATATATGGCATTAGCAGCAGCAGAAGGAAAATATATTAAAAAGCTACATTTAAGTTATTAAAATTTTACATAATTTCAATTACAAAATTGCTCTGAATATTTCCACACCAAAACTTTTCCTGAGACGTAATCACATTAAAACATATTATGTATCTAAGATTTTTGTTTCTTAATATAATGTGTTGGATATTAACATAAATGTAGGTAATATATTTTTTAAAGATTTTATTTATTTATTCATGACAGACACACAGAGAGAGAGGTAGAGACATAGGCAGAAGCAGGTTCCATGCAGGGAATCCGATGTGGGACTTGATCCTGGATCCCAGGTTCACGCTCTGGGCCAAAGGCAGACACTCAGGTGTCCCTGTGGGTAATATTTAGATGAACAAAACACATACATTTTTTAGAAAATGCATATTTTCTCAACCGTTTTAAAATTGACAAGATTGCACACATTTTTGGAATACATACATAATATTTTATTTTAAAGATATATGCTAATTGATTGGTTGATGACCATTTAATATTTGTTTATAGAGCAGTTTCAAAATATCAATATCATAAACAATATCTGCAGAGAAATCCTTTATCCATAAATATATATATATACCTTTGCATGCTTTATGCTATTGCAGCTGTAGGAAAAATTATTGAAAGTCAAATTAATGGAAAAAAAATTAAATACACTCAGACTGAATTAATTTATGTAGTTAATTAGATCTATTCTACATATCATCTTCCACACACATTAAAATGGCTTCATGGGAAAAAGTTTTGCATGTCCAAATTTATCATCAGCTTAGCATCTACTTCTCATGCCTCAAAGGCTTAAATGTCATATACAAGTGTGTATGATTTAGTAAAATAGGCACAAAAGTATATAATGAAAATTATATATAATTTTAAGGATAACAGAAATCCACTATTTTATCCCCTGATAAAGCATGTGTAGATGATGTAGGTTCATTTTTGTGTTTCCACTTGGCAAATACCCTACCTAAGGTTCTAAATGTTTATCAATTTTAGGTAGGGAAGATCTGGCCCTGAAGTGGAATGGAACAAGAATATCCAATTCCAAAGCACTGTACTCAATCCTTTTGGATTTCTTTATAAATGTGAAGTAATGCAGTGTAGGTCAGCTGTCCCTTCTAGAATATAACCTGAATCATGATAATTGAGGGCTACTTCAATTTAGATGTTTGTGTCTGGAGCAGAAGGGCAGCTGTGATCATTTTATGTAAACTGATAACATGTAGAGATTTTTTGTTTAAATGACCAATTAAAAACTCATTTCAGGAAGTAGGTTCATGAGATGAATCTGATTGCAAAAATAATTTGACATTATAACTCATTTTCTCAAAGTGTATGTTAAATCTGGATAAAAATATTATCTTTTTCTAGGTGCCCTGTGATAGTCACAGACTGCATATAACTTTTAATGATCAATTAAATGACAAATTATGCTAAATAATGATATTTTAAAATAAATAATAACACTGAAAGTCATTCAGGTAGGAAAGAAAGAAGGAAGATGATCTTTCACAGATGACATAGTTTTATAAATAACCTATAAAATAATTACCAAAAATAAACCTGATAGAACTGATAAGTGGGTTCTGCGAAGTTACAGCATACAGATTTAACACATACAAATCAGTTGCATTTCTGAATACTAACAGTGAAAAATCTGAAAAGGAATATAAGAAAAAAATGCATTTACAATCACAACAAAAACAACAGAATACTTAGGAACAGACCTAACCAAGAAGGCAAAAAGACTTTTACACTGAAATTTAAAAAATAAATAAAGAAAAACAAACAAATAAAAAACTAATGAAGGGAATTACAGAAGATTCCAATAACTGAAAAGACATCTTATGTTCTTAGACTGGGAAATTTAATATTCTTAAAGCATCAATACTACCTAAAGTGGTCCGCAGATTCAATGAAATCCCTATTAATATCCAAATGTTTTTGGCAGAATCAGAAAAAAAGTTTCCTAAAATTCATATGAAATCTCAAGGGTTTGTCTGATGAGACAAAATAGTTTTGAAAAAGAAGAACTAAGTTGGGGATGTCACACTTACTGACTTAAAGGGCACTACAAAGCTACATAATCAAAACAGAATTGTACTGTTATAAGACAGTCATATGGACCAAGAGAATGGGATAGAGACCCCAAAAATATACCTTCACATGTATGATCAAATGATTTTTAAGAAGAGTGACATGAGCATTCAATACAGAAAAGGTAATCTTTTCAATGAGTGGTACTGGGCAAACTGGATATCCGTATGCAAAACAATGAAGGTGGGCCCTTACTAATTCCATACACAAAAAGTAACTCAAAATGGATGAAAGATCAGGAGGTCTGGGGGGCTCAGCGGCTGAGCGTCTGCCTTGGGCTCAGAGCTTGATCCCAGGGTCCTGGGATTGAGTCCTGCATCGGGCTCCCTGCATGGAGCCTGCTTCTCCCTCTGCCTGTGTCTCTGCCTCCCTCTCTCTGTCTCTCATGAATAAATAGATGAAATTTAAAAGATAATAAAGTAAAATTATCTAAGAACTGCTCATTGCCTCTTCTTTATCCTCCCAATGAAAGTGTTACTACATACAGATGCTTTCACAGGAAAGTCTACCAAACATTAAGACCCCAGATAATTTTAACATTACTTTAATTGTTCCAGATTATAGATAAAGAAAATTTCCAAATCACTTTTTAGTATAAGATTGATTCCCACATAGGAAACTTCGATGGAAGTAAAACCACATTATAAATCACTAGCTAGCATATCTCATCCTTATGTAGACCACAGGTTGTTACCAGTCTTCCAGGTTTCCCCTGAGAAAGTGATAGTTTTCCCATTCTACCTGTAAAGTGGACTCTATATTTATAAGGATATTTTAAAACAACAAGAAAAAAGTAGGGTATGAAAATCATGTGAGCCATAGTATGTGTGCGTGTGTGTGTGTGTATGTATGTGTGTGTGTGTGTGTGTGTTCAGGATGAGAGAAGAGAAAATTGGAACAGTAGAAATACTCAAAAAGATATTGGCCAAAAAAAAAAAAAAAAAAAAAGATATTGGCCAAAATAACGACATAATGAAAAGCATCACATTAAAGGGCTACAGATATAAAAAATTTAGAAAACTTCAATAGAACAAATACATACATACATATACATAAATAAACAATAAAGAAAAGGCTATAACAAAAAATAAAACACACCACAAAATGTTATAGTAAAACTGTGGAAAATGAGAAACTTCAAAGAAGGTGATACTGTAGAGAAGGAAATGGAATGAAAGACTGTCAGCATCCAGAAAAGATAACTGTCATCAAGTAAAAATATTCTTCAAAAGTGAAGGTGAAAATAAAAAGTTTTCAGACAAGCTAACACTGTCCATTTTATTTTTCAGCAGATCTGTGCTAGAAGAAATACTAAATGGAGTAATTTGGGAAGATGATAAATGCTACTGTAGAAAATATATAAATGTCACTAGAATAAAGCACACCAGAAAAGAGAAAATGTGAATACTTAAAATAATTGTTGACTGATAATGTAAAAATCATATGCTTTATGGATTTAAAGTATAGAGAGAATTAAAAACCACAGCAAGAATGCCAAAATGGAACAGAATAAGTAAAGATTTTAATATCAAGCAATGTCTGGAAACTAGCAAGAGCAATAGTTTTCATTAGATTCAAACAAGGGAAGAGAGTAATCCCAAGGTAATCAGCAAAAGAATGTGTAACTAACACAATAATGAATGTAAATTCATTTTAAAATATTTTTTCACTCCAAAAAAAATTAAAAATGAGGAAAGAAAGACATAAAACATTAAGTAGGATGAAAAGTATAGGTCCAATATATTGTAATTATTTAGGCAAGAGTGCTTTATTATTAAGAATAAGGTTTATTCCAAAAAAAAAAAAAGAAAAGAAAAGAATAACCATTATGGTGGGAAAGTGATTCAAAGATACAAGGATAGAAAAAACAACTAATGGAACAGAATGGAGAATTTGGAAAGAAACACACAAGCAGAGATCTGATTTATGAGAAAATGGACAGTGCAATGAAAAAAAAATACTTTTCAATGAGAGGTTCTGGATTATTTGGACCAGTATATGGAAAAAACATGTTTTGAAACCTAACAAAAATTGTGTAATGTATTCCAGATGTAAGGCTGAAAGGTAAAATTATGCCGTTGCTTGAGAGTCTTAAACATGCCATATACACTGTCATACCTCTGCTTCTCATTTCTTCATGGCCTGCACCAATTTCTGTAGATGGTATGTACTTTTTTTTAAAGATTGTATCTATCATCTATCTATCATCTATCTATCTATCTATCTATCTATCTATCTATCTATCTATCTATCTATTTATTTATGAGAGACCCAGAGAGAGAGGCAGAGACACAGGCAGAGGGGGAAGCAGGCTCCATGCAGGGAGCCTGACGTGGGACTTGATCCCAGGACCCTGGGGTCACAACCTGGGCTGAGGGCAGATGCTCAGCCGCTGGGCCACCCTGGTGTCCTGATCCCATGTCCTTAGTAAGTATTTGTTACATGAGTGAATGCAATTGTTTAACCCCGAGTATGAATTATCATATTCTGACTTTGTAGAAAATATCTATCTCCAAAAACATTAGCACTTTTTTTTTCTGTAGATATCTGAACCGTGTGTTACTTGATGAGAAAAACCATCCATTTTAGCTATTTCATTAATGATATTAATACATGTAAAAGATAGCAATTTTTAAAAAATAACATACTAATTGCACTAAAATGGTTCAGGAGAAAAATATCAATGCTGTTACAAATGCTGTCATTTTTATGTATCTCTATTCATCTAAAAGGCATTGAGGAAAGTTGTATTTTCTCCATCTAGAAAAGTCTGTGTTCTGTCATCTATCTGGAGCATCCAAACAGTATCATAATTATCTTTCTTGAATACATCCAAGGATGATTTTTCCTTCCTTTTTTTTTTTAATTTGGTTAGTATGGAAATACTTCTTCATCACTTATCAACATTGTCTTCTATTGTTAATTGTAGTATATAAATGCGTGAGTACAAATAGATTTTAAACCTCTTTGGTGGAGGTAGAAATCATGCCTGTCTCCACCAAATAGTCTAGCATTATATTTTGAACACAGCAGGTGTTCAATTAAAATAATCTGATTGGTTGGCTACAAAGATTGATTGATTTCTCTAAGAACTAACACATGGAAAACTTAAAATTTTAGAAATAATATCCTTGACAACTGAGTAAAAAGTTATACTTAACTTCCAAGTAATGAAAGTTTAAAAAAGATTGAAGAACAAAAATAAAATGTACTGGAAAATAAAATAAAACTAGTTACTAATCCTTCAGAGACTGTAAAATGCTAAAATATTTTGAAAAATCTAATCTACTCCATCTAGTTTCTGACATTTTCTGAACAGACACAGACATCAGATCTGATAGGTTTTATCATCCACATAGTTGCTAAGCAACTGATCACTAAGTTGGAAGTAAAGAGCCTTGTTCATAGGCACTATAGAATATGGCTATCCTTAAATTATTCCAGTAATACAATTATACAGAAATCAAAAATACAGAAAGATAAAATACAGATAATCCTCTAACGCTAAGCTAAAATTACTGACCTTTGAAAAGCTCATTTCTTCAGCATAGTTACAAGTGCCTACCCACTTTCCCCATATCACAGGAGACTTTTCACTTCAGAAGCAGTTCACAAGTAACAAGAGCATTAAAAAAAATAATCTGAGTGATAAATTGTTTAAGGGAAAATGAAAAATCGTATTCCTGCTCTGTCTCTGTACTTTCAATTTATGTACTGAAGTTAAAATGGTTAAAATTAAAAGTCTTCAAGCTGTTATCACTGTCATTTCCTACTGAAGGGATGTAAAATTTCATTTATGATAAAACAAGTTCCTCAAAGTACTGAGAACTAAAAAGCATATTAGTCACATCAAATGGTTTGTTAAAACCTACCGAGTACTTTTTACAAACTAGTTGGAATTACATCTTTCCTATAAGCATATGGTCTTAGGGAAAAATAAGAGTGCATGCATACTAAAGAGAATAATGAAATAGCAGGGAGGTAAGATGATTTCTAAACTGTCAAATAGAGACTAAGTACACATGGACTCTGTACTGTAAAACATCTGTATTGGGTTTTAGTAGAAGTTGACAGGCAAGTAGGGAAAATCACAAGCATACAGTCTCTGGGTTTGGGGCAAAAGACAGATGATTCAAACCCATGTAGAGAAGTAAAGTTTGTAAGATATTTTTTTAAGTTTATTTGTTACTTTTTAGTAATCTTTACACCCATCCTGGGTCTCAAACTCATGACCTCGAGATCAAGGGTTGCCTGTTCTTCCAACCGAGACCGCCGGGCATCCTGAGAAGTAAGCCCTGAAGTCTTGAGGCATTAGTCTCCTTTCTCCACTGTTATAAATTTTAAGGAGGCACAGATGGTGACTCTCTACAAATTCACAACAGCCTGAAATAATCTAGCTAAGTGTTAGTAAATGGTTATAAATGTCATGATTTGTTTCTGCTTTGATTTTCCCCAGAGCATTCTACATACAAATGTTTGATATATAACACATAGCAAACCTCGAAGGAAAATGAGCATGAATTGTATCCTTCCTTTTTTTTCCCCTTTATAAAGAGAATGATTTTTAATGTTTACTCTCATTATGATTTACTGATGGCTTTAAAAGTTAAGTTAGACTATCTTACTACTGATAGAGTCACCTATTACTACCCAGAATACAAGGAAAGGTAAGAATAAGTAAAAGTATAATATTTTTTGTATCAAATATATCAATTATCTTTAGGGGAGGGAAGATTTTCTACACTTAAATTTTTAATTTAATTTCTAAAGTTATTTTTTAATTTAGCAAAAAAAGCTATATTAAATGCAAAATGTCTTTCTATTTGGGCATTTTAATTATCTAAAAATTACAAATTAGCATCCCAATTTGTGGATTTAATTCACATTTTGACTGTCATATAAAACTGTGTGTCTCTGAATATATTTTTAATGTTTAATTGTTTTTTTCTTTTTTTTAATGTTTCCCTTAGAAAAAGTTCCCCTTCGTGTTTCCCTAAAGATCCCATGCATGCAATCTTAAGTCATTTCTCCAATAATACATTTATTATTTGTATGAGAGTGTCATGAAAATTTTTCTACTTATTCATTTTTTTTTTAATATTTGGAGTTTATCCAAGCATATCCTCATTGCACTTCCAAGAAATGTTTTCCACTTTGGATTTTGTATAAGTATTTAAATTCTTTTAAATTTTATAGTGAAAATCAGTAAAAAATTAATATGCTAGTAAACTTGAAATGATTTAATAAGAATACATTTTTCTCCTTTTTTATCCCTAAAATTAAAGTACCAAAGTGAGCCAATTCTGCAGTTATTATACGACTTTGAACTTCTCTTTTTATTCACAAATCTAAGAATAAACTTTTAATAGGAGTATTTATCCATTAGGTAAGCATATTTCACCCAGTCAAAAGGATTACCTTCAACTGTTTTTAATTCCAGGTTTGGATTCAAATACTTTGGATTACATTTTCATAAATCTAAATCTTATTTCAAAGTGATGATTTTACAAAAGGAAGGAAAAACACACTATTCTTAGTTTTTTTTAAATTATTTCTGGGGGGAAATGTATGTTTTTAAGGAGTGAGAAGTTAGTACATTAAATAGAAGACTTAATTTATGGTTTTGAAGAAATTCTTGTTCTTGAAAAATGTCTAATGAGTCTTTCCTCTATTGTCATTGAGGATTTAAATTTAGAATTTTAGTTCCTTTTTGTTCCTTACCCAAAATAAGACAATATTATTCAAGAGAGATAGTATTCCCTAAATTCAGAACAAATTGACAAGTTGAAGGAAAAGAGAATAAACACTCTAAAACCTGAATTGTGGTATCAGGAATCTATATATTATTTATTTTGAGTGAGATAAAGTGAATAACACCAACTATTTGTAAAGAGCTGCATATTACAGTACCCCTGAGTATTGTTCATCTGACTTTATTTATATCATCTTAGCACAGACATTATCACTACTATTTTTTAGACAATAATATGGCCTAAATCAAATGATTTGTACAAGATTCCTCAGTAAGTCATAGAATTGAATTAACCATAGTATTACTTTTCCAACTGAAGAGCTTTGAGATCTTCCATGAAAGCCAAATGCAATTGTGATTTGAGCAATGTGAAAACTGCTTTCATCCTGCCAATCACATAGCATTTATTTTCCAGTGACCAAGAGGACTACTTGAAAGTTATTTGTCTTCTTATTTCAATTATTCTATTGGTGAGCAGTTTTACCCCAGAAAAATGCTCACAGATTTGAAACTCCCACAGATAAGTTTAATTTCAGTTATCATTCAGAGTTTTTGAGCATATTTCATAACACGAGTATTTCCATTCATTTTTACAAAGACTTAAGACTCTTAAAGAATGAAATAATCCTAAATTTTATTCTAGAAATATGGTAGAGTGTTACCTTTGTCATTTGGCTTATAAGAGCTTGGAATGCAGTAAGGTCTTCTAGCATAATTTGGAGGTAATAAAATGTTTAAGGGAATAAATTCTTCAAGACACTTTTTCCAGTAGGCGATTTAATATTACACCAGGACAGTAGCATGGTATTTTACAGTTGGACCCCTGCTTTCATCATACACTTCAGGCAACACTTATCCTTGTCTGTGAATATTTCAGATGCCCTTTCTATTTCTATAAACCCATCAAATCTTTGATCTTTGACACAAAAGCATCTGTCAGAGGACAAATAGCAAATCCTCAATAGAGATTATGATAAAACAGCAAAAGAAACTCCATTAGCAAGTAGGGCAGATGACTCCAATTCTGCAGAACAAATAGAATGAAACAAGCTTTCATATAGGACTATTATAGAATGAATGGTTGTGTTCCCTCAGAATTCCTATACTGAAGTCTTCATTCCCGAAGTGACTGTATTTGGAAAAGGGGCCTCTCTGGAAATAATTAAGGGTAAATGAGAGCCTAAGGGTGGGTCCCTCATCCAATAGATTTGGTGTCCTTCTAAGGGGAGACACCAGAGTACTCATTCTCTTTCTTGCACTAAGGAAAGGCCATGTTAAGGACACAGAGGGAGAAGGTAACCACTTATATACAAGCCAGGAAGAGAGTTGTCACCTGTCATTGAAACAGCTGGAACTTTGATCTTGGGCTTCCAGTCTCCAGAACTGTGAGAAAATGAATTTTTGTTGTTTAAGTCACCCAATCTATGGTATTTTATTATGACAGCCTGAACTGACTAATATAGGGACTGTATTAATTTAAAAAATATGATAAATAGATACTACTTTGAAAGAGTGCATAATACAAAAATTTTGAACTCTGCTATTAGTGTTAAGGTCATGTGATTAAGGAAATGGTATATTAATTAATATATCCTGGCACACACCAAAAAGCTTGCAAGGTAGACTCAGTTTAGGGTAATTTTCTTGATCATACAAGTTAAGGATTATTACTAACTCTTAAGGAAGAAGGCATCATAATACACCATGTAATGAATACTGATCTCATATCAAAATGTCAGTGTAGTCATTCTTACCTAAACTTTTCTTATTAAAAATTAACTATGAATTAAATTATCCATAAGTTATTCTTAAACAGAGGGAACTGAATTGGATGGAAATCAACTGAATATTACAATAAAAATTCTGTATTTCAAAGTTGACAAAATCATGTGCATAGCTTCCTTTTGCATATGTGCACACACACATGCTTACCGAATCAATCTAAATTATACTTATTTTAACTTTGGATTCTAAAAATATCCCTGGTGTGACTAAACCCGTATCACATGAGTATTTGTGTTCTCTGTGAACCCATGAAGCTGAAAGAGAAATTTCTTGGCAAAATGGTTAGTCAGTAACTAACTATAAGAAACAAAACAGTTGGTCAGACTTTTCTAAAACATGACTTTATTTACTTTTTAAAATTTTTAAATTATTTTTTAATGTTTTAAATTTTTTTTTTTTATTTATGATAGTCACACAGAGAGAGAGAGAGAGGCAGAGACACAGGCAGAGGGAGAAGCAGGCTCCATCCACCGGGAGCCTGATGTGGGATTTGATCCCGGGTCTCCAGGATCATCTGGGCTGAAGGCAGGCACTAAACTGCTGAGCCACCCAGGGATCCCCTTTTTCAATGTTTTAAACATGACTTTAATGAGTCATTTTATGTGAGCTTGTCTGACAGCTGTCAACTGTTAACAGTCCATGTGCAACCAAATAAAATTATAGACTATCAATTGCTTAAAGAAATGAGAAGGCATTTCTTTGTAGAAAGCTATTAGTGGGGGCAGCCCCGGTGGCTCAGCGGTTTAGCACTGCCTTCAGTCCAGGGTGTGATCCTGAAGACCCGGGATCGAGTCTCATGTCAGGCTCCCTGCATGAAGCCTACTTCTCCCTCTGCCTCTCTCTTTCTCTCTCTCTCTCTACGTATCTCATGAATAAATAAATAAAATCTTAAAAAAAAAAAGAAAGCTATTAGTGATATAGTCTGGGTTTTTCTTACAAGTTTGCATTACTTTTACAATACAGTCTGGTGTCACATAATGAAAATATTATAAATGGAAAATCCTCAATAATCCCATACTAATCATGGGTGCATTAGTCGTGCATGGGTGCATTAGTATCAATTGCATGTGTTCAGTTCTTATCTTAATTTTATTCTCTCTGAAGTGACCAGATGAAAGAACATCAAGGAAAATAAAGAAGCTACATTCAAGAGAGATGTTTTATAATTCAACTTGATATAAAGGATTTAGCTTGAGACTTTTCTGTAAAGAATGATAGTAAATATGTTAGGAATTTTGCATCGGGATCCCTGGGTGGCTCAGCGGTTTGGTGCCTGCCTTTGGCCCAGGGCCTGATTCTGGAGACCTGGGATCGAGTCCCACATTGGGCTTCCTGCATGGAGCCTGCTTCTCCCTCTGTCTCTGTCTCTCTCTCTGTGTGTCTCTCATGAATAAATAAGTAAAATATATATATAAAAAAAAAGAATTTTGCATCATATAGTCTCTATTTCAACTACTCAACTCTGTCTTTGGTAAAAGGTCACAAAGAATGCATAAAGGAATAAGTCTTATCATATTGCAATGAAACTATTTATGAGACATGTAGAGATTGAGATCTGGACCATGACCTTGGTTTCATGATTCTTCCTCTGAAGGAACAGAAGGATTGCATTTATCAAAATCTATTTTCTTTAGTGCCAAGGGAGTAGAGAATGTGGATGATACAAATTTGGTAAAAGATAACTGGTCATTATTGAAAAGGAAGACTAATGTTTAATCCAGCATGATATCAGTCATTCAAAAGCATCCAAAGGCAAGAGGAGGAAGGTGTGGAATCTTCACGTCTCTTCTATAAACGGGTTTTCTTCTTGGAAAACTTACATATATGGAATTCCTAAGGAATTCAACACTGTGTGAAATTCCAGGTACAGGAGACATTTATAAGTGAAACAAGAAACAAGGGGATCACTTGCCAAAGCTACCATTTTAGACCTCTTCCTTGGCTTTATTTCTTTGGGACTCTAGCATTAGATTGTCTACCATACTCAAGCTTGATCCTCTCACAGTTTTGTTCTTTTGTTCATAAGCCTGGTGCCTATTCTGTATACATATACGCCAACTGGATTTAGCTTTGCAAAAACACATCCTCTTCAGCACCTAAAACCTAGGTTATAGTTTATACCTATAGAAATAAGTGGTCATCCCCAAACTGGCCCCAAACAGCCAGAAACAGAAAAAGCAAAATAACACAGAAGTCTTCTTTTTTAAGAGAGAGAGAGAGAGAGAGAGTACACATTTGTGAGCAGGTGTGTGTGCAGGAGGTTAGAGGGAGAGAGTTCTCTCTCCTGAGAATCTTGAGCACCCAATGCAGAGCTGACTTGGGGCTCAATCTCATGACCCTGAGATCATGACCTGAGCCAAAATCAAAAGTCAGTTGCTCAACAGACTGAGCCATCCAGGAGTCCCAGAACACAGAAGTTTCTTAAAAGTACCATACTACCTGATTCACTGAAAGTTCAGAAATACTCAAGGGAATCTGAGAAATTACATCAGAGTTTGTATGTATCCGTAGGTTATTTTTTCAAAGCAAATATGTGATCTGTGCTCATTTAATATTGCAAGTTAAATAATTTTCAAAAAAAATATTTTAGTTGTCTTCATAAAGTATTAAAAAAAGTGCTGAGATTAAAAAAAAAAAAAAGTCCTGGATCTAATTGCATCCTTTCCAAACACTGGCTGTTTTCTCCCCCAAAAGAACAGTGTCTCTTTCTGAATGCTTCCTTAGCCAGAAATATTGTCTTGTGAGTTTCTATACCTTATATGTGCTTGCACATAAGCAATATGGAGTAAAGAAAATAAGTATGATTCTCTAAATTTTTATTTATTTATTTATA
Organism: Canis lupus familiaris; assembly: GCF_011100685.1. Lineage (NCBI taxonomy): Eukaryota > Metazoa > Chordata > Mammalia > Carnivora > Canidae > Canis > Canis lupus. The sequence goes on from NC_049236.1 coordinate 62,688,687, forward strand.
GCTACCCAGCAAAAGTCACTCATTTGTTTATTCCTTGGTGTATACATTCTCTAACTGTTAGAGTAGATTAAAAGCATCAGTCACGTGCTTGGTCTGGGAACATCACCTTCTGTGAGTAAGGCAGACGATGAAATAAGCTAGTGTAATAGAGGACAGATGGCATAAAACAGTCCAGATAATTCAATTATTCCATCTCTCGAATGAGCACAAATCATTATAAATCCCCTCAAGTGAATATTATTTCAGTGGGTGTTGATTCCTATGACACCAGGCAGAGTGCTTGACGTTGAATATCTAGCAGTAAACTTGGCTTTATAGTTTGGTGGAAGAAAGCTCTAGACAGACACAGACACGCGTAAGCAAGTATGGTAATTACAAGGTACTGTGGAAGCATAAGTGGGACATGGAACCCAGCTTCAGAGTCCCTGGAAAACTGCAGGAGAAAGAAGAACTATCTAAACTGAGACCTGAAGCCCACGTATATGTGCCCAGGTGGCAGGGGGAGGGCTGGGGAGAAAGAGCACGTACTAGTCAAGAAACTGAATAAACAGGACTATGTATTCCAATAAGCGCAGAAGTAGGCCTGTTTCCCTGGTTCCTAACTCATTCCGTGCCAATGTGCTTAAGGAACCAGTAGGAAATCATCAGGTCTCAGGGGCTGTAATGCTTAGAACAGATTGGATTGGATTTCTTGGGGCCTGGGAGTTACTTGGGTCATTGAAGGTCTGTTGTTACTTGATTCTGTTCTAAGACAAAACAAATCTTGCACGAGCGCTCTTATGGACAGAACCCTCTTATTGGCAGGAATAATCATAAGTGAAAGGAATCCGTGCACTTGTTAGAGAGGTGTCCATGATTGCATTGTGCCATTTTATTTTTGAGAAGAAACAGCAGAGCAGCACCGTTGTGTCCTCTCCTTTCACCCCCGGCCCCAGTGGGAAGCGTCAAGAAAAATAATATCCTCTAAAATTGAAATCTCTGTGCATACAATGAGTGTCCTTAAGGTAAAGTCGTCAATAGAATATATTTTTCATAGTTTACTCTAAAACATTCTTTGGCATTTACGCATCAGCGCTGTTTCAGGTAACTGCAAAGAGCCATTCCCATGACACATCCTTAAACTTCCTGGAGTTAATATGCTGCAAATACCTTCATGGAGATCAAACTAACTGTGGTCCAAAGACCTTTCCAGAGTATATTGAGCATTATTTAAATCAGAGTTTAATTCTCTTTAGTCCAAATTTCAGTTCTCCTTATTATTTAACAGGGCATAGTTAATACTCGTTTACCATCAAAACACTAGAATGAACTGTATCTGAAACTCTTCCTTGTAAGGGAGTTGGCCTCTTAGAGCTTTTGAATCAAAGTACTTTGTCCTTTATAATTATTTAGAAATATCTTTCTTATTTTCTAAAATGTTTTATTTATTTATTTATTTATTTATTTATTTATTTATTTATTTATTTAAGTGTGTGTGTGTGTGTGTGTGTGTGTGAGCCAGGGGAGGGGCAGAGAGGGAGGGAGAGAGAATCGCAAGCCAACTCTGCACTGAGCACAGAGCCCGATGCAGGTCTCAGTCCCAAGACCCTGAGATCATGACCTGAGCTGGAATCAAGAGTCGGATGCTTAACACACAGAGCCACGCAGGTCCCCAGAAATACCTTTCTCGTTTTGAATTTTTGCATTAATGTTATCTGACTTCAACTCTTTATTGTATTTGTAAACGCTATTGCAATTTAAATAGAAAAGTTATGTTCTTAAAATTATTTTTTTTCAAGTTTTATATGTTAGGATATAAAATCCATAAACTGATTTATATTTACAAAGAGTATATCAAATAGATCGGCTATTACTCTAAACAATTGATTTGCTAGTAGACAAATCCATTTATATTTTAACAGTTTAATATCTAATGTTAACTTCTTCTATCTTAGACATTTAGAGAATTAATAGAAATTTTATAGTCTACTTGAAAATTATCACCAGAGTGGCCATATGCTATTTATAATGTTATTTTTAGTGTGTGACATGAAACTGATTCAGAAGAAAAAAATGATTTTATGTATAAGAGTTCTTTTAGAACCCATTTAGGGAACTATTTATTCAACATAAGTGCTTTTGTTAATTTTAAACATACATTAAAATAAATATGAATTCATAACATTTTTATAAAATATGCTTTGTGGAAAGAGTGTCTAAAGATAAGCTCTACATAAAGGGTAATATAATGACCTAATTGAAAAATTAGGAGTACAGCAGGAGAGTCAATAAATTAATAGTATTTTTAAGGATGTTTTGAGAATTGCATGTCTTCTAATATAATAGTCAAATTCTTCAAGAGAAGGAAATATTTTTCTCGAATTATCTCTTAACATATATGAACCATTTTTGTTACGTGGGCTGTATGTTTTATGTTTAAACTAGTATGTTTAACTAATTTGTTGCATTTCAATCTAGCTTTGCAAATAAGCTTCAGTTTTCTTTAAAAAAAATCTACAATCATTAAGCTACCTTACACGAACAGAACTTAAGGAAGCCCACTAAGTTTTAGGTTAAGACGTAACTTCATCAAATAAACCCGTGTTTTCCTTTTTTTCTTTAAACACAGCAGTACAATAGGGTGTTTTAATTCCAAGAACACTTTCTATACTTTACATTATCTATTTGTGTAGAGCCTTCTGAGGACAGTGCTTGATCTGGCCTGTGCTAGCCCTACAGCAGAATTTAGTTCTTTATTCTTATTCCCAGAAGCAAATTAATACCGAAACAGATTGAAAGGCAAGGGTGCTGAAGTTTCTTTAGGATTGACTGGAGAATGGTTATGTGCAAAATTTATGAAATTAAAATATTTATTTTACTTATTTATATGTATACACACCATATATACTTATAATGTGTGTGTGTATATATATATAATTTTTCCCACGCCCAGCATGAAGCCCAATGCAGGGCTTGAACTCATGACCCTGAGATGGAGTCGGATGCTTACCTTACTGAGCCACCCAGGCACCCTTAAATTTAAAATTTTAAATATGTAACTGTAAACTTCTCTTTTCAATCATCTCTTAACTGAGAGATTTGTCTTTCTTTCCTATTCAAACTTCTCCCTCAGAAGATATTCTCTCCAAAAAAATCTCTTTACAGCTCAGATTGATTCATTTCTTTCTGCACAAGTATATATACTTAAGAGACCAAACTCTTGAATTTTACTGGCTCTATTGTTAGCCCTAGAAAGTAGTTTAGCAATTACATACTTTTTACTTGAAAGCATTTCTTACAGAATCTTACCTCCCATTCCATGAAAATTTTCAAAATACTTGCCCAAAAAGTGGGAAAAGAGTTTGTATTACTACTATTTAGCATATAAATTGAGAGGACAAGGGAGAAAAAATTGTTATAATTTCCCTATATTTAAAAAAGATATTTACATAATATTCTTTATGTATTCTGTTTGCAAATGCCACACCCTTAACATTGCATGTGGTAATGTTTCAGTGTCTACATGAGACTTGACTTATTGTGACTACTTGATTCCTCCATTTGACTATAAGCAAGGAATTAATTCTTCTGTTATATTCCAAGATCATTATTAGAACAGTGTTGAGAGAATGAAACATTCAATTAGTCAAAGATGTAATGCTGTTGAGGATCTGCTAGCCTGCACAGCTAAAAATGATAATGAGAAGATAACCTGACTATTCAGTCCAATCTACTGAGAAGGACATGTTCCGTCTTCCTTGTCAAGTATTCCAGATAATAAAGACCATAATTGAAGCAGGGAAGCAGAGTTATGTTATGCTAAAAAATTAAACATAAACAAAATATAAAATAAAAAGCAACAGAGAAAACATTGACCTTGTAGATATTTTCTGCCTTAATTATACAAAAATAGTTTTCTGAAATACATACAAACTTTTACCAGTTACTTTCCATAGAATAGTGTAAGACTTAGTTGAATCCCACCTCTGTCCAGCAAAATTTCCAGTGAGGTCTATCATGATTGTCCCTTGTCTATGCCATATATTAATTTTACCTCCCCTCTACCATTAAACAGTTATTAGAATACCAGATTTATTTCTTTTTTATGCAATTTATCAAACTAATGGATGAATTTCTTGCAGGCTGGAGCCGTATTTTTGTGTCTTATTCCAATCATAATTCAGTTGGTTCAAATGTATGGGGTACAAATTGACAAAATCATTTCAAAAATCAATCACTGCCCCCCGAAAATTAAAAAAAAATAAGAAAAAATAAATCACTCCCATTATAACTTAGTATCACCTGGCAATTTTGGATAAGGATAGAAAGTTACTATCAACAACAAAAACAGCAAAATTTAACCCACTATTCAGAACCTATAATATTTCACTAATGTGTTACACAGAAAGCAAAGAGTTAGTGTCACTCTATAAACTGGGTACAAGGTACACAGTGCCCAAGGCAATATGGTAGAACTGTCCCAATTCACACATTATGGGCTCCTGACATCCCAATGGAATTATAAGCGTCACGAGGGTTACAGAACAGTTGAATTACAGTGACAGGCCTTTGAAGAGGAAGAGAGAAGACTACAAGAAAAGATGGTAAGGGAATCTATCCCTATCAATTGAGACGGGATGACTGCTATTTTTCATGGTATGTAGTTTATACCTGGAGTAATTTATCTTCCCAGCTACATCTAACATAGTTTTTCTGATCATAAAAGTGTTAAAGAAGTAAAATGGTTCTCCACTAAATTGTGCACAGATACACTGAGATAGACTCTCGGTGCATACATGATTCCCTCTGAAATATTTTAGTGTCTCTTTCTTTACTCTGACGAGCTGCTTAAATTGTCAAATAATTTTAGATGGAGCAAAACAGATACATTAACAAATGTCCAAATGAACAGGAAATTTTGTGTAAGTAGTGGACCTCTGCACATGGTTGTCCGGGTACTTTCCAGCTTGTAAGGTAGGCCACTAACTTTTCTGGGATTGAAAAGGGGTGAGGGGATCCCTGGGTGGCTCAGTGGTTTAGCACCCGCCTTCCGCCCAGGGCCTGATCCTGGAGACCCAGGATTGAGTCCCACATCGGGCTCCCTGCATGGAGCCTGCTTCTCCCCCTGCCTGTGTCTCTGCCTCTCTCTCTGTGTCTATCATGAATAAATATATAAAATATTTAAAGAAAAAGGGTAAGAAGTAGCATATGGCTCTACCCTCTTATTCAAGTGCAGACATGATGTCAGCTAGGTTGGGTCTCAAATCCCAGCTTTGGCAATTACTACCTGCAAATCCCTAGAAATATTTGAAAAAGGTAGGTCATCACTATAACTCTCTCATTAGATTATTGTGAAAATCAAATTTTAAAATGTACATAAAACTCCTTGCACAGAACTAAACACTCAGTAAATGTTAATATTGGTTACAGTGGCATGGCACAGAAAGCCTTATCTCCTACTCTATAACTAATGTGTTCCTCTTAACAGGTTGGCCCCTGTGAATTTTGTAAGTCTATTCTTTTAAATGTGTTTGCTAAGAATGAAAAAAAAAAACATGGAAATACTTGATATTTTATCCAGATTATCAGGTCAACAATACTATGAGCAGGTAAATTGGGCTATATGATAAAGCCTGGTTAAAATTTAAACTCTTCAACCGCTCAAATGTCATAAGTTCCATAATTACTAAATGTACGTTTTCCTTCTTTCTGCCATAAACTTTCTGTCTTTGCTATACAAAGACTATTAAAGAGAAGATAACCAATCATTTATTCTTAAAGTTTAGGCACAAAATCTAGTCCATCACATGGAAAGCAGACAAGACTGTCAAACTGAATGCACTAAAACATGCCACATACAAATTTTTGACAACATGTATAATTTTTCAAAATAGTTTGTGTAGATGGCTGAAAGTTTTTATGGCTTTTCACTTTTATAAAGTGCAAAAAACGTTAAAGGGCTTTTCTAATATACCTTTATCAATACTCAGAACTGTAAATGGATAAGTCCAATATCCTCCCATAGCAGTTAATTGAGGCAAGGTACATTGTTTAGACAAAATGGAAGAGAAAGCACATAATCTAATAGGATTATTTTGAAAAGTGCTTTACAAATGCCAGAGAAAAATGGTAATTACAATAGTTTGCAACTCACCTGGTGTTCAGATTGTTCAAAGATTCTTTAGTAAAATTATTCTCTCTCTTAATCCTCATATAAACTCTATAATTCGTTTGCTATTATGGTATTGTCTTGAAGCAACTGAGACTCTAAGAGTTAAGTAGTTTTCCAAAACCATACAGCAAGTGAAAGGCAAAATTTATATTTAAATACATGTTTGTGTAATTTCAAATTCCGTGTTTCTTTTACTCTGTAGGGAATTAATTACTCAGGTTGAAAAGAAAGGTTTTTTTTTTTTTTCTTCATCATTAATAGAGGATAATGCTACTGCCTCTGACTCATCAGATTCCACAGCACTATAGATGGGAATGTGAATATTTTTGGCGAGTATATCATTAACTAAAATGGATCTTTGGTTATCTGGATTCATCTGATCTCTTCCAACATACAGTGGGAGGCTTAGCGGTGAATGTGAATTATAGGGCTCCCCCCTCACCAAAGGGACAGGAGTCCTTCGGTAGCTTTAATTTAAACATAAATTAAATATGGAAGGAGAATTAAAGAAGCTAACGTGATAAGTATCAAAGAACAGAAGGAGTCAGGAATTCTTGAGGCCAAGTACAGATACCTGCCATGTTTTGTCTTGGTCAATATGCTTCACACAATGGTTACATTTAAATGGTCGAAAGAAAGGAGATATAGAGTCTACATTAGCAAAATTCCCAGGAATCTGTGTCTCCCATCTGAAAGCCAGAGTCACTTCCAGGCAAAATCCTAGGGTGCTCACTCATTACCTTTTGTAGGTAATAAGAAGGCAAAAACTCTACTCCACCATTTCGTGTCTTAACTCTAGTACCTTTATCTTCCCTGCACGGTGGACTGCAGATTAAACTTATCTGGATTTTTCACTTGTTTATGTTTTATTTATATTACTTCTCGTTGTCGAATATCCCTTCACTTACACTTATTATTGCTGTCAATGTTGCTAAAACTGATGGGGAAAATAGTATCGTAAAAAGTGAAGAAGTCTCCATGAAAAATGGTGACAATAAACTTAATGGCTTTCCTCTACTCATTTTTAAAATTTATTTTTATTTTTAATGATGCATCATTGAAATAAAATATTCTATTAGTTTCATGTGTACAACACAGTGAATGCAATTTTCCTTTTTATTCCTAGTGATTCCCTTTGCTCTGAAATCTGCTTTGTCTGACATCATTATAGCTACTCCAGCTTACTTTTGATTACAATTTGCATAATGTGATGGTTAGTTTTATTTATCAGCTTAATTATTAGGCCAAAATATCCGGACCCAGATACTTGGTTAAGCATTATTTGGCTGTGTCTGTGAGGGTGTTTCTGGATGAGACTGACCTCTGGATTCATAGACAGTACAGCATTGCCATCCTTAATGTGAATGGGCCTCATCTAAACTTGAAAGTCTGATTAAAAAAAAAATGTCTGAATTAGGAAGCAGTCTCTCTCTTGCTTTTGATCTAGGACACGGGCCTTCTCCTGCCTTCAGACTCAGGCTTGGATAGGAAGGTACATGCACTGGTTGGTTGACCAGTTACCAAGTCTTTGAACTCAGACAGGAATATACCGTAGGCTTTTCTGGGTCTCCAGCTTGTGGACTGGAGATCATGGGACTTCTTAGCCTCCATAAATGCATGAGCCAATTCCCTATATCTATTTATCTACATCTATATGATATCTATCAATCATCTATCTATCATCTATCTATCTATCTATCATCTATCTATCTATCTATCTATCTATCTATCTATCTATCTATCATCTATCTATCTATCTATCTATCTATCTATCTATCTATCATCATCTATCATCTATCTATCTATGACTGTATCTATCTATCATCATCATCTATCTAGAGAGATTTTCTGTTAGTTCTATATCTATATCACTAGAAAACCCAGACTAATTCACATGATATACCTCTTCCCCATTCTTTTACTTTTAACTTGCTTAGGTATGTATTAGCATTGCATTTCTTGTAGACAAAATAGAGTTGGTTCATAGTTTAATTCCCTTATAACAATCTCTGTCTTTAAATTGGCACATTTAAACCAGTTACATTTTAGGGAATTACTGATACATTTGAATTTAGGGCTAACATTTTATTACTGTTTTCTCTTTGTTTCCTTTGTTTCTTGACTGACAATTTCCACTTCCCTGCCTTATTCTGAGTCAGTTCAATGATTTTTAGTACTCCATTTTAATGTATCCATTGTATGATTTACTTCACCGTTTTGCATAGTGATTTTTTTTGTCTCATTGGTTGTTGCTTCAGTTCATTATTTAGTAACTACAATATGGACTCTATGGAGGACTACAAAATATGTACATAATTTTCACCTTCTATTTAGAAGAAATGTTGTACCACTTTAAATAGTATATAAAAAAACTTTCCACACTACAGATTCTTTTACTTTCTCCCTCTTGTTTCAGTGGTCCTATTTATATACTCCGACTCATATTAAAAACTCCCTCAGATCATGTTAACTTTTTGGTTTCAACTATCAATCATAGATTACAAAATTCTCAAGGAGAGGAAAAATCTATTATATTTAATGCATTCTTTCTCACTCTCGAAGTAAAAGAAAATATAGAAAGTTTCAGCAAAGAAACAAAAGAGATAAACCAAATAAATTTTAATCAGAATTTCTGTATGATAAAAAAAAATCAGTGTATTTTGGTTACACTGAATGTACTTACTTTAGATACACTAAAAAGGTAAGATTTACAGCAAAAATTAGTCAGCTGGATATACTATTTTAGGAAAAAGAACTCAATGATTAACTAAGAGTATCTCAAAATATTGGGAGGATATGGTACATGAGATAAAAAATGAAAATTTATTTTGTGTAGGAGAATGTGAGTACACTTTAGATGTTGAATTTGAGCTCTTTTGAGGAAATGACAACTTAAATATACGAAAGACATCTGATTCTCAAGGGGTCTTCTCCAAGATGTGCTCTTTTATTTATATATTAAATTTGACCAAGTATTTTCTGTCTTATTTTTAAATATTTTAGGTACCAAACAGAAGTTTACAATTACTTAATCCATATGCACAACCCTTTCAAAATAAAAATTATTTCTAAGAAAATAAGCAATTCTACTGTAGTTTTAATGCCTATCTTAACCATTTTTATTTTAATTTTTTTTATATCTTAACTACTCAGTGCATTCAACTTTGACAAGGGAAATGTTATTTCTGTGATACAGACAGGGAATCCATGTAGGTCTTTGGTCCACCTAGAGCCTCACATTGTCTAGTAATGAAAGGCCTGATGGATCCATGGGCAGTGTTTCTACATGCAATATCTCTGATTATGAATTCTGAAGGTGTGAGAAGCATGTCTTCTCAGGAAAACTGATGGGTGGCCTCTCCAGAGAAGACTTATTGGCTTAATTTTACCATGATATTTCAGTTCGTCATTTGTATACATGGGAAGGACAGACGATTTTCAGTTAAATCAGGCATCCAGATACCTTAAGGTAATGAGTAAATAAGATGCCCTGAAGCTATTCAGACACTTAAAGAAATCCTGTATTAAAATTTTCAGTCTCAGAATGTCACCACTGCTTATTCACCTGAGGATAATTGCTTTGGTGGATGTTTACGAATTGGTAGAAGAACAATTTAATAATTGAGCAGAGTGGTAATGATGTGTTTTTAGTGCACTTTTACCTAAGAAGAAATTGTGATATCGATAAAATGAGGGGGAGAGATGATGAGAGATGTGCAAAGAGAAAATTTGACAAAGAATAAAGGAAACAGATTATGCGGCAAGGCCTCTCTTTGGCTGAAATGCAAGGCAGAGAATAAATAATCATTGCTTTCTCATCTGTTTTTATAGTCACTCTTTCCTATGGTTCAGATGTCTTTTCATCAGCTTGACTCCCAGTCTGGCCTTTTCCAGGCACTGCATCGCATGTTCCAGACCTACTCTCTATCATCAGAATCCCACTTTGCCCGTCCTTTATTTTAGGACTTGATATATCAGTTTACACCAGATGTGAATGAGGGATCATTTGATTTACTCTCCCTCTTAGGACTATTTATGTGTCAAATGAGAACACAATCATGCACACATTTTCATCCATAAGATCTACAAAGTTTATTTTATCTTATTTATTTATTCATGAGAGACAGAGAGAGGCAGGACACAGGGAGAGGGAGAAGCAGGCTCCCCGCGGGGGCCTGATGTGGGACGGAATCCTGGAACTCCAGGACCATGACCTGAGCCTCAGGCAGATGCTTGACCACTGAGCCACCCAGGCGTCCCAAGATCTACAAAGTTAAATAACTGAGAATAATTATAACTGTCCCTATACAGTGAAACTTGCATTCATATATTTGTGACAGATATTACATAAACCTTTCACTTCGATGGCTGCCCCCATGAACGTTTATCATCAGCTCAAAGTTTCAAATAAACCTTCCTTAGAGAGGCCCATGCCCCCATTTCCTAAAGAGTCTCCCAGTCTGTATTGTAGTATCTTGGTATACTGTTTTGGGGGCACTTTTGCTAGTGTGAAATGATCTTGACAATCTATTTTCTTATTATTAGTTTTACTCCACTGGAATGTAAATTTCTTAACATCAGAGATCATTCTATTGTTTGTTTGCATATGTATGTATGTATGTGTGTGTGTGTGTGTAGCCAACTGGGAAAGTGGCACATGGCATTGTCTTCCATAAATATTTTTGAATAAATAAGTAATTTAACAGCTAAGTAATTTGACAAAGAGCTTTGAACATACTAATATTTGCCTCGGTAATTTCATTTCTATTTATTTATCTTATGTGAAGAACCTAATATTTCAGAAAAAAACACTTTGCACTTACATATCCATTTTAATGTCTATGACCTTGAAAATATGAAACATAAAAGCATCAAAATAGGAGAGAGCTAATAAATTGTGATGCATATATTAAATGAGATAGTATACAGTTATTAGGTCTTTTATTAACAAACAAAGAAAGGAGATATGCAGGTTATATTTATTTTTTTATTACACTTATTTATACTTTAGTCAATATTTTTTTCTTTTCTACCAAAAGCTTTGTTTTCATAAAGTCCTAAAGTTCTTTGTCATATATTAATCAAACAGGCATAATTTACTTCAGATAAATTTAAGGAAACATCTCATGGTCCTTCCAGGTAATGATTATCTGGATCGTATTTGACCAGTTATCTGCTACACAGTGTCCATGAAAAAAGGACTAACATAAGTAAGGCATATCGGAAAACTCAGTCTAGTATATTCATGAAGCAAATATAAAGGCAAAATATAAAGGCAAAACAGCTTGTGCATATATGCTGTGAGACAGTGCTAATCACCAAAGAATTGCACTTCATGACCCACTTGTGGGTGGGTAGAGAGTCACATGGACATTTCTAGTAGAAGAGTTGTAAATGGATATTATGAGGATGTGAGCAGAGCATTTGATTACTAGTGTGAGACTCTCCAGAAGTCTCTTATTTCTGACAGGGCAACAGGCAATATTTAATAACTTTGCTCTTACACTAGCCAACTGCTTCAAATGACCATGATATCGATGACAGTTCAGCAACTGCACAGGGCCAGTCATGTGAAAAAAAAAATAGAGAGAGAAGAAATAAAAGAAAAGAATATTTTGTAGTAGAAGGCACTGCGATTTAGGGATTGCCTGTTACCACAGCATAACCTGGTTTGCTCTGGTGAATATATTCACATTTTCTTCTCTCTCTGCCTCAAGAGCTTGTAGCATTCCTTCCATAGTTCTGGAATGGCAACACAGTTTTATAATGTATTTTTTTAAAGATTTTATTTATTTATTCATGAGAGACACACTGAGAGAGGCAGAGACACAGGCAGAGGGAGAAGCAGGCTCCATGCAGGGAGCCCGAGGGGGACACAGTCCCAGAACTCTGGGATCATGACCTGAGCTAAATGCAGATGCCCAACCACTGAGCCACCCAGGTGTCCCTATAATGTATTTTTTTTTAACGTGAGCTTTCAAAGAACCTGGATTAATGCAGTAGGACTAGCACAATTGCCACACACCATTGCACAGCTTTGCCTGTCACATGTGACCCATGTGACCCATGTTGGTCTATTTAATGCATCTACAGGCACAAGCTATAAATTATTGGACTTCCTGTACCACCTTACTCTTGAGAAAAATCAAAGACCTTGGAATGATAAGATAATTAATATGTATAATGTGCTAGAAGCCATCAAAGCCTCCAAAAAATCATTAGTAACTATTTATAACTGTGTTTTAGTGAAATGCAAAATTAGCTCATCCATCAGGAGAACCTTTATTTCTACTGCTATTCTAACCTAAAAATATATAGGGCAGATCCTTTGGAACCTTTGAAAGTGATGCATCTCGAAATGAGGACTTTAAAAATAGGTCAGCACATAATTTTGTTAATATTCTGTTATGTCAACTTTAGATTTAAGAGAATAGCATGTATTTTAACCAGTTATAGGCTCTAACACATTGTTTTACCTATAAGAATGGATTAAGGCAATGACAGCTAACACATAAGGGGTAGAACAGTTATTATAAATCTGCCGTGTAGGTGCCTCCCTGTATCGCAAATACAGATGGTAACCATTTTGTCAGGATGATACCTCAAGAGCCAAAATTAATCTTTCATCTTTTCCCATGATAGGGCGGGGGAGGTATCTGGAAAAGTATATCATGGTTGGGAAGGAATTGTCAACATTTAACTTTAAATGCTATAAATGACATCCATCTAAGAAGAAGCATGCCTAGGTTCTCTAATACATAAATTTCCCCCTAAATTTCCAGTTATAAAGTATTCTACACTGATTTTATCTTGTAAATAAGTATGATATGGAAAATTAAGTTTAAAAGGAGAGAAGTTCTCATAAACTAACTTAAGGAAAATATAGTACAGAAAACCTTGGTCGTATCAAAATGATTTTTAAAAATGAAGGAAGCAATATAAGCTGTAAAATGTAAAAACAAAATATACTTGTCATGTATTAAATGTGAATAGACTAGAAACTCACATTAAAGTGGAGAGCCTGATAAAATTGCTAAACACAAAAAAATTCTTAAAGTGAAAAGGAAAGTAGAAAATAAAGAATTTAGGATACTATAGATACATGTAAGCTAGTCAATAAACAGAATATAAGTAAACATTAATTTAACGAGATGTAAATCTAAAGAAGAGTTAACCATTGCAAATTATATGTATGAAACACATAACCCAAAAACTATTGGATCACAAAAATAACTTGATTAAAAAAATATTATATATAGGGGTACCTGGGTGGCTCATTCCACTGAGTGGCCAACTCTTGGTTTAGGCTCAGGTCATGATGTCATGGGTCATGAGATCCAAGCCTGTGTTAGGCTTCGTGCTCAGCGGGGAGTGTGAAGATCCTCTCCCTCTGCCCTCCCCATTACTCTCTCTGTTTCTCAAATAAATCTTTAAAAAAATCCCATGTATGGTGGAAGACATCAATATATCGCTTTAGAATTAGACAGACTCTAATACACAAAAGATAATAAAGACAGAAGAGTTAAGTATCATATTTAACCAAGCTGAATTATATATTTATAGAACCAGCCTCACATATCTAAGTAGAACCTATACACATCCATAGGTACATAGATTATTAACTAACTAACTAAATAACTAGTCAAAAAGTTTTATATAATTAATCAAAAGTAGACCCTTAGTTGGATAAATTATGTGATGAAAATATAATCAAATGAGAAATACATAATAATAATTTCACAGGAAAAAATTGCTTGGAAATTAAGAAGTTCATAACTTGAAAAAACTGAGATCAAAGAGGAATTTTGAAAGATACTAGATACTGCTACCATCTAGACCCTAGAGAGAAAGCAACGACATGGAGTTTAGTACATACCAAAATAGTTGTCACCACAAAACTTCAGAACAAAACAAAACAACTACAACAAAAACACATATAAATGAAAGTTTCTTTAATCCTAAGAAGGATCAAAAATTAAAGGAACAAAGTACTCAAATTGAGAAGGAAAGAGAACACTGTTATAAATAACAGAGATGTTGCTAATACAAAGTGATATCACTGAATAGAAAACAAATAAATAATAAAAAGCACAAATTTATCTAGAAGATATTTCTTTGTAAACATGAATAAATAACTGCCTTGAAAACTTGAGTACTTTTTTTTAATGCAGAAAAATTGGACAATATAGATTAGAGAAAATAATTTTAGCCACAGTTTTGGGAATTTTTAAAAACATTCTAAAATCACATAGCATAAAAATGGGAACCCTGATGGTACACATTTGAACTCAGAAGAAATGCATCATTCTTTAACAAAGTAGTAATTCTCAATATTGACTGTTTGCCCACTAAGACAAGATGAATCTCTGATCCACAGGGATGCCAATTCACCTCCTCTACCTCCATGCCTATATTTGCCTCTCCCCCCACATAACACAAGATAAACAATAAGAAAGGATTTTTACAGTAACCCCTCCATTTCCTCCCCTCATATTAATATTCCTCTTCCTTAGATGAATCTCTTGAACTGCTTTTGCCTTTCTTATTGTGAAAACTTAAATTTTTGCTTAGATAGTGCAGTCTTAAATTTTAGACTATTATTCCAATTATTATTATTACATTATTTCTTGTCTGTTTAGTGTTTTTTTAATTTTTATTATTAGTTTTTATTTAAATTCCAGTTAGTTACCATATGGTGTGTACAATACAGTGATTCAACACGTCCTCACAACATCCAGGGCTCACCACAAGCTCACTCCTTAATCCCCATCACCTATTTCACCCATCCCCCAAACCCACTCCCTTCTGGTAACTATCAGTTTGTTTTCTAGTTAAGAGTCTGTTTCTTGGTTTCTCTTTCCCTTTGCTCATTGCTTTTTTCTTAAATTCTATATGTAAGTGAAATCATGTGGTATTTGTCTTTTTCTGACTTATTTTGCTTAGCTTAATAGTCTCTATTTTTTTTTTTATTTTGCACTTTTATTATGGTCATGTATTTTCTGTTTCTCTCCTCTTTCATTTCACATTGTTAAAACTCTTCTGGATCATTAAACTTTTCAAGGACCATCCTCCCTCTCTAAGTATTTTCCTGTGTGCTAGGCTAATATACTTTCTACATTTTTGCATATTTACCAAGATATATTTTTAGCATAACATCTAAATACCATATTGCAAGTATATAAGTTTTCTGAATAATCTTTTTGTCCCAATAGTTTGTGTTATTCTTTTGACTTTTAGTTTCCATTAGTATAGACATAAAGTCTACTGACAATCTGACTTAAATGACAACTTGTTTTCTGTTTAGAAGTTTATGATGATTTCTTTTTATTTTTAGAGTTTAGAAATCTTTTTTTTTTTAGTTTAAAAATCTTACCTGAAGATGTATTAAGGTGTGTTTCTTATAAATCTAGCCTGTAATTTGTTGAATTTATTGTTTATAGGACTGTTATTTGAGTTTTAATTATGGCAGTCCTTTTATTCCAGTTTGAAACTCCTAGTATTCATGTGTTAGGTATTCTGAATTTAGTAATAAAGTCTCTTCTTAGGCTTAAAATTTCCTTCTCTGTGTATTTTTATTCTGATACTTAAGTCTCTTATTTTATCTTCATGATTTACTGAATGAATTTACTGAATTTATTAACATATAAATCCTATTTTTGCATTTATATGATTTTCTCGAATATCTTAACTTCCAGTGTTATCTTTTCTGTCCAAGTTCTTCAGATATGTACATCTAATTCTGACATTTCTGAGCAGTTTCTATCAGTGTAATCTTCTACTAAAAACAAGTATAAAAGTTGGAGAAAACACATACAGCAATCATTTGAAGGCATTGGAAAGTAACCAATACTGACAGTACTTTAAGAACTACAAGCCCTGAGAAATAAAAGTGCTCCAAAAGAACTCCACATTCATACCGGCATTTGCCTTTAGAGTATTTGCGACTGATGGTTGTAGAATAGATTGAGAGCAGAAAGCTAAAGTCTCACTGGACTGAGAAAACGTGCTGGATTTTGTATAGAGCAGCTGAGATTTGAAGGAAAAAAAATATGTGAAGTAAAAAATGTACTAGATGAGATTAAACAGAAACTAGATACAAGAGAAAAAACTCTAGTGAACTTGAAGATATAACAATAGAAATTAACCAAAATAAACACATAGAGAAAAAAAACACTGGAAAAAAGGAATCAAGCCATGAGTGAGACATGGAACTTCAGGTGGCCTTCTACACAAATAAAAGGAGTCTTTAAAGGTGGGGAGAAGGAAACAAATATTTGAAAAAAATATGTCTTATGAAAATTATAAATCCACAAATCCAAGAAACTCAGTAACCACAACCACAAAAATCATGAAGAAAACTCCACACACACACACACACACACAAGATAATAAAATTGTTTACAACCTTTAAAAGCAGTCAAAGAAAAAAGACATAGTGCATGTAGAGTAACAGAGAAACAAACATGACAACAGACTTCTTATCAGAATCAAGACAAACTCTTTAGAATATTAAAAGAAAAATAAAATATACAAAAGAATTCTTATTTAGGGAAAATATTTTTCAAGCAAAATTAAATACTTTTTAACATGTACAAACACTTTATTAATAGAAGACCTATACTACAAGAAACATTCAAGGAAGATCTTAAAGCATAAGGAAAGCGGTAACTAATGGAAATCTGAATCTGCCAATGGAATGAGGGGGTACCAGAAAGAACAAAAACATGAAAAATATGTTATTTCCTTCACAGCTAAATCTCTTTTAAAAGTAATGAACTCATTAAAGCTAACACAATTACAAAGAATTCTGTGGTTTATTATGTATATACATATTATATAATTAATATTATATTAATATATAGCAATCATATATTTATATAAATTATAATATATAATTATAATTATACAATTATATATAATTGTTATATATTAATATAATATACCAATATATTAATTATATATAAACATATAATTGTTATATATTAATATATTATATCATATATATAATATAATGAGGATAACAGCATCAAACAACATTGGGAATAAACAGAAGTATTTCAAGTCCATATGCATAAAGTGGAAAATATCACTGAAGGTGGAGTGTAACAAATTAAAGATCTTTACTTTAAATCTTAAAACATACACTAAAATAACAAAACAAAAAGTATCATTAAAAACTCCACAGATGAAAACATGAAATTATAAAAATATATTCATTTAATTTAAAAAGTCATCAAGAAAGAGGAAGAAAAGCATAGACAAAACAAGCCGAAAAAAGAAAAAAGATAGTAAATATTGAATTGAATCTCACCTACATAAACAAACACATTGGATATAGATTGAGTAAGGAAGAGATTATCAGATTAGATAAACAAAGCAAGATTCTGGTACATACTGGCTACAAGCAAGACACTTACTTGGGGGGAGGCACCTCAGTAGCTCAGTCAGTTAAGCATCTGCCTTTGCTCAGGTCATGGTCTTGGGTCCTGAGATTGAGCCCCAGATCCTGTTCCCTGCTCAGCAGGGGAGTTTGTTTCTCCCTCTGCCCCTCCCCTTGCTCCGGCTTTCTTTCTCTCTCTCAAGTAAATAAATAAAATCTTTAAAAAGAGAGATGCTTTACTTGGAAAGACATAAATATGTTAAAAATAAAGTAATGAACAAAAATACACTATGCTAATACTAATCTAAAGATAATGGGGGTACTTATATTAATATCAGAAAAAAAGTAAATTGCACAGCAAAGAATATATATTAGCAGAGATAACATGGGCCAATTCGCAATGATAAATAAAATGGGTCAATCCTAAAAGCTTAATTAAACAATAACAACAGAGTTTCAAAATACATGAAGCGAAACCAGATCAAACTGCAAAAGGACATAGATAAATCAACAAGAGCGTTTAAAGATTTTAGTACCACTGCTCAATAGCTGACAAATAGACACAATGGATATAGAAGACTGTACATTTTATATACATAAATTGTATTATAACAATTATGTTTTATTGTTCTAATTTAGCCATTTACCTGTAAAGTTGATAGCTCCATTGTTTTCATGTTATATTTGATAACGATTATATCCTTAGAAAACTTATAAAATCTTGCTTGCTAAATTCCATTTCCCATAAGAAAAAATAAGAAACTTACTTGCCTACAGAATTTGTGTTATCAGTCAACTAAGAATTAATCTAAATTATATATATATATATATATATATATATATATATATATTTTTTTTTTTTTTTAACTGTGGGAAACAGACTGAGGGTTGCTAGAGGGATGGGGGGGTAGGTGAATGGGGTAATTGGGTGATGGACTTTAAGGAGGGCACGTGATGTAGTGAGCACTGGGTGTTACATAAGACTGATGAATCATTATTGATCTCTACCTCTGAAACCAATAATACATTGTAGGTTAATTAACTGAATTAAATAGGAAAAAAGATAGTCTAAACAATCTTAAGCATAGACTCCTAGGAAGAGAAACGTTGCTGGACAAATAAGATATACGAATACTGTCAGCCATAATCTTACTCTTGTTCACTTTTTCATGATCATACTGACTTGTTCCTCATTCCCTTGCTCAAATTCATGCACAAAGAGAGATTATTACAAATTTTTTAATGAATCCATGTTGTGAGGATCTGGGTGCCTTTACACACTTGTACTGCTGTTTGACCTTATAAGACCTAATTTAGATATCTCCTTACTCAAAGGCCTACTCACTACTGAAATTGGTCATTTTGTCCTATTTTTCCATACTACAAGGCTCGTATTTTTCGTTATGCATTCCACAAAAAAATGTTTTACATTTAATGTTTTAAATGTTTATAATGTTTCTGAATCTGTTATAAGACTTAGTTCTCTGTTAGAGCCTAGTACCGGGGTTGGTGTACACTGGGTCACCCACAGAAATATGACGAATGAATGAAATGAGAGCAGAAAGCCCATACAGCTGAATAATTAACTACTAGAACAGAACACATTGAAGTCATACGTATAACTTTAATAGGATATGAGAAAACATTATTCAAATGTGGCCAAACGGTTGGTTTTCATCAAATTAATTTTGCCAAACAAGGGAATGTGTTTCCAATACGGTATGAAGAAGGTATTCTTGTGTAGACAGAATCAGGTGACCGACAAAGGCTGCTTTTTAGCTTCCATATCTAACCCAAACGGAGTAAATATAATTTGCTAGGAAGACAAAACAGGTACAATTTGGGGACACCCTAATATGCTACAGGGAAGCTTTCATCACAAATGCTGTATTGACTCAGCAATGCACCACGTAGGAGAATGTTTTTAATTTAACTCATTTGAAAATGATGAAATAACCTCCAGTTGATTCTAAGTGTTACTTACACTCTGAGTAAACTTTCTAAAACCTTAAATAGTAACAAGAAAACCTCTGGAAAACGTATTTTTCATATCATGTGCAGCTTCAACACTTAAACTTGATTTCCATTCTGTGAATGAACAGAGAAACCCTTTACCTAAAATCAATGTGAATTAGAAGTTGCCTTTGTGGTGCTTTAAGAAAAAACAAAACAAAACAAAACAAAAAAACAGTTGAGATGAAAATAAACCCTCTGGGTATCTCTGTAATGAAAAATAACCTGAGTGAAAAGATGAGTACAAACAAAAGAAGAATTCAGGCAACTATTCATTTTATTCACACAGGTGGCATAGGCTTGAAATGGAAAGACTCCTTTTCCCTAAATAATGCATTAATCCTCTCCTCTTTGTGGTCTCCATTGAACATCCTTGATTGATTTTGTTGGTTGCTGAAATAAAACTTATCAGGCGATCATTTCAGCACCAGATTTCCCTGCTGTCCTTAGGAAGGAAAGGGCATTTAGGGGCAACCCTCTGTTCACATCAGAACTGCAGAAGAATTAGATGATATAACAGAGAGTTTTCTAATAATACATATGTTGACCTGCAAAAATTGACCTCCTGTTCCAGGTCAAAGCGGCTATTACTACCATGCTTTATAATTTATTTCTCTCACAACTAAAACTGCATTAACACATATAAGTTGCCCTCTTTGTAGCCTTTAGATAGAGGATGAGAGAAGTAAATTATGAAATCTGTTGTTTTGGATAATTGGCTATCCGAAGGGATGTGTGGGAGAAGATACTCAATATATAATAATAGCCAGACTTTTGATGTTTTCATGACATGAACCAGAATTAGCATAACAATTTTATTCCAAGTACCTTGGTAGACCTTTCACGTTACTAAAGTTTTGCTGCATTTGATGTATAGGGGGGCCCTGATTCTTGGCTATTTAAGGAAGTTTTCATATGTACCAGAAAATAAAGATTCCCACATGTAGTGAGTGAGATATACAGCAGAATTAAAACGGAACTTGTTGATGCAAAAGTAGCATGATTTAAAACTTACGCTGGTTACTGCTAATGACACAGTTTTTAGGAGATTGAATAAATGCAAATATAGATCACATTCACACTAACGTGTTCTCGTTCCAGAATGGCAAAAGCTGAAATCTTAGGTAACAAATGTCCAACTTGAGTTTGGGTGCTTATGGAAAAGTGCAAGCAAGACATGATACTAATATTATTCTTATTCATGATGAATCTGCCTTTCCATCCCATTACGTACAGCTTAGTCACGCGTCAGTTCCGGGTCACAACTTAGATGCATGTAAGTCTTTCTCACCTCTAAAGTTGAGTGTACTTCCAAACTAGCTCCAGTTCACCCTGATTTAGTTAAAGGATGTTGGAATTAGTATATTGGAATTCAGAGGCCATGATCAGAAATGCCCAAAATAAATCCCCCATCATTTTTGTGCTGGTCAAGTCCACCTTTGAAAAGCCAGTACATGTGGGGCCTCCACTCACACACAACCCCAGGGGCTTCCTATTTTTTTCTCTCTTTTGCTCAATCCGTTTATCAGTCACCTGTCTTGGATCATCAATTATTTGCCTCCAACATTATGGCTTCGGTCACAGCTTTAAGATGAGGAGCAAAGTTTGCTCTGTACCTGATTGTCATTACATTCTGAGAAAGAGTTTTTAGAAACAGAATATGTAGCAGTATGCTTAAAATGTGCTCTCTCCACCTCTGCATTTGCTTTCATTTTTTTTTCCTCAGGATATGAAATTATAAGGACAACAGAGAAAATGAAATTGTCAGGTCCGTTTCCATATAATGTTGAGGTTAGCGAAGACAACGTTGGGATAATTGCGATGGGAAATTTTATTTATTTATTTATTTATTTATTTATTTATTTATTTATTTATTGAAAATTTTATTTTTTTAAGATTTATGCATTTGTTTGAGACAGAGAGAAACAGAGCGCCAGTGGGGAGAGGGGCAGAGGGAGAGAATCTTTAAGCAGACCCCTGGCTGAGTGTGGAGCCTGGCACGGGGCTCCATCCCACCGAAGAGACATGACCTGAGCCTAAACCAAGAATTGGACACTTAACCGACTGAGCCACCCAGATGCCCCTGGAAGAGTATCTCAGAAAATATAAACTGATGCTTCTCTCTCCCATTTTTAAAAATCAGCTTTTTTTGAGATATGGTAGACAAAATCGTAATTTATTTAGAGTGTGCAAAATCATGATTTGATATGCAAGCCCACTGTGAAAGGATTCTCACCATTGGGTTAATTAACACAACGGACTCCTCGCCTATTTCCTTTTATTTATTTATTTTCTTGCCAATGTGTTATGTGAATTCCTTGTGCATTTTGCATACTAATCCTCTATCTGCTCTGCAGTCTAGGAGGATCTTCTCCCGTTCCGTAGATTGCCTTTTCATTTTGTTGATGTCTTCCTTTGCTGTGCAAAAGCTTTTTAGGTTCACCTAGTCCTACTTATTTTTGCTTTTGTTGCCCTGGGTTTCGGTGTCAAATCAAAAAATTCATTCTAAAGACCAATGTTAAGGAGATTACCATTCATTACGATTTTGTGTCTTATGTTAAAGAATTTAATCCATTTGACTTGCTTTTTATGTATGGTATGGGTAAGGTTAGTTTTATTCTTTTGCAAGTGGATGTTCCGTTTTCCCAATATAATTTATCGAAGACATTATCCTCTCTCCAATGTATATTCTTGGTTACTTTATTGTAACTCAAATGACCATAAAAGTTGAGTGTATTACTGGGCTCTCTATTCTGTTTTATTGACCCATGTGTTTGTTTTTATGCCCACCTATAATGTTTCAATTACTATCATTTTGCAATATAGTTCAAAAGTAAGGAGTGTGATATCTCTGGATTTGTTTGTCTCCTTTTTCAGGATTACTTTGGTTATTCAGTCTTTTGTGGTTCCATATAAATATTAGGATGGTATTTCCTCTTCCTGTAAAAAATGCCATTGGAATTTTGATACGGATTGCATTGAATGTATAGATTTTCAGCAGTACAGACTTTTTAAATAATATTAATTCTTCCAATCCACGATCACCGGATATCTTTTCATTTGTGACTTCAGTATGTTTCCTCAATGTTTTCTAGTTTTTAACATACGTCTCTTTCATCTCCTTGGATAATTTATTGCTGAAGATTTTTTCTTTTGATGACGTTATATATTTTTAAAGGTTTTATTTATTTATTTGAGAAAAAGAAACATACAGGGAGAGGAGAGGAGACAGAGAGAGAGAGACGAAGAGAAAAAAAAAAGATGAGTGGGGGAGGGTTAGAGGAAGAAGCAAACTCCTCCATGAGCATTGAGCCTTAGACAGGGCCCCATCCCAGGACCCTGAGATCAAGATCTGAGCCAAAGGCAGACATTTAACCAGCTGAGACACCCAGGTGCCCTTTGATCATATTTTAAATGGGATTGTTTTCTTAATTTCTCTGATAATTTGTTCTTAGTATAGTAATGCTACTGATTTTTTTTAACTGAGATATAACTGACGTAGTGTGTACCACAGTGATTTGACACTTGTATACATTGAGAAATGGTCATCACGATGAGTCTAGTTATCATCCGTCAGCATAAAAGTTAATACTTTATTATTGACTGTATTCCTCAGGCTGTGCATTACACACCCATGACTTACTTATTTTATGGCTAGAACTTTGTACTTCTTAATCCCCTCCACCCATTTTCCCCCAACCCCCTATGTCCCTCCCTCTGACAACCACCATTCTGTTCTCTGTATCTATGAGTCTGGGATTTGATTTTCATATATTGGTTTTGTATTCTGCATATTTATTTTTTATTTATTTATTTATTTATTTATTTATTTATTTATTTATTTATTTATTAGTTTTAACAGTTTTTACATATTTTGATATGTCATTTCACCTGCAAATAGAGACTATTTTACTTCTTATTGTTTGCCTTTTATTTTTATTTATCTCTTTTATCTATTTATTTATTGCTAAATACTCTGGCTAGGATTTCTAGTACTGTGCTGAATAAAAGTGGTGAGATGAGCATTCTTGTTCTAGTCTCGATCTTAAAGGAAAAACTTTTGGTTTTCTACTAAGTGTGATATTAGCTATGGGTTTGTCAGATATGACCTTTGTTATATTGAGGTTCTTGATTTTTATACCCAACTTGTTGGGATTTTTTTATCATAAAAGTATTGAATTTGTCAGATTTTTGTCTGCATGTTTGAGATGATCATGTAGATTATATCCCTCATGTTATTAATGTGGTATATCATATTTATTAATTTGCATATGTGAATCATCCTTATATCCCAAGAATAAATCTTACTTGCTTGTGGTGTTTGATTCTTTTCTATGTACTATTGAATTTGGATTGTTTATATTTTTTTGAGGATTTTTGCATCTAGGTCCATTAGGGATATTGGCCTGTAATTTTCTCTTCTTGTAGAATCCTTGTCTGGCTTTGATATCAGGGTAATGTTGGCCTCATAAATAAAGGACTGGTGTTATTTAAGAAAAAAAAATTTTTTAATGTTTGATAAAATTCACCAGTGAAACCATCTGGTCTTAGATTTTTATTCGTTGGGATTTTTGTTTTGTTTTAAATGCATTTATCTGAGAGAGAGAGAGAGCGCATGAGCAGAAGGGTCAGAGGGAGAGTGAGACAGAAGCTCAATCAGACCCCACACTGAGTATGGGGCCTGATCTGGGGCTCAATCTCAGGACCCTGAAATCACAACCTGAGCCAAAAGCAAGAGTCAGAAACTTAACCAACTGCACCACCCAGGTGCCCTAGGAGGCTGTGACATTGAAGGAGTTCATTGGATTTAGATTTCCAGTCATTACATTACATTACACATTGATGATGGAAACAGGGCCTTGGAAGTCTCCTTGGTGTCCAATAAACACTCTCAGAATATAGTTCCCTCTACTTCCTTCTCCCTGTGCCATTCTTTCCCCTTCTTTTACCCCGAAACAGATCACAACCTGAGCCAAAACCAAGAGTTGGACATTCAGCCGACTGTGCCACCCAGGCGCCTCTGTTGGGAGGTGTTGATTACTGATTTAATCTCCTTACTCATTGTCTATTCAGATTTTCTGTTTCTTTATGATTTAGCCTTGGTAGGTGGTAAATTACTAGGAATCTATCCATTTCTCCTAATTTATACCATTTAATGTTCATAGTAGTTTTCTATGATCCTTTATATTTCTGTATTATCAGTTATACTGTCTTTTTTATTTCTGATTTTATTTTTGAGCCTTTTTTTTTCACCGTTTAGCTAAAGGTTTGTCAATTTTGTTTATCTTTTTTTTAAAAGCTCCTAGTTTATCTTTTCTATAATCTTCCCAGTTTCTATTTGTTTTTATTTCCACTATGACTTTGTTATTTCCTTTCTCTACCTAGCTTTGAATTTAGTTTGTACTTCCTTTTCTAATTCTTTGAAAGTTAAGTTGTTTGACATCTTTCCTTTGTCTTAATATAATCATATATTGCCTTAAATATCCCTGTTAGAACTGCTTTAGCTATATTTCTTAAGTTTGGTGTGCCACATTTCCATTTTTACTTATTTGAAGATTTAAAATAATTTCTCCCTTGATTTCTTCTTTGCCTTATTAGTTGTTCAGGAGCTTGTTGTCCATTTTGCACATATTTGTGAATTCCCCAGTTTTCCTGCTATACTTGATTTCTAGTTTTATAGCATTGTGGTCAGAAAGAGTACTCGATAGGACATCAATCATCTTAAATTTGTTACGACTTGTTTTATGGCCTAACATATGATCTGTCCTAGGGAAGGTTTCATGTGTACTTGAGAAGATAAGCATCCTGCTGCTGCCGAGTGGATGCTCTGTATATGTCTCTTAAGATTCATCTGGGCTATTATGGAGTGAAAGTCCAGTGTTCCTGTATTGATTTTATGTCTGGAAGTTCCACCATTGTTGAAAGTGAGGTATTAAAATCTCCTGTTATTATAATGTTGCTCATTTCTCTCTTCAGATGTGTTCATATTTGCCTTATATATTTTGATGTACCCTTGTTGGTTATACAAATATTTATAAGTGGTATAGCCTCCTGATGAACTGAACCCTTCATCATTATATATTGACCCTCTGTATTTCTTGTTAGTTTTTGGCTTACTTTCTATTTTGTCTAATAGAGGTATAGGTAAATGAATGAATGAATGAATGAATGAATAAATAAATAAATAAATAAATAAATAAATAAATAAATAAATAAATAATATAGGTATAGCTCTTTCTGATCTTGCTCGGTTTTCATTTGTACGGAACATCTTTATCTATCCCTTGACTTTCAGGCTAAGTGTGTCCTTAAAGCTAAGTAGATCTCCTATAGACAGTGAAGAGTTGGGTCTTGTTCTTCTTTTTTGTTTTTTGTTTTCTGTTTTTTTTTTTTAATCCATTCAGCCACTCTATGTCTTTTGATTGGATAATTTGGTCCATTTACATAAAAAAATAATGATAGGTATGGACTTAGTACAGTCATTTTGTTAATTGTTTTAAGGCTGTTTTGTGATGCTTTTGTTCCTTTTTTCCTTTGTTACTCTCTTTCTTTGTGATTTTGTTATTTTTTCTACTCATATGCTTTGATTCCTTTTTCTTTCCCCTTTGTGCATCTACTATAGGTTTTTGCCTTATGGCTACCACAAGGCTTACATAAAATATCTTAGAGTTATAACAATGTATTTTTAGTTAATAACAAGTTAACTTTGTTTTTTTTTTTTTTTTTTTTTTTTTTTTTATTTATTTATGATAGTCACACAGAGAGAGAGAGAGAGAGAGAGGCAGAGACATAGGCAGAAGGAGAAGCAGGCTCCATGCACCGGGAGCCCGACGTGGGATTCGATCCCGGGTCTCCAGGATCGCGCCCTGGGCCAAAGGCAGGCGCCAAACCGCTGCGCCACCCAGGGATCCCACAAGTTAACTTTGAATATACACTAATGCACTACATCTTTACACTCCCTGCCACATATTTTATGTTTTTGATGACACTATTTATATTTTTTCATATTGTGTATCCATTAACAAATTATTATTATAGCTTTAATGATTTTGTCTTTTAATGTTCTACTAGAGTTATAAGTTATTTACCCATTATTACAAGATTAGAAAATGTAGAGTTTATATATTTATCCGCACCAGTGAGCTTCATACATTCATACATTTTCATGTTCCTAATTAACGTCTTTTCATTTCAGCTTAAAGAAACCCCTTTAACATTTTTGTAAGGCTGATCTAATGGAGATTAACTCTTTAGCTTTTGTTTATTGGGGAAGCTCCTTACCTTCCCTGTAATTTTGAAGGGCAACTTTACTGATTAAGTGGTCTTGGTTAGCAGGGATTATTGTTTTTTGTTTTCTTCAGCACTTTGAATGCATCACCTTACTCCTTTCTGATCTGCAAGGTTTCTGCAGAAAATCCCAGTGCTAGTCTTATGGGGTTTTCTTGTTCATTTCAAGTTACTGTTCTCCTGTTGCTTTTAATCTTTGTCTTTAACTTCTGACAATTTAATTATACTTTGTCTTGTTGTGGGTCTCTGGTTTCACTTTTTTGGGAGACAGTTTCGGCTTCCTGTTTCTGGATGTCTGCTTCTTTCCTCAGATTAGGAAAATTTTTAGCAATTGTTACTTTGAATAAGATTGCCTTCTACTCTTTTTCTCTTTCTGGACCCTCCATAATGTGTATATGGATCCTATGATTGGATGAATTCCATCGTCCTGTCTTTGAATTCATTGATCCTGTCTTCCCATGACCTAGTCTGTTATTAAAACTATTAAATTTTTCAGTATAAATATTGTATTCTTCAGCTTTGATTCTTGTTTGGTACTCATTTATATGTTTTACTTATTTATATTTTCTATTTGTTTGTTTCTTCTATTTCTACTTGTTCTATTTGAAATTCTCACTTATCATTAATTGTTCTCTTGACCTTGGTGAAATACTTATCACCTCCTTTTTGAACTCTATCAGATAAATCACTATCTCCATTTCATTAAGACTCATTTCTGAAGACATATCTTGTTCTTCTGTTTGGAACATAATTATCTGTCTCTTCTTTTTTTCTTGCCTCTTGGTATTGGTTTTTGTGCATTAGATAAAACAGTCACCTTGTCCACTCTTGACTGGTTGGTCTCATGGAGATTAAAGTTGTGAATTAGCCCACCCTAAGCTCCTAGCTGTCTCTGAAACATTTGTGAATGCCCAAACCACTTTTTTTTTTTTTTTTCCCTTAGTGGCTCCTAGTAGTTGAAGGTGTACCAAGACTCAGCAGTGTCCCAAAAGGAGGCTCACTATTAATGCCTAGATGTAGACTAATTAGCTGCTGGACCCTCAGTCAGCAGCTGGGAAAGTATGAAGTCAAACTCTTCTCAGAGAGAAATTGGAGAATGGCCGTTTTTGTCTTCTTTTAGTCTGAATTGGGTTTATGGCTATAAACATGACCCTGCACTTGTTTAAAAATTGCTTCTTGTCTTATGGCACTTGTGAATGCAAGTCTGATTGGTTATCAGAGCAGCTAGATGATTTGGGGGCCATCCCTTTAGATGGCAGCCCTAAAAATTAAAAGATACTAGATGCATGATCCAAATTCTTTACTCCTCAGGGAAAAGATAAGAGTTAGAGTTTTCCTCTTGGTTGTATGGCACTGTACTGGGAGTGGAGTTCATGGTTAGAGCATGCGTCAGCCTTTCTTACCCATTTTGATATGATCATTTCTCAGTCATCTGATATGTAGGAGTCACTTATCTAGTTACTGCATTTCTCTCAGAAGGAATTGCTCGTGCAAAAGTATATATTCAGTGTTCCCATAGAAAGAGGGAAATCAGAGCCACTGTCTTGTACTCCATACAGTCTTCCAGTTTTTTGTTTGTTTGTGGTATTAATTTCTGATCCTTCCTTTCTGTACCTTTCCCTGCTGTTTAGGACCTTGGTGTAAATAGCAGATTATGTCCATTACTTCTGTATAACAAACAAAATCATTTGAGATTCAGAAGGCTAACTCTTCAGTGAAATTAAGGGCATGGAAAGCCTTGATATGTCAGAGTAAAGTTCTTCCAAGCCATGACTAGGTAGATAGGACTGGAGGTATGATAGGGGAAACATTGCAGAGGTTTGAGTTAAATGACTGAATTTGGCAGAATGAGGCAGAGTAAAGTAGAAGTCACCCACTCCCCATTAGATTGAATGTTCTCTCCTGGCAATTGTTCCAGGAATAGGTTGGTACCTAACCTCTTCAACCTCTTTTCCATTATATATCCCCTAACCATTAAGCCATGCCAGCTGTCCTTGATATAATTTGGTGACATTCTCCTTTCTAAAGTAGTCAGCACATTATTTATTAACCATCCAACAGAAATGGCACTCATCTAAGTTCCAAGAATTTACTTGCTTTCAAAGTGTTTTATACTGTGTGAATCCCTTTGTTGTAAACATCACAGGACACTTGAAAATCTCAGAGACAGAGTCACAGTTTCTTGTAATATGGAAATGATGTGAAAGAGACCGGACTCTTGTGTCTAAGTGTATCAGACCAGAACCAACTCAATATCTATCCGAAATCAGGACTGTCAAAACACAGTCTTATAATTTAGTTCATTTTATTTATTTATGTCTTTAATCTCCAGTTTAAAATTGAATAGATACCATTAATTCACCCTATTATATATTCTTCTATAGGGAAAGAGACTGAAAAAAGAAAACAGGAAAACAAATTGCTCTCAGGTAGTTTATTATCCTTCTCAAGTTCTAGGTATGAGAGTCACATTTACATAATGATCCATATGTTGAAAGTATATTCTGTCCTTGTCAATAATTAGCCATCTTTCAAGGGACAGTTTCAATATCATCTTCTTCTGAAAGTTTTCTTTATACTCAGAAACCTGACATTTCTCTTTTTTTCTGAAATTCCATATTATCTGTGTACCCTTGAGAGTACATAGCACCACTTCATTTAAATTAATATTAGGTGTATACATATTTGTCTCTTTGAGTCCACTCTAAGTTCTTAATGGCAAGAATCATGTGTAATCATCCATCCTAATGTGCCCTACAGTGCCTACGATGAAATCTTGAATTAAATAGGAAGTCAATGAGAGTAGTAGTAGGCAGGGAATTTTGACCAATCCAAATTGACTACGTAATTCTATCATTCAATTTACTTCCAGATTGCAAGCAGTTCAATGTTTTATATATTCTCACCATTATTTTTACCTATAGTTTATATTATTGAAGGTACTAAGTCCTAAGAAAAATATGCATATAATTATGAGTTATATCTTTTGTATAGCACCTGTCTGAGGTTGGAATATTTAGCAGAAATTTCCTGTTCCATAGCCTTAAAAACAAAACAAAAATCCTGAAGCCCTTATTTGGCATTCTTACTGTGTAATTGCCAGGATTTGAAGCCATGAAATTCATAATCCAAGTAATTCTTCAAAGTGAGTAAAAACAAAGACATTTACATTACAGCTCTGAAGCACACTGAATGCTCACTGATGTGATCTATATTAGTTAAATCTCACAAACAGCTTCATAAAAGAGTAGAAATCCAGCTCAGAGCTCAGACATACATACACATATATTTAAACACTCCAGCAGATTCTGATGTATTCTCATATCTCTTCCTCCTTTCTTCACATTCAAACTGCATGGCTGCACTCATATCAGCAATGTGAAATGGGAGTACAGAACATTGCATTCTTGGTAAGTGTGATCAATATGGGCAGTGAGTTTGGATCATTTAGACTAAAATACAGGTTGTTTTTGTTTCTTCTGACATCAAAATATCTTGTTTTTCTTCTTCAGCTTTCCATTTAATTATAATAATAGCATATTTGGGTGATGTTCTAGGCTTTTTATTTTTTTTTATTTTTATTTTTTTGAAATTTTTTAAGGTATTTATATATTTATTTATGACAGTCACACACAGAGAGAGAGAGAGAGAGAGAGAGAGAGGCAGAGACACAGGCAGAGGGAGAAGCAGGCTCTATGCACCGGGAGCCCGACGTGGGATTCGATCCCGGGTCTCCAGGATCGCGCCCTGGGCCAAAGGCAGGCGCCAAACCGCTGCGCCATCCAGGGATCCCTGTTCTAGGCTTTTTAAAAGCAAATATAATTGGTATGAAGTCTATTCAACAGAAGTCAAGGAATGAAGAGTGTCTAGTGATTGCCCAGGAACATAGACAGTAAATAACCAAACAGACTACAGGGCAGACATCCTGAATTCTAGTTCACTGCGTTTTCTTTTCTTCAAGCATGGTGCCTCTCCTATAGTGCTAAAGGAAGAAAGAGAAGTGACAGTTATGGTGTATGTTTATTAAGGATTATGTTCTTGTTAGAAGGTTATTTAAATAACCTCTTCTTTTAAATAACCTATATGAGATATAATATAATCCTGATTTTAGAGGAGACACTTTATGCTGAGAGGGGTTAGATGAGTTGTCTGACACCAAGTTACTCATATGAATGACAGTTCAGACCTCCTCTATGTACACTTGCTTCTTTTGATAGAGAATTGTTAAAAACTTTGCTGTCTTCTATTTTTTTAAGTAATACTTTTTGAAATAATATTTGCTAGTTGATCCTCAGAAGATTACATCATTAGTCATGAACCATTTCTTCAATATCTTCTGTGTTGCCTAAGATTCCAAATGTCACATTTTTCCCACATATTATAAAGGCCTACTTGACTCTTAAATTTCTGAGTATAAGGCTATCTCTCAATAAACACAATTATCTAATCATTTTCATTTTTATTTACTTTACTTGAATTAAATCACAATACAATCTGTAGCCTTAACCATAAAATCAATTCAACTCTCAGTTCCTTGTTAGTTGGGAGATTGATTGATTAATCTCAGTGTTCTGCATTTGCTTTGTTCTCTTTGTGAATCATTCCTAGAAATATAATTTTATATCATTATTTTTTGCTTTATATGAGAATAGACTTGAAATCGTTAACTACATAATTTGGAGTTCAATGAAACCTATACGGTCTTATTCAACCTCATTGATTTCAGCATTTTAACAGGGATAAATAAAGTTAAATACCACTGGCTTCCTTCTTAACTTTGAAAAGTAACAAAAGGGCCATCCACCAGCTCACAAAGAAAGGAGAAACTGCCCACTTGATTTGTTGTTGAAAAGAATACAGATAAAGATTTGTTTATCTGTTTTTTGTTTGTTTGTTTTTTAGCAGAAGCCTGCAAAACATATGTCTTCCTAAATTACTTCTATGTATAGGCAACTCTAAGTGCACGCGTGCCCCAGTACAATCTCTTACTTCTTTCATCCTAGGGATGACCTTGGATCATTTGTCTCATATTTAAACAAATGGTATAAGAACTGTGAAAGCTGCATTAGGCTTTTTTTTTTTTCCTACCATAAAGGTAGATTCTATAATACACCCAGCATAACTTGCTCAGCTATCTAATTGTTTTTGCCCATATTTAGATTATTACAATTTCAGAAATTTAGCATCCTCTTCTTGAATTGGACTCATCTAATTATAAAAATGCAACCAATTCTTCAAAGTCAGGACTGTATGCTTTATTTATTATAAGAACAAAACAAAAATGTCCTCTTTTTTCATAACAGCCTCTACTTTGAGATCCTTTATTCTAATTGTTTATAAAATTCGATGTTCATCAAAAAATCACTTGGCGAGATTTTTAAAAATGCAAATAAGCAGAACCTATTGTAGACCTACTAAGTCAGCTCATCTGGTCTCAACAGTCCATAATCTATATACTTTAGATTTCTCCAAGTCATTTTTTATTGTAGGTAATCCATGTATCCACATTTAAGAAACACTTTTATTTCATGTAAAGCAATTTATAATATTTGGGCTTTCAATTGGCAGAAAACATTTTATGTGAGTGAATTGACAAGACATCTTAAGTAAATGATAATTTGAAACACATGGCAAGCATCTTTATTTGCAAAAGACGTTCCTTCATCACTCATAGACAATGTATAAAACTTGTCCTAGATCAAGATGCAAGAAGAGGGAAAAAAAATGCAAGAAGAGAGCTAAGTGAATCAGAACACTCTATGTTTTAGGTTCAGACTTGCTTCTGGAATAAAAGACATATACTTTGCTTGTGGCTTCTTATCTATTTTTCCATTGGATGGCTTCCATACTGAATTGCTGCAGCAAAGTGTGCTGGAAAGATCATTGGTCTTAGAGCCAGATGGTTGTGAAGTCAGACATGTTATCATACTTCACTGTACTCTAACTGAAATCTGTATTATAAATACTTGCTCTATAGATTAGCTATTATCTTTAAATTATATAATGTTGTTAGGATTAAAGCAGATAATGTTTTATAACATTATTTTAGGAAAATGTTAATTTCCCTCACATTGTTGTGAGTTTCATACACTTGCATAATAACTCACTTAATGACAAGTGCTATTTGCAAAGTATGATTAGGGAGAACCATGGTGTTGGGATCATAAAAGTCAGTAATATAAGGAGATCTTTAAATTCATTCAAATTTCTGCTAATGATAGTTCAAGATTCTACTACACAGGTCTTCGACACTACCACCAGAAAGCAGCTATAAAACCTGGACGCAGTGTAAATTAAAGGAAGATACAGGAAGGCAGTGAAGAATGACTAGAAAAAGGTAAATGTCGATAGAGAGTATAAGTTTGGAGAAGGAGATACTTAGAACTGAAGAGAATAGGAATTATAAATATCTAGGTGGAAACAAAATAATCATTTTGCTATTTTGCTCTTAATTTCTACATAATTCATGAATATGTTTAAAGCTAAATATATAGTATTATTTTATATGGTTACAGTGTGTAAATGTAATACATATGAACACTCATGTATAAAAGACAGGGAAGAAGGAGCGGTGGACTTGTGGTCACAAGATTTTCATATTTTGTATGTAGTAGTACAATGTTACCAGTAACCTAATTGTGGACAGTTAGGGATTTCTATTATAACTTCCTGGACAATTACAAAAAAAGTCAAATTATAAAACTAGTCAAATAATCCAAAGAAAGAAAGAAAAGTGAAAAGAAACAACAGCAGGCCAAATAACAAATAACAAAATGATAGAGTCAAATCCAATTGTATGAATAATTACATTAAATATACAATTAATAGAAAGAGTTTTTCAGAATGGATAAGGTAAAAAAACAAAAAACAAAAAACAAGACTTGGGGATCCCTGGGTGGCTCAGCAGTTCAGCGCCTGCCTTCAGCCCAGGGCATGATCCTGGAGACCCAAGATCGAGTCCCATGTTAGGCTCCCCGCATGGAGCCTGCTTCTCCCTCTGCCTCTCTCTCTCTCTCTCTCTCTCTCTCTCTCTGTGTCTCATGAATAAATAAATACAATCTTTAAAAAAAAAAACAAGACTTGATTATGTGCTGTCTAGAAGAGATGCATTTTGAGCATGAAGGAAAGTAAGAGTTGAAATAAAATTCATAGAGCTAGTTCAATATCAGATAACATATATTATAAGTTAAAGAATGTATCATTAAGATAAAGGAAATTGTTTAATAATGATAAGAGGGTCAATTAATCAGAAAGGCAAAGTAATCATAAAAGTATTTTTGTCTAATAATTGAATTTCACAATACATTAAACAAAAACTGAGAGAATTAAAAAAAAAATAAAGAGAAAATGTGAATAGACCAATAACAAGTAGTGTGAATACGTTCGTAATTTAAAAACTTCCCAAAGAAGAGACCCCAGGCTCAGATTACCTTGCTGGTGAAGTCTATCAAATGTTTAAGAAACAACACAATCCTTCAAAAACCTCTTATCCAAAATAGAAGAGAGAAGAACACTTCCCAACTATTCTGTGGTTCCAGTATGAGCATAGGTGCAGGAGCTTTCTGCAAAACATTAGCAAACAAAATCTAGCAATAGACAAAGGGGATGATTCACCATGACCAAGCGAGATACATCCCAAGAATGTAAACTGGGTTTAACAAAATCTGCAAAATTCAATCCATGTCATATGTCATATTAATAAGATCAAGGACAAAGACTGTCTGATCTTCCCAAAAAGATGCAGAAAAATCATTTGACAAAATTCGACATGCATTCATGTAGAAACGTTTAACATAGTAGCAATATAATTGAATCATCTTCAATATGATAAAGTTCATGTATGAAGGATCAATAGCTAATATAATATTGTCATCGTCTTCTCTTCAGCATTGTCTTGGAGGTAGTTCAACGAAGCAAGAAAAGGAAATAAAAAGAATTGGGGTGCCTGTCAGTTAAGCATCTGACTCTTGATTCTGGCCCAGGTCATGGTCTTGGGTTGTGGGATGGAGCCCCAGGTCAGGCTCCACTTCAGGCTCCATGTTGGGCTCCATGTGGAGTCTGCTCATGAGTCTACTTCTCTCCTTCTCTCCTCTGCCCCTCCCCACTTAAAGAAGAAATAAAGAAAAAAAAGAAACCCAGAATTAAAACTATCTCTATTTGGGAAAGACATGGGGTGGTACACACAATAACCTCCTAAGGGATTCACTGAACAGATATTAGAACCAACAAACAAGTTGAGCAAGTTTGTAGGATACAAACTCAATATTCAAAACGAATTGCATAATATAAAAGTATGTTTTGTTCTTAAATAAGACAACGGAATATTATATACATCTCAATTCTCCCTAAATCTGTAAATTTAGTGTAAAGCAAATAAAAACATAAAACTTTTTTTTTTTTTCCTGGAAGTGGACAAGCTGATGCATTCCCTCTTATAAAAAAGAGATTTTTTTTTTTAATCTCTGGAAATTGTAGCTTTACCTTGTTTTATAGATAGAAATCATTCAAAGAATTTAAAAGATCCATGAAGCCATGGCATTCTATGGAGTTATTTGGTGCTGAGCAGACAGCAGAATGTAAAAGCCAATTTCTTCATATTCAATACAATATTTCCCATTCCTTATTTCTGAGGCAGAATTATATAAAAATCTATATTTAATGCATAAAACATTTAAATTTTAAATATGCTTCTAGATTAACTTTTAATAAGATCATTTTACCCCGAGTGAAAAATTTGAAACTCAAATCAAAGACATTTAAACAAGCCAATCTTATCATGGGTAATATAGTATTTGAAGCTCAAATTTTCATAGATAACAGAATTTGAAAATATTACATTAACATTAAATATTTTAAAATAGAAATGTGACTAAATTGATCATAATTCCACTGATATGAGAGAGTTTTACAAATAATCCAAAATGGATTAATTTATTTTTGCCTCTCATAAGCAAATCATTAAAAAAAGATCTGCATTTCTAGGATTTCATCTTTGTTCATGTTTTAATAATCTTTGATTCACAGATAGCTTGAACTTGGTTAATGGTAATGCCACATAATCACTTATATGTTTTAAGAATCTCTAGGCAGAGTGAAATCGCTAGTGGTTTCCACAAAACTCAAATATATTTGGTATATTGGATATGGATCAATCTGGAGTCATCTAAAGATAGTAGATGTATTCTTTGACCTTATTAAAAAGCTGAGAACAAAAATAATAGGTAATAATATAACAGATAGTATATAATGTAAAATGTAAGAACAGTGTAAACAT
The DNA here is from genome assembly GCF_011100685.1 of Canis lupus familiaris. Lineage (NCBI taxonomy): Eukaryota > Metazoa > Chordata > Mammalia > Carnivora > Canidae > Canis > Canis lupus. Next base: position 62,724,792 of record NC_049236.1, read on the forward strand.
TTGATGTAATTTTTTCCTTATGTGAATAAAACTTTTAAAATTCTAAAACTGTTGAATTCATGTAATTTAATACATTTTGGTATAATACAGACTTCCTGTTATCCTTTAGCAGCCTCATTCAAATTAACATATCCTACTTTTTTCTGCCATCACTCTCTTAGTTCTATAATTTTAAAATAAATCTTGTGACCAGAGCTCTTTTGTCAGTACTTACCATATTTTTCCTATATCTTCCCAGTTTTTTCCCAGCTTTTTTGATATACAGTGTAATTGATAGAGAGCATTGGATAAGCTTACTGTAGGCGATGATTTGATAAACATGTACTTCAAAGTGATTACCGCAACGAGGTTAGTAAATGTTACCATCATCTCATATAATTTTCTTTTTCCTTTTTGTGGTGAGAACATTTAAGATCTTAGGTTCAAGTACATAGTAAATTATCATTAACTGTAGTCACCTTGCTGCCCTTTGTGTCGCCAGAACTTATTTATCTTGTAACTGGAAATTTGTGGCCTTTACCTTACATCTCCCCATTTCCTCTACTCTTTAGCACTAGTAACTTCATGGGACTCATCTGATGCTTTTTATGTTAGTCCCAAGAATTCTAATACTAAACTTATATACTTTGGAAGGTAACTTGAAGACCTTGAGGATTTTTATATCTTAAATGTGTAATGCATTTTTTTTTTTTTAACTGGGATTCTGGTAAGAGTCTCAAATTATATTTTCTATGGACACCATCAGTTCTTTTATTTTATAGATCACAGTTGTGTGGGGTTTTTTTCTGAAATTTTTTTGGATTATTGCTTAGATATTTATTTGTTCCTATTTTTTTAACTTAGTAATTCAAAATACACGTATATTGAATATCTTTTATATGTTTTTTCTAATTCTTTTTTTGTTACATTTTCATTCTCGATTCAGGCTTTTATTCAACCTCTCTCAGAAACTATAGTTACATGTATTACCCCTTGATTCTTTATCTATTTGTACTTCCTCAGATTAAAAACAACAACATCAACGAAACTTATCAATTTCTTTTCTGTATTGGTTAAATCTCATTGCATATTTTCCTATTTTGTTTACACATGTCTATTGTGAGAAGCCACACTAATATAAACACAGGAGTTCAACTTTTTTTTTTATACCTAAAAATTCTTATTTTTTCTGACTGCTTCATCGTGTTTTAGAGGAATTTTCACTAGCTGTTTCCTTCATATATTTGCTTTGTCTGAATGTAGAATGATAATTGTTTCCATGATATGGCTTCTCAATAATGGTTATATGAAGATGAGAGGATTTTGAATAACTTATGAAATTCCCAATTCAAGAGCATTTACTCATGTCTGTATAGTGCTTCTATACAGACATAAGTAAATTCTTAAAATAGAATAATAATAATGAATTATTATTAATAATAACTGATAGTTCTTAGAATTGTTTTCAGGGTTTTGGGGAATCTTAGTATATCTTTTTTTTTTTTTGGTTTTGGTTAATTTCTCAGGACATTTAATTTCCCTTTTACTTTTTTATTTCCCTGTACCACTGTGATGGGTAGTTTTATATATCAACTGGCTAGGCTCCAGTACCCAGTCATTCAAGCAAGTACTAACATAGGTGTTGCTATGAAATCATTTTGTAGATGTGGTTAATAGGCAGAATCAGACTTTAAGAAAAAATCATTTTGACAAGATGAGTTGGCCTCATCCAATCAGTTGTAAGGCCTTAAGAGCAAAGTTGTGGTTACCCTGAGGAAGAAGAAATTCCTCACCAAGATTGCAGTATCAGCTCCAGCCTGAGTTTTCAATCTGCAGGCCTACCTTACAGACTCCAGACTTGCAGCCTCCATAACCACATAGCTCAGTTTCTTGAAACAGATCTTCAGCCACCAAATCCCAAATATTCCTGGCCTTCCTAGTTAATATCCTTTCCACTAGAAGCAATACCTTCACAAGACTAAATCTTGTCAGTCACAGTGTTATTTTCAAAACATTAAAACCATAATTATAATATTAATGCACAGTGATTCCCATGTCTATTTTTTTTAGTACATTCATGAAGAAACTAGTAGGATAACAGGATAAGAACAATGTAACGACCTTTCAAAGAAGTATATGAGAAACTAAGATATCTATCTATCTATCTATCTATCTATCTATCTATCTATCATCTATCTATCTATTTATATCACTAGCTTATTCTTAGGAATAGTTGTAATATCAAAAGCTATCTTTTTGCCTTATTATGAAATTTTGAATAATTTTTTAATGCATCCCATACACCCATAATTCCCTTCCCTGTAGTAGTGCTTCGATCTATCAGATCTCAAGATAGAGATTTTGCAGTTGGTGCAGGACTTTTACTGGTGTTGACTTTTTTTCTGTGCTTCAATGCTGTTAAGCTCTCCTTTCCCCTCCACGAATACAAAGGAGATGGGAGCTGTTTAGTTCTCTATTTGCAAGAAATTTGGGGCTCCTGGTACTAAATGTGTCCTGATTATGCTGAAGGTACAAGTTACATGTATTTTTACTTGCTTTCTTTGTTAATCTTTATGTTTTAGTTGTTGCTATTTTAAAGATATGGCAAAAGACTCAATTCTGCAGCTGCCATTATTCTAGGCAACCCAGAAATCCAAACTGTGCTGCTATATACCTTTCTCAATGTATTTACCACTGTTAAATGAATGTACCTGATGTGAGATGCTTGGGTTTTTGCCTTCATCCCCCTGAGCATTATCTTTTCATACTCTCACCTGAATTTCACTTATATAATCTTAAATTCTCTCTCTCTCTCTCTCTTTCTCTTTTTCCCTCCACTGGAAAGGACCAGTCAGTTTTCAAGAAAGATATGAAGTATTTAAGAGGGTTCAATGTGCTTTTTCCTCCTATGGCTAGGCCATTATCTTTTAATCCTTTACATTTTAATTATAGAAGTAAAGCCAATGACCTGTGTTAAAATAATTTCATGGGTCAACAAGTAAATGAAGAAAGTATAATTTAAGGCATGTGAGGTTTCCTGAATCACATTAAGCAGCAACCTACTCATAAGCCTGAACTAGAAAATAAGATTGAAACAATCCATTAGGATGTCTGAAGAGAAGATTATCATCTCCCCGTCTCTCTCTTCCCCACCTCCGACTTCCCCTTCAAAAAACTCACTCCCTCAGGGCTATAAAAGTCCTTGCAACCAATTTGTCTATGCTAGGCCACCTGAAGGGCATCTCAAGACTCTTGGGATGAGGGACATTTCCAGATACAAAAGAATCATGTAAATTTTTAAAAAAATTATGTATTTATTTGAGAGAGAGAGAGAGAGAGAGGGGGAGAGAGAGAGAGAGAAGCATGAACAGGGAGAGGGGCAGAGCAACAGGGAGAAGCAGACTCCCAGCTGATCAGGGAGCCTGTGTGGGGGGAGGTTGATCCCAGAACCCTGAGGTCATGACCTGAGCTAAAGGCAGAAGCTTAACCGATTGAGCCACCCAGGTGCCCCAAGAATCTTGAAATTCTACCAGAAATAGATTTAGTAGCCTTCCCTATTTGCACCCCCCCTTTTTTTTAGTTCTTTCTCTCATGCCTCCTTGAGTTTTGGTGTCCACCTATATGCCTTAAATGCAGATTTTTTGCCTCTCTCTGTGAGATCAGCTCAAGTCCACCTGAGATCTGTCTTGTTTCCACTGTGTCCTGTCATCTACAAAAGGAAGAATGAATGTCCTGAGCAAACAGCACCCTTTCCCCCAGTTGTGTGCAGATTTATGAGCCAGTATCGCCACTGCCTAATGGTTTGAAGCAAGTGTTCAGAAACTCCTGAGATGGGTTACCCATAACTGGGTAGCGGTGTAAGGTGGAGATGGGCAAGAGTGTCAGAGCACGTGTTGATCAGAAAATTCACATGAAAGGTAGGAAAGAAGATATAGGAGGCATACACCGGGTGCCTAGGAATTTTCACTGCTGGGACTCCATTTGTGTGTGAACAGGGTTTCCAGTGTGTTGTAACTGCACAAATAATAACTTACAAAATAAAGAGCTACTGCAGGATTCCTCTTTTATGAGGTATATAAAGTAGTCAAACCCATAGAAACAGTCAAACCCATAGAAACAGTTGAATGGTGATTGCCAAGGGGAAGGTATAACATTTCAGTTACACGAGATAAATAAGTTCTAGAGATCTTATGTGTATAACTCTGTGCCCGTAGTTGACACGATTGTATTACACACAAAATGGCTTTTTTTTTTAAAAAAGGTTTTATTTATTTATTCATGAAAGAAGGAGAGGCAGAGACCCAGGCAGAGGAGAAGCAGGCTCTCCACGGGGAGCCCAAGGTGGGACTGGATCCCTGGACCCCGGGGTCATGCCCTGAGTCGAAGGTAGACACTCAGCTGCTGAGTCCCCCAGGTGCCCCGTATACATAAAATATTTTTAAGAGAGTAGTTCTAATGTTGCGTCCTTACTACACACATACACAACTACTGAAAACATGCCATTTATACATGGCAAAATAAATCAGGAAGATTAAAAAATAAATATTTATTTAAATAAAATGTTAAACATAATTATAATAATTATGTCCATATATGTGAAATCAACATTTGAAAATTTTGTTCTCTGCCTAATTAACATTCTACACAATAATTATTTATGAGTCCTGGATACATATATCAGCTTGACTCTTTTGCAAATTTTAATTACTGTAATAAACATAATTGCTATATGCTTAACCTTTTCAATTTATAGCTCTTATATTATTCCTATTTAAGAAATAAATGAAGCGAATCTTTTTTAACTGATTATGCTGCACTTTACATGCTTTTACGATGTTTCTAGTGATAAATATTTCAAACCTATCTAATCATGGCATTATTACTTAATTTGTTGAGACACGAAACTACATGTTTTTCTCACCAAGAATTTTAGAAAATATACAGTAAGAGAAGTATTGAAATTGTTTCCTACACCAAACAAGCACAATTTTGAAGAAAGTTATTATGTATTCAATTGCTCTTAAATGCCTATCTCCTTTTAATTCCTTAGTCTCTTCCTGCTTCTGGTTATTTTAGTGGGTTTCTTTTTTTTTCTTCTTTGAAGGGAAAGGGCTTAATCTTAAATACAGATGGAAGCCTGTTCACGATAAAGAGGTCATGCAGGGAGCCTGAACCATGGTTCATTAAGTTTTACAGTTGTATAGAATAAATAAAAAACTGCCATTTAAAACAACTTACCTAAAATGAGTGGTCACAAACAGGTCAAATGATTGTAGGAGTCCCAGAAAATCACTTTAAGGAAATCACGGTGATCAAGCTATTTTCCTAATAATATGAAGATGATATATGTCTTTTCCAAGTGTGTACAATGGAGTTTTCCAGAAACTATATGACAAATAAATACCCCAATAGATTGAATGTAGAAGCAGATATGAGAATCCAGGTCTCTTCCATTAAGCTAGACATTACAGAGATTTGATCAATGAAACACAATGTTGATTTTCTCATATTTTTGCAAAATATAATTACATTAATTAAAATGTGCTATTTTTATAGTGAATAGATTTATTATTATTAATAAATAAACATATAAATGTTTTAAAGATGTCTTACCTTTAATTTCTAATGCAGTTAATTACTATAGGCCACCTACACATAAACAAAAGTCCTTTCAGTTCCTCAAAAATTTTAAGAGTTCAAGTATGTCCTGAGACCAAACATTTTGAGAACCGCCATATGGATCTACACCGCTAGTCATCCCTCACGGTTGTTTTGAAACAGTAGAATCAAACCCTCCATAAGAATTTTAATAATAGTACTTGTAAGACTCATCCTTTTATTAATTTTGATTTATTATATCTTATTTTAAAGGTTCTACTCTCCACTTTCACCTGTGGTCATTGTGATCCGTGAGAGTTTAGTGTTTTGTGTTAGTCGAACTTCAGGACTGGTGGTAAAACCAGTTGTTACCCCAAATGTATTTTCTTTGCCCTCATGTCATCTAATTCTTTATGTGAAGTCACATGGGCACTCGATATTCTAGATTCGCTCCACAATTGTGAACTTTACAGTATGAAGCTATAGTAGAGGACGCATCAATCAAATGGGTGAGGCATGAATTTAATTGAGAAGGGAATTCTCGGTAACTGTGGAAAAAGGGAAATACAATATTCAGCTATCTTTTTTAACTTGGCACTCCCCCCTCCCCTCTCCCCCCTTAACAGGCTCCTAACTAATGATCCCTGTTATCAGAAAACAAAGTCAGGTGGCAAACTGTGTGCAAAAGGCAAACCAGGAGTTTTTAAGTCGGTCTATGAGGAGACTATAAAACCAAAGAGAATGAGAGATGAGACAAGATAAAACTTTTGACGATTATTTGTATAAAGTCAGGGTAGATCCTTGGGAAAATCCATCAGATCAAGTTCACTGACCGTATAAGAGACTTTAATGGCTATCACTTAAACTGATTTAAGTCATGCCAGATGACAGTTCAATCTAGAAGTGAAGGATTTATGAAGTTCATTTGTGAGTAAGAATAAATGTCAATGTTTTTCTCAAAGGACAATTTCAAAGTGTTAAAATCATTCCCCACAGGATTGATAAGAGAGATCTACTTATGTTTGACCTCCGCTGGATTACACCATATGTTTACTGAAGCCATTAATGAGGAAAAGATTAAGCGTTGAACACAGTATTAGGTGAATACATAGCAGACTCAGCACTGACATTAGCCAAACTCATTTTCTTGTTTTAAGAAGATTACAAAAAGATGCAAACACTAAACTATTCTTCACTAAGACAGATAACGGTTCACTGAGCTGCAATGGTTTATAATAAAGATAAGAGGAAAATAAGTTTATTTTTCAATCATTTAATTGTGATAAACCATATCTAACAAAACTAAAACTGATTAACAGCAGGAATAGTGCATTATGGTTTGTACTGGAGAGGTAGAAAGAAACCTTACAAAAAAATAGGCAATACCTAGATGCAAAATCTTATTTACGAGAAGCAGGTGTTTATAACTTCATTTTAGCTGTTCACCAAAGGAAAAAAAGACAAAGATTTCAAAGAACACCTAAAACTTTTCATTTATTTCCTTTGAACTTGAATTTTGTTTAAATTTTATAAATAGAATAAATAATTTCTACATAGAAAGAAATGATCTGCTGTTGAAGGCATAAGTGTATTTAATTCAACCCTGTAAGTCCACCTCAGTGTAATGAGAGCTGAAGGACTGACCGCTCCCATCACCTCCAAGGTCCTTATCTGTAGTGAACTAGCCTGTCTGTAAGGCTCCCTCCCTCCCTCGCTCTTTCTTCTCTCTTTCTTTCCTTCCTGTCTTCCTTTTTTTATTTATCTTTTTCTTTACTAAATTCTTCAGCCTGAAGTATACTGGAGTTAGACCTTCAGGAGTAATGTTAAGTATAAATATGGAGAATATTTGGAATGTGAATTATAATATGTTCATATTTAATCTTCTTTCAGAAATAAGTAGTAGTACCTAAAAGGTGAATTAAGAGGAGTCCTTATCTTCCTTCATCAATCCATAGATGACAATATAAGCATATGTGATTAACTAGATACTATAGAAGAGAGAAAAATACCAAATTAATATAACATAGAAGAGGAGAGAAGAATGTGTCTTTGCATATTATTGTGATAGGTGGTATGATGTATGTTATTTCATACACTGAGGAACATCTTTCCTTACACAGCTACATGACTGGCTTCCATGCAGGAATGTGAAGGCAGCTCTGAAAAGGGTTTGGCTCAGGAAGAGCTAAACTCCAGTCCACTTTAGGGCATAACACATTTAATGCAGGGATTCTGGATGTAGAAGAATGCCTGAGATGTCCTGGAATAACATCCTTTCTCATAAGAAGACAATCAAAGAGTGCTACTTTCAGTCAATTGTCCAGTTGAAAATCAAATCTGAAAGAGAATCCACAACCCTAGAATTAATCTGACAATGTTTTGAATTGCAGAGATAAAAGTTTTCTGGAAACATGCTTGAGAAAATGTAAGATATTCTACAAAACAATAAAAGTAATGCTTTATTCAGCGACAGTAAGTACTAAAAATACAGCATAAGAGCAAAGGCCTTTAGCAAGAATGTTGAGACTGAAGAACAATATAATATTATATAATGAAATATATTATTTATTATATACATAAAATATACCCTGTTATACTGTATTTTATAAGTTCTTAAAACAGAAGGACATGCTTTGGTATATGAAAATTCAGCATATCATCTTACTGTTTTTCTTAAAACTGAATACACACACACATTTATAGACATATATACATAGAATTCAGGCAATGGAATTTGAATGAGAAAGCAAATAGCTCAGGATTAAGTAATGTTTCCCATGAAAGTAGTCACAGTGAACGTTGGAATTAGATAACGAAAACTTTGTTCTTAAATAAATAATATATAAATAAATATCAATACAAAAGTGCAAAGTGTAAAGATATATAAAATAAATTTCAAAAAAAATAAAATAAATTTCAGTAATCTCTGAGATACTGAAAATTGTCATCGCTAATAAGTATACTGTCCTATATGGGCTGATGTTTCCCTTCACACGGCATTCACATGTTTCCCTTCACAAGCACTACCTACCACAGGACACTATCTAAACACCTACTTACTTGGAATTTGGGGGACCACTCAGGTGGGTCCCAAATTTATGTGATGCTGAAATTTACATAAAGCTTTTATCAGTTCTTAGGTGAGATTTAATATTTCCCATCACTCAATGCTGAGCTGGTCCTTCTGCTGAGTTTTTAAGGTGGTGAGTCCAAGCAAACACTGGGCTTTTCCCCATCTTCACACACTTTATAGATTTTAAAACAGAAGCTTAGAGTCACTAAGGAGTAGAAAGAGTCCGAGAGCTACAGAGTTCCCTTACCTCTATGGATGGCTGCATTCATTCAGCTTTTGCCATATAATGATTTCCTTTGCTTTCTTCTTACCTAAGAGATATATTTAAAAATAATTTTTTTTAATTTATTTTTTATTGGTGTTCAATTTACTAACATACAGAATAACCCCCAGTGCCCGTCACCCATTCACTCCCACCCCCCGCCCTCCTCCCCTTCTACCACCCCTAGTTCGTTTCCCAGAGTTAGCAGTCTTTACGTTCTGTCTCCCTTTCGGATATTTCCCACACATAAAAATAATTTTCAATATTATGTACAGAATTAAAATTACAAGTAATTCTTTTGAGGAACTTAGTCTATTTGTCAATCTTTTTCATCTTGCATTATTTTCTCCTTTGTATTATATGTTTCCCCCATAATCAACAATGGAGACATCGATGGTGCCTCCAGACTGAAGGAAATTCAGAAACGTCTGGTTTTGTGGCCTGTGATGCAGAGAATTAGCCAAACTTATTCTTTCCCGTGGCAACTTTAAAAAACAAAAACAAAAACAAAAACAAAACAAACAACAACAACAACAAAACAAACTTAGGAAAAACTAGGCAATGATTGTTAGAAGCTACAGCTAAAAGATCATGGCTAGTGTGTCTCTGGACTGGCGAGTCCCCCTTGGGAGAATGAACTAAAAACCAGCCAAAGAAGCTAATTGGTAGCAAGAAAAATTAGCTATGCAAAGTATAACTGAGTCAGCGTTCATGACATTTTGAGTTGGCCAGATCTGTGTTACATAGCAGCCACTTTCTAAACTCATCTCAGTAGAGCATCGTCCTATCAAAATCAACAACGAACACAAGTGAATCCTGTGCCAGATAATATTCTAAGTGGTTTATAAAGATTAACTCATTTTATCCTCCCGGCGAGACTGAAAGATTGGTACTACAATTTTCCCCACCTAAATAGGGGAAAACCAAGACACAGAAAAGTTAAATAAACTTTCTCAAGGCCATACAGTTAACAAATGGTGCCACCATGAATCTAATCTGTGTAGTCTCTTGAAAATCCAGACTCTTAACCAATGCTATATTGCCATTGGAATTACCATTCCTCGTCTTTGCATTTCAGAGAGATTCCCTAATGATTTCTTGTGTGTCTTTACGGGAAACACTCCTTTCCCTGTGCTAGTTTGAGTGTGCTTTTTCTCACAAACAAGTCTGCCTCAAAATATTCTTATGTGTTTCCATAACAACGTAGCTTTCTCCAAGCAACATGTTGACTATATGGTATCATACTGCTACTTTGCTCGTCTGTAGCCACCAGAAGTTCGCCAGGGCACCAAGGCCCCGTTAGGTCGGGGTTTACATCATGTCCAAGGGCCTGGCAAAATGTTTAGCACATAGTATGTCTTTCTAAAATAGCTAAATGAAATAAAATGAGCAAATGTTACTGACGTGTTGAAGGACACATAGAAGAGGAAGAGGAGAAATTAAATATTCCAGTTTACTAAAACTATGCCAGCCTATATCCTATATATATAGTGTATTAATAATTAATTCAATGATTGTTTATTGAGCTCCTACCATGAACCAGTCATTATATTTACTGCAGAATACATAACACTGAGCAAAACTGATGCCTTTCCTACCTCCACTGAACTCTGATTCTAGCAATGGAGAGACAAATAATTAAACCATTACAATAAATCTGATCAGCAAAGTTTAGAGTCCTGAGAAAGGCAGTCATGACAGCCAAGGAAAAAATTACCAGAGAAAGAGAATTTTAACCCACAGCCTAAAATACAAGTAGGTTTCAGCTGGTAAAAGAAGTGGGGGTGAAAACAGCCCAAGGTAAGAAAGAAAATGAGCAAAATCTCCAGGACTGGTATGTTCACGGAACCAAATACAAATTTAATCAATATGTCCATTTTGTGGATAATCAAGCTCCCTACAGGGTGTACACAATACCTGCCGACCCACTCACCATCCCTTTCTCTGGAACTCTGGCCTCTGTGGTCACAGAACCCAATTTTCTATTGGGATCCCAGGAGAAATGATTGTTCTCATAGCATTCTCCACCCCATGGGAGTTAGCAATGTCCCAGAACAGATTCCACCCACAGAACTACTTACACAAGGATTCTGTGAGCACTAAAATTACATTCCAAAGGCACCTCTTTCCTATCCCCCTTCATCACTTATTGCAGTTAACATTTGACACAGACGAAGATTGAATGATCACTATCAGGAAGGCTTACAACCTTCAATTGTTTTCCTATCAGATCTCCCAATTCCCTTTTATTTCAGAAAGGAAAAAGTAGCCCTGACAGCCTTCATGTGGGAGGTGGTATGATAACCAGAGCTAGGCCATGGCGTCCTTTTTTTAGACACAGTTTTATAGACCACATTATGAGAGGAGGCCACTCTGTGACCAAGAAGCAGGAAGACCCCTCTCTAACTTTCACTGTCCTCCAATCAAGACAAGAACCCATACAAACCACAGAAACAAGCCACTGCATCTCCCCTTGCACCTTAGTGAAGTTGTTTCTTTATCAGTCAAGGCTTTACATTTCTGCTATTACTCTCCTCTCTCAATGGGAAAAAAAAAAAAAAAAGAATTAACATACCCAATTACAGAGTTGCTCCTAATTTCTGTGAGTACTCAGTTCAAAGAAAACCTCTGCTTCCTTTAACCCTTGCAAAAAAAAAAAAAATAAAAAAAAATAAATAAAAAAAAAACATTCAAAATCAGTCATAATCCTTTAACAAGTCCCATCTCACAGTTTGTTACAGAGAAATCTTTGTTGCTGTTCTTTGGATATATTCCTGGTGGTTTTTGCCTAAAACGTTTTATCTGTTTATTCTGCATTTTATGGACTTCAGCATTTGCTGGTAAACACAGAAAAATGTGAACTTTATGTTGCAGGTGGGTTCTCAAGCCAAATATCAAAAATCCTGAGTTTAATATTTTTCCTAGAATCTCACTTGCAAAACCGTATAAATGAATCTGCAGACATGTTGCCTTAAAGGAGTTTTAATCTTTAACTCAGTTATCAGGGGAGGAATAAGCCTAACTGTGGGCAGAAAACTTTACTACAAATACTAGACATCTTTATAAAGAAGAATACAATTAAACAGGTTGGAGTGTGGTAGATATTGGAAGTAGTAGCTGCCGTTAAGCTCGAAAAAGTAAACAGAAATAACCTCATTAGAAGACGTGTCAACTACATTATGGTGTTTACACATTGTTCTACAGATAATGCAAAACAGCTGAGCAATATTAAGCCAGGGAAAGACACGGTGAGCTCTACATTTTAGAAGCATCTCTTTGGGGCTAGTATCCACAATGGAATATTGGAGAGATGAAGGTAATTAAGAGGCAGCTAAGGTCATATAGTTGAGATATGCTCATGCTTCTGCATGGACAGTAGAGATGGAAGGAAGAGGAGTGATGGAGTTGGGGTGAAGAGAAATGCTAGGATCCGATCAACGTTGGGTGGGGGAGGGTGGGGAATAAAAAATCATGCCCAAATTATATGTTAAGGAACAGGAAAGATGATGCTAAAATGCATCCTGAGGAGGATGGAGAGAAGCAGATTTGGAGACAAAGAGGAATTCAGTTTTAGACATGCTAGGTGAAGTATCCAAGGCACTGTGAGGAGGAGGTATCTAAGAGCAACTTGAATATCTGGGTCAAGACCTCAACAGAGAAGTCTGGCACGTGGGGTAAAGATTGGGGAATCAGCAGCCCCTAACAGCTCAGGGAAAGGGCTTAGAAAGGCTCCAAGGACTCTAATGCCACAGCATGCAGGACAGGAATATGCGGGCATAAACTCAGTCCCCATATAAAAACATAGGGAGTAGGATAGAGACGAAAGGGCGTGCTCTGCCAAGAGATTGTAAAAATATACATAAATTACATACGATTTACTGGGAAGGGATAGGAGACATTTTAGGCTACAGCTCCGAGAAAGTTGACATTTTCGTAACATGGAGTTTGGGGAGGAGGGGGTGGGGAAGAAAATCATGAGCTGGTGAAGTCACAGAAAAAAACGGAGGATAATATTTCAAGGAAGAAGACCTAACAGTCGTGCCTAATGCTGGAATTCTGTTGAGTAAGTTATAGTTTCAAAAGGTTAAAGGAACGGTGGTGAGAATAATGTAATTTGGGCTGATACTGATGAAGAAGGGTTTCTGAGAAGCAGTATGGTTAGAATCTAGGGTTCAGTGGGTTGAGGGGTGGGGGCAAGAGACTTAAAGACCAAAGGTGGGCAAAGCTTGCAATGCCATTTTGTAGAATAGTATATAGTATATAATAAGATAGAGAGATCTTGAGTAATAATGCTTATGGCATATCATGATTGTTGTATGCCATAAACATGCTGTATTATGCATGAATTATAATAGCTTATACAGGTGCAACATATATAAAATATAGTCTAATAGCCTCCATATATATTTGTACACAAGCACATGTATGTGGATGATAGATAATAGTTCTCTCTCGCCTCTTCACTCAGAACATATTCTATTTTCTTCTTACACAAGCTTGTTAAGAAGCCTTGTCAGCCACTTAGTTTCCATTCTTTTTTTTTTTTTCCTTAAGAAATTTCATCTATTTCTGAATTACTTGAGCTATTCTGTGGCACTGGATATATATAGTTTTACCTTGTAACTGGGTATGGAATTAGCTCTAAATATTCTGCATATTGTGAATATCATGTCTTTCATCAGGTTTGAAAAAAAAGGTTCACTCATTATTTCTTTGAAAGTGACCTGCATTCCCTTTGTTTTTATTATATCTATATAACTTCTATCAAACATACATTGATCTTCTTATTCTATCCTCTGTGTCTCTTGAGCTCTTTTCCATATATTCCGACTTTATTCTGCAGTGTTGCAAATAATTGTCAACTAGACTAATTTTCTTCGTAGTCATATCTAATCCACTGTTACTTAAACCACTCACTTATTTTAATGCTTCAGTTACTATTTTTAATATCAAGTTTCTTTTCAAATTGACCTTTAAAAATATTGCCTTGTTCTCTTCTTAGATCTTCCATTTTTATGATTTTGTCTTTATTGTTATACATATGCTTATTTTATAATCATTTAATTATTCCATTACTTGAAGCCCATATTGGTTCATTTTATATGATGCCTATTGTTCATGAGAGATTATTTTTGGTTATTTTCTGATTCTACATCATCTTGTTTTTGAATCTTATATAACTTGGATTGAGGGTATATCTGTCCAAATCAATTTTGTATTTGCTTTAGCCAAATGTCAAAGGCTCTTTCTGCCTTAGGACTACCTTATGTGTTATTTATTCAGTGTAGAGTTTCTTGAGCGAGGCAGTAATATATATTCACATCACAAGCTGAATGAGGGCATCAACTGTGATTCTGAAATTTCAAGCAGCCCAGGTTAAGGAAGACATGTTTCCATGACATCTGACTCTTCAAGGATTCTGATTTTTTTTTCTAGACTGCCTTTCTTTGCTTTATATAAATAACTCAATTATAATTCCCCAGCAGCATCACTTTGTTTTGTAGAGAGTTAACTTATTTGATCTGAACTCATCTATGCATTTAGAGATGTAATCGCTCATCCAATATTTTTAAACTATTTTTAACAAGAGCATCGTGGGTTGTGAAGTTCATGAAAAAAAATGGAAATCTAATGATTTAACTGTTAAAGTTGACTTCTTTCTCATTTAATAGTTGTCATTTATAACAACCAGGTGAGAAAATCAGTGTAGTGTCTACCCTTCCTTGTAGAGCCTCCTTCAATGACATTTGCTTCTTTACTTATTCATGGTTTTGTGTTCCCTTGAACAGATGAAACTTCAAGACCCTTTGGAATGGAAGCAGGCCAGAAGAGGTGGAAGGTACAACATTTTCTGATTTAAGGCCTGCCATGAAATGGCTGAGAAGTCTTATACTAAGGAATAGAGGGAATTTCTGTCTCTGGAACTCACTGTGTGTTAGTTCTTTCTCCCCTACAGGTACTGAAATGAACTCAATTCACCACTGAAGGTTTCCTGTGGGCCTACAAAGGTCAGTAAGATTGGGCCAACCTCCCAGAATCATAAGCAGAATTTGGAAAAGTTCAGTTTTTCTTCAGATGATTCACAAACTGAGTTACAAAATTTATTTTTAGGGAGAGGACTGTGAAGTAGAGAGACTCAGGGCCATTAATTAATTAATCTTATTAATTAATTAATTAATCTGCCATTTTTAGAGAACCTGAATAATTTTAATAGTAAAAAAAATGTAGTTATTTTATATTTTGATTTTAACATACAGAAACCCCCAGATTCAAGACCCACTGTAGAAGCAATTGCTATCTTCAAGTGGAAATGAACAAATGATAAACGAAGACAGACATTAAAAACATACTTGGAAGTAATATATATGCTACTGTGTTAGTTATGCTGGAAATGAGAACAAAGGGCAAGTTAAATAGTACTTCAGGCAAAGGAATCCCAGTGGCATGATGCCTTACTATTTTGTACTATAGGAACCCTATAGCCAAGAACGCAAAACATTGTGTCTAAGAACAAGTTGGTCAAGAAATATTCTGTAGAAATGTTCAGGAGACCTCCTTCAAGCCAAGGCTGTTTGGCAGTCCCCTCTATTATACAGAAAGTGAGATGACAACTCAAAGCCTGCTTACTGCCAGTTCTTCAGCATCCATAGGCCATGTGACACAGTTTAATCATCTCCATCTTAGTCAATCACCACCATCCACCTTTGCCCAGCCATTTTCCCACTGAAAGCATTAAACAGGCCATTTTAGCCTTTCTGTTTGGATGAAACACAGAGAGCATGGTATACTACCATTAAAACAGAAATCTAATTGTTTGTTAACAAACACAAGTCAAATTTTTTTAAGATATTTATTTATTCATGAGAGACACAGAGAGACAGAGAGGCAGAGACACAGGCAGAGGGAGAAGCAGGCTCCATGCAGGGAGCCTGATGTGGGACTCGATCCTGGGACTCCAGGATTACGCCCTGGGCCGAAGGCAGCACTAAACCGCTGAGCCACCCGGGGATCACACACAAGTCAAATTTTTAACACATAAAGAGACCAACACCCCTTTGAAGCTACAAAGGGTTTACATTGATTTCTATTAATGAACAGTCAGTCCCTCTTTTTCCTTTTCCACTCCATTTAATCAGTTAGAAAAAGCAGGTCTGCTTATTTTCCGAATCCTCATTTCCCAGTAGTAAATTGAAAGCCCAGAAAACAATTATGGAAAAAGTGGCAGAGCAAAATGCAATAGTCACTCACGCTATTTAAAGTTTTCCTGAACATCCATTTTCAACTGCTTCTTTCTCATTTAAATGCTTTATACATGTGCACTCAAAATACTAGCATCTAGAATTTGAAAAATTGTTTGGAATAATGTGGAAAATATCTCCTTAAAATATTATAATTAGAGATCAGAGTTCTAGAGAGTACATAAAAATATTCTTTCTTTCTTTGTTTTTGGTCTTCTGATTTTACAACCTAATGTTTGGATCAAAAATAAAGATAGCAAATAGCATATAGCATATTGTCAGTATAAGAAACCAGTTTTGGTCTATGGATATTGTTTTGTGTATTTAAGGAGAATTTTTAGCAACTGGTTCATCAATAGGGTGACTAAGTAGATTTTTGTAATGTAAGTATTTGAAAGGAAAAATTGTCATTCCTATTTAATCATGTTGCAGTTTCATTTTGTGAAAGATTTGTTTTGCTTCTTTTAAATCAGGACACAGTTGAGAAAGACTGCAATAAGGCTTCTCAGATAAGTACCAATGCATTCATGTGTCACCATCTCTGCTTTAGTATCAGTGAAGATATAGGCTCAGCAGTCGAGAAGCAATTGTGTCTTTAAGAGCTAAATCTTGTTTGTGCACAGCATTAGCAATAGCCCCAAGGCAACAATGAAGATGTTTTCAAAGTATTGCTTGGGAATTTGTCAGTGATTATCATTGACATTAATGGGAGTTCTACAGGCAGTTTTCCTGCCATCACTTTGAAATGTGTAAGTGAGAGTTTCAGCAAGAGTGCTTTTTGTAAGCTTCCTTCTACAGATTCATGAAGAAATGCATTATATTGTGTATGTGTCTAAAACATGTTGAAGCAATTGTGTGACCTGATGAATACTCTCAATCATAAACTTAGGTAGCCATGTTAATCAAATTAGTTATTCTGGCTTTTAATAGTAAGTATTTTATTCCTTCATTTTCAGGTGTTTTCAAGGATAATAGATTTGAATTCTATACAGATTAATACGTTTCTGAAAGAGCCAACATGCTTGCACCATATAACTGGACTTAACACCAAAATGCAGTATCAAAATGTCTCTTGTTGTTTATAGTGTTGAGTGTTGATATTTGTCATCCACTGCCTTATTAATAGTGCCCAGCACTACAGTAGACACTCAGAATATAATGGCGGGTACAAACTCATGGAGTTCCTATTACTGTAAGTAATAGTAATCAAATACAACACAAACATCGATGAAATCACAAAGGGAAAAGCACTAACAAAGAACACTACAAAGCAGGTACAGTAGAAGGAATAATAGAAAGGTCCAAGAACACTCCAGAAAGAATAGCATTTGAGCTGAGTTTTAAAAGATGAGTAGGTATTACTATGCTAATAATGGGATAAGAAAAACATTTTAAAAGAGGGAATATGATTAAAAAAAAAAAAGTCCTGGGATAGTAGGAGTTACAGAAACTACTTGGGATTAAAAGAAAGCCATTGTGGCTGGAGTGTGCAAGGGAGGGAAGTCATAGTACAAAATGGGTCTGGAAAGGTAACAGAGAGCAGACTACAGAGATTTTAAGTTAATGCTAAGAAGCTTACTTATTAGGATACTGCAGTAGTTATCATTTGCTTCATAACAAAACTCATGGCTTAAGAAAGAGAATTTTGTTCACACTTCTTGTTAATGAGTATTTAGGTGCCTCTGGGTCAGGATCTCTTTTACAGTTGCAGATAAGATATCATCAGAGGTGTTGACAGATAAGGATTTCCTTAGGACTGGAGCAACTGCTTTCAGTGTGGTCCACACTGCTGGCGGGAGGTGTTACTTCCCAGCCACCTGAACCTTTCCATAAGCTACTTGCGTAGCCTCATAGCATGGCAGCTTACTTCTCCCGAGCAAGTGAGCCAAGAGTAAGTGGGAAGCAGGGACTTTTGCGATTGTCTTCGGATTTGCATATTATCATTTGCACTTTATTTTATTCTTAGAAGTGACTCACTAAGTCCAGCCCGTATTCATGAGGAGAGGAATTAGGCTCTACCCCCTGAAAAGGAAGTACAGCAGGCAGTTTGTGGGCGTATTCTAAAATAGCACCACACACATATCCACCTGCTTAAAAAGAAGAATGACATGATCAGGTTTGCATCTAGAAAGTTAATCCTGCAGCTCTACGGACAGCACACTAGAATCAGAGGTGATGGCATGTAACAAAACATAAACTAGCTATAGCCCAAGTTCGCTGACAGTAGTTTTGATTAAAGTGCAGATAGAAAATATGGAGATAATATTTTGGAAGTAAATTGATGAAATATTATGATGGAATACACATGGGGGGAAGACAAAAGGAGTTGTCATGAATGACTTCAAGACGTATGGCTTGTTTAATTCATTGTCAGTGATGCCATCACCTGTAACGGAAAGCCCCAGACAATAACCGGCTTAAGGTCAGCATGGAAGAAGTATAGGATGGAAAGATCAAGAATTCAGTTGGTTATGATGTTTGCAAGGTGCAACTAAACAATTATAAGAGTCAAAACTCAAAGAAAGGATTGGCGGTGAACAAATATTCAAAAAGTCTAGAAATATAAAGTTAGGAGTCTGTATTGGTGACAATTAAGGCCACAGTTTGGATGAGGTCATCTAGGTAAGTTAGAGAGCTCTCAAAGGAAAGGGACCAGAACTGAGCATGAACAGTATAGATTGATTCTGAAAAGCCATACAAGACTTAGAGATTATTCATCAATTTACTTTTTTCTTTGTTAAACAAATACTGAGCAATTACTATATGCTTAGCCCTATACCACAGCCATTGTTGACAGCAATGACAACATAGGGCTGTCTTGTCCCTCCATCTTCAAAAGTCTTAATTTAATGAGATATATGCAGATAACAAAACTTGCAAATACAAAGATAATGGAAAAACTGTTAAAATTGTGGTTAGTAGAGGCTGGGCTCAGAGAAAATAGATGAGAAACTTAATTATACCTTTGGTCTCAGAAAAAAAAAAATTCTAGAGGATGTAAAGAGAAATTGGAGTGAGCATGAGCAGTGAAATGCTGAGACAGAAATCATGCCAGGTACTGTAGTGGGGATCTGCTGTTTCCGGCAAGCAATGCCCATTTTTCTTCTGGAAACCAGGAAATGATGCTTCCTATATATTATTTCTAACAAAAGTTGACAATCACTCTGTGTTCCGCCTGTGTGAGTCACAAGAACAGGCATCTGGACTACGGCTATCAGACTAGAACGCTCTCCCAGGGCCTTCAATCTGGGACTAGGGCTGGAAGGGAAGTTCCTTGCTGGTGGAATAGAAAGGGAACAACTGGAGCCAACCTCTCTGGCTGTGTGAGAAAATCAAGGCTTTATATGCCGGGGACGAAACATCATGAGAGGGAGGAATGGAGAGGAAGCACGTGGGAGAGGGAGGAGTGGTGGCAGCGGGTACAGATTTTCCGACCCATATCACTTAGAGAGACATTGAGGAATTACTCTTGTTTTGGTGGGGGATTATTAGTAATAAAAGAAGAGAGGTTTGACATTATTGAATATTATTAATATTAGTAACTCTTCAAGTGTTAAGAAGTTGGGAATTGTGTACGTGTAATCTATGTCATATACCTGCAGCTAGGGAGATGTGTATGTATACTGAATTTAGCAAAGAGACAATAGCAATGACCTTGGAAAATGTATGTACGGCGAGTTGTAGGGACAGAGGGAGCATCTGCAATGGTCAGCGGCCAGTTCCAGGGGAGAAGCAAGTCAGCAGGGGGAGGCCCCGCAAAGCCCAGGGTGGGGTGTCTGCTTCAGGAGAGAGTGGAGCATGTGTAAATGTCGATCATAGGAGTCAGTACTGGAAGCCCCTGCAGAGTCAGGAGAGTTCAGGGGTGAGAGGCAAGGGAAGGATTTGGCTCTAAAGGAAAGAGGGAACTTGACTTCCATCCCATTCATTACAAAGAAGAGGGGAACTTTGAGCAACGTGAATTTTCAGGTTTGCAAAGGAAAGTTTCACGGTGCACGTAGCAAATAAGCAAACTGAATCCTGCATCTTCTCACCCTAAAGCAAATCTTGAAGGGCAGCTGGTTTAAAGTGAGAACTTATTCCTTGGTGTTTTGCCTCTGATTTCGGTCCAGTCCCATTCTGTGCCGCCCTGTTAGCTGCCTCCATCCTCCACGACGGCCGGGATGCAACCTGGAATTCTAATGTCATGTACAGACGTGTCCTTAGCATTAGCTTTTTCTCTGTGCTCATTTTCTTCTGGTAGAAGATATTATTTTGTACCATCTTGCCACACACACTCTTTGTAAGAACTTTTATGGATATATATATACACACACACATATAATATGCCTACACGTATGTACACATATGTAAAATGTGAACTAGAAATACAAATTTATTTTTTTCTAAAAAGAAAAAAATGAACTAGCTGCATGTTTATAAAAGTGAAATATTTCATTCCCACGTAGAAATGGTGCTTTTTTTTTTTCATACTGTCTCTTGAAATGGCAAGATTTGGGTTGCATTTCTGTTTTCCTTGCTACAAGTTAGTAACATATGATAAGTGCTCCAGATAAATTTGTCTATGAAATTTTGTTTTTAACCAATTTCATGACTGAAGAGTCAGAGAGATGTTATCTGATATTATCTATGAAGTTAGGATGGGAGGTCATTTACTGTGGAGTGTAGAGCTGGTGTTTTTAAAAAAAATGACAGATAGTTGCAATAACTCCTGGAAAAGTGAATTGACCAGGGTAGTTGAGAGAGATCGTAGGGCAGCCTAGATACTTGATACTGAAGATCATAGATGTATTGTAGTAATAACCTTGTTCTATTCTGCTACCCAAGTTCTTAAAACATTGCAATTTATGCACCCTTAATCTAGGAAAAATATGACAAGTCTATATATGCAGTGAGTTGTTCTTTTGACTGATTAAAATGGTCCTCCTGGGATAGCACCCCTATCCTTTCTTGGAGAAAGCATAATATATGGCCACTTGCTTTTCAATGATATATTTTTATTTGTATAGAATAGAATTTTCAGACTCAGATTTTTTCTGCTTAGATAAAATAGTTTGACTTTTAACTCTTTTTTTTTCCTTTGTCTTTTCCTTTAATTTAAATCTCAAACTATTGATAGGTAATTTAAATGGAAAAACTAAATTAACTGGTTTTCCATGAACAACAACTTCTTCTTCTTCTCCTTCTTCTTCTACAGCTGTGCCATTTTTTTTCAATTCTATTGTCTGTGAACATAAGTTTTGCAAGCTCTCACTGACACCAGAGAAATACAGTGTCAGATAAAGTCAAAATGAATTTTTGAAGATATGACCGACATATTAAGTACTACTATAAACAGTAAAATATTTCAAGATGAAAAAATTTTTAAGAATAGGCATGATTTATGAGAGAAACAAACTTTAAAATAGAATTTTTTCTAAAGTCAGCATATATATTCATATATGTATATACACACACACAGACAGTATGATATATATCAAACAACATCAACAGCAAACCCATGGTCTAATGTGTGACTATTTTCTTCTTATTAAGCCAAAATATTTCAATTACTCTTATTATCATTAGATTCTTGATGTGGAAACTGAAGTTTACCATGTGAAGCATCCAATTTAACAGCAGCATGAAGAACCAGACTGTTTTTTGCCAAATCTGTGACTCCTGTGAGCTGCCCAGCTTCCCTCACCCTTAGTATCTTCACCTAAAAAGAAGAGTAATTAATTTGATGCATATATTTGCATTGTTTTAATCCACTAAACTTTTGATAACTTGTCATGGGAGCAGTAGAAAAGTAACATACCTGCCCCTGGTTTTTCAAGCAAGTAGGATTATATTTCCCATCTAACTTGAGCCATGATTGAGCTGTCCAGGGTCCACCCCATGCTAATAGGCTGAACTCTTCTCTCAAGAGTCAACTTTTATAGATTCAGTCTTTGTTTACTCTGCTTTTGTTCACTACTCAGCGCCTCCAGATAATTGATTTTATATTTCATCTAGAATATACTGTTGTCTGCTAGAAGATTGATCAAATAGAACTTCCTAGCATTATCAGTAGCAAAATCTCTAATAAATTCAATAACTTCTAATAAATTCTAATAAATTCAAAATGTTTTTATTTAGTCAGACCCAAATCTTTGTAATATTTAAGCACTGGTCTTAATTTTGTTCTTTGATAGTTCACACACTATAACTATCATTTTTAACACGGCAGGCTTAAAATTTGAATAAAACCATGATTTCCTCACTGAGGTTCTATTTTTTAGGTTGAATTTTAGATTGTTCCATACATTGTTGCTTCTATGGTATGATTTTCTAACAGAAAACCTCCCTGGTATACATTTAAGTAAAAGAATGTTCAAAAAAATTCCCAAAAACGTTATACTCACAACACCAAATGTGATTTCATATGAGGTCAGATCACTTGGGAACAGTGTGGGATGGCTAACCCTATGGCTTTATCACACTGAAAAGTATTATACCTGGTTAGTCCTCAATCCAGGTCTTAGGACGGGCACTTGTTATTTAAACCAATGCTTTGTAATTATGTTGATTCACCATTTCAGAAGGTTGAAGTTTTATTCTAAAATGTTGCCATCCATTATTTCAGAGACTCTTCATGTCATTTTCAAAGTTAGTACTTATTCCCTGTGTGACCTGACTGAGCCGTTGGTTACAAGCACAAAGTGTCTGAACCTGACAATGGAATCTGCAGTCTGTTTCTGGAACTGTCTGCCCAATTTGATGGTAAACATTATTTAATTTCCTTGGAGAGAGTTGCTCACTAAGCTACATTACAGAACTAGGCAGGACAATGTTCCCCTCTATTTGGTGATAAGTAAAGATATGGTTAAACTTTATTGAAAATATTGCTAAAATCGGAATACCTGATGGTCATGGAAACGTGGCCAGCTCTAATGCTGGGAGAGGACGGCTCCCGTGTCACTTACACTACTAAGCAAAGTGAGGGATACATGGAAGACCATGCAGAGATAAAGCAAGTGGTTGAGATTCCGGGATGCCTTCCTGTAGAAGACTGTCCAAAGTCTGATGGTTTATCCAGTTCCAGATACATAACTTTTGTTGGATGACTGTTTCATAATAGCCTTACTTCCTTGTTTATTGTTCTGCTGTGTTATTAGAGCTTAAATGGAATCCCATTCCTACCAGCCTTTGAGCCATACTCTTCAAGACTATTAATAACCAGGGACACCTGGTGGCTCAGCAGTTGAGCGTCTGCCTTTGGCTCAGGATGTGACCCCAGGGTCCTGGGATCGAGTCCCACATCAGGGCTCCCTGCATGGAGCCTGTTTCTCACTCTGCCTGTGTCTCTGCCTCTCTCTGTGTCTCTCATGAATAAATAAATAATTTTTTTTAAAGAAAAAGACTGTTAATAACCAAAACTGGAATGGAATAATAAAATGCCCAATTTTATCTTAGTTATGATTGTACCTTCTTTCTAACTCCCAGTGCCTGTTATGATCACTCAATAGTCCTTTCTGTGTGAGTAAATACATTAGTAACTTAATGAACATTCAGACTCTTTTTACTTAATCTATCATGGACAATATCTATCAGACATTACTAATTAACTCAGAAATACTGACGTTCCATCCTTGCTGACTGAATCATATTAATTAGATATAAATTTTTATGAAAACAGCTTGTATATCCAAATCCATCTTTCTATTGTTCATAATTGACATATAACACGATAGCTTCATTGGGCATATACTTTTGCAGGTATTATATTTGTAATTTTATTTACACTTCAGTAAATTTATAATGCCTTAGGATTTTTAGTCACAGGAATAATAATAAAATCATAATAAAAATTGCTATTTTTTATTGAGGACCTGTAACATTCCAGACCCTGAGTAAGATCACATTCATATATTATTCTACTTGCTTTGTACAATTCTGAAAAATGTGTGACATTGTTCCTATTTTTAAAATTATATTGCCTAATTCTGTAGCAATCTATACATAAAAACATGTAAGAAAAAAAAACATGTAAGATATATAATACTGAATGAATACCAAATTAAATGTAATTTCATTCAAAGTTGAATTTACTTTCAAGATAGAACTAGATTAATCACAGAAATTAAAGGCATTTATAAAACAGTGAAATTTTATTTTTGTTGCAATGACTTCATTCCACTCCATGGACAAAATCTTTAAGTTCTTAGAAATATTCCACAATGAATTTACTCTATTTCATTTCAAATCTCGTAATCACCATTAGACTTTACTTTTCTAAAAGCAAAGTATTTATGTGAGTTTTCTTTGTAGGCCCTCTGCAGGCTTGCATGAACAAAGAGAAATCCAGATGTCATGGGCTCTGTTTATTGCTTCTCAGAATTTGATCATCTTCTGTCCAACAAAAAAAGATCAGGGCCTTGAATAGACCATCACACTCAGGGTAAGTCATCAAAGAGAATGGGGAAAAAAATCTATTTGCTTTTTTAAGGAAAACTGCTATCTAGGCCCTGATCTGGCTCTTACTGAAGCTTAAAGAAGGGGTTTCAGGCAGCAGCCTGGCAGGTATTTGATAGACTCTATATTATCGGATTGACAATTTTTTTCCTCTGTCGCACCCGTATTTGTAAACCCTACTGCATGATGACTAATGATGCCAAAGATGAACAATGTGCAGAGAATAGAGAAAGAGATGAAAAGACACCGTGTTGGAAAAGGAAAAAGAGCAGCCCTTCATCATTCCATCAGAGCTTTGGGCTTTGTGAGCTGTAGGTCACTGTCAATCAGCAGGGAAGTAGGGCAAGGGGGACAAAAAAATTCATTAAAATAAAGTGTTCCGAATGTTACAGAGACTCATACTTATCAAGAGGTGAAGAGCTTTCCTTTCAGAGCTACTAAACTATTTGTCTCTCTGGTTGATGTAAGATTATGCTACATAATATGTATGTGCACCAATAAACTCATCTGTACTTATAAACCATGTTAATATTCCAGTCGTAATAAATCCAAGTTTTGCAGTTTCTGATGAGACAAATCATTTGCCAGATTATCTCAAGAAAATGAAGGTTTTATTTTTATTTTAATTTCCTTTTATCATATTGCCTGAACCTAATGAATAAAGACTCTACATCATTTAGTTTCTTGGAGAATAATTTAAAAAAATTAAAAAAAAAATTTCTGCTATGTTAACATAGAAATGCAAGATTGACCAAAGTTTGAGTTATGTCAAAATCATTCTCCTCAAAAAGAAACATCCAACTAATACCAAACAATTTGGAGAATTTTATTTGAGATTCATTTTTTAAAAATTTATTGTGATATTATTTTTATTCTAAGAACACAAGTGAATCATCCTAAAATTCAGAATGATCGTATCGATAGTAATGATGAAAAGTTGCATTATAGAGTGCTTTTAAAGGAGCTGACATTTACTTTCTGCTATGCAAGTCTCTGCAAACATTACTCCACATGGTGACAGCCTCAATGGGGTTTGTAGCTGGGGTGGGTCTTAAGAGTTAGAACCCATGGACAAAGCTATCAACATTTTAATGAAAACATTGATACAGGAGAGCTTGGTTCTTGTCTCAGGGAATCAAAGAATGAATCTTGCAACACAGGAGAGTGAGGAAAGGATTAGAAGTTTATTAAGCAAAGACACAGAGAAGGCTCTCAGAACTGAGAGGGATCCCAACAGGGTTGCCACCGAGGGCTTCTAGGGTTGGTCTTTTATTGAAAGCCAACCAGGGAACCCAAATCTTTTAACATATCTGTTGATATCACCATTGACTAAGGACTAGTGATAACATCTTTAATGGCTTACTTCTTCTTTGGGGTCGGGTAATTCTTTTTTGGTCACAGGTAGCTGTTATAACAAGACCCCTCCTATGGCACCTGGGACAAGATGGACTGGCTTATTTGTCTCTGGTTTACTTTCATTTCCACATTTTTGGGATCTTTGTGAGCCTGATTCGGTGGCCCCTTACCTAGCCCTGCCCAGCCCCATTTGTCCCTAACTCAAAATTGACCAGTCTTAAGGATACATCGCTAAATAGAGATTAAGAATCCCTATTGGCTTCTCAACTCTATGAGGCCATGAACCGTTTTTACATTACTTATTCCACATTTTTGTGGTGTTTTTTTTTTTTTTTTAAGATTTTATGTATTTATTCATGAGAGAGGCAGAGACACAGGCAGAGGGAGAAGCAGACTCCCCACAGGGAGCCTGAGGTGGGACTTAATCCAGGACCCCAGGATCATGATCTGAGCCAAAGGCAGATATTCAACTGCTTAGTCACCCAGGTGCCCCTATTCCATATTTTTGTATAGTGAATGTAAGAAAAGGAAAAGGGTTGATTCCTGAGATGACTCACTCAACGCTGAATAAAACTTAATCATACCGCCATTAATAATGGGTAAAATTGTCAATGCAGCTACAAAGTTTCCGGTACATCCGAAGTGTTCAATAAATGTGAACGCTTCTCTATTCTTTCTTCCTACTTCGAACTGTGAACAGTATAAGAGCTCAATGTCGTATGATTGAGGAGATCTGCTAATTGATATATTTCTCATGATTGGTTAGATCCTCTTCATACGTTGAGGAATAATGTCTGACTTTGTTCAATAATGTCTTTATGGTTTGTGGGGGATATGCAAGATAGATTTTTCTTACTGTAAATTTGTATTTAAATAAGTGTTTTAATGAAAAATATATATGTCTTTCACTCAGATGTCCCAGCAAAGTTCACCTAAATGTTAACTAATGTTTTCAGTTAAAAACTTTTCTATTACTGTTTTCTATCCACTATTTTTTCTAACATATGAAGAAGACAGGCTGCTTCCCAGGCCTATCTCCAACCATCTTGGAAATATCAGCATCCCCCCAAAGTCTCACAGAACACTAAGACAATGTAATCATGGTCCAAAGTCTTCTGTGTCTCTCTATTATTTTGTAATGAGGTCTCATTTTGAGCAGAGAGAACATGGAAAAAGATAACTGGGTTTCTGAGGAGTCTCTGAAGACCACACTCACTTAACCCTGTTGGAAATGCCCTCCAGCTTGCTTCCCATTGCCCCTATTCTCACACATGCTCATAAAGTCAAAACTAATACTTAATGTATGATCTTCTTACTAACTGAGGGTTATTAGTTAAATCCAAGGGAGAGTTTGTTATTTTTTCCTTCAAGAAACAAGCCACATATTGTAAACGCTAAAAATTACAAAAAAAAAAAAAAAAAAAACACCCAAAAAACAAACAAACAAACAAACTCACGATGTATCTTGGCCAGGTATATGAAGACTGCGACTGAGTTTACAATACATCTCTGGAATATTTTATTTCTGCATTCTACTTTGGTTTAACTACACAGCTTGATTGAGAACAAAGAATATATTTAAAAGTGTTAGTTTTTATAGTGGAATACAAGCAAAATGTAAACACTCTAGGCTATATCTAGATACCTATCATTCTTTCTACAAAAACATTAATCTCTGACAAAAAACTGTTTGTGGAGACTCACCTTGTTAAAGATTAGTTCTGGAGGGACATGCAGATTAAAAAGAATTGCAGGCAAACCACAGGAAGGGAAAGATCACATTCTATCATTCCTTTGGATATCGTACTAAGGAGGAAGAAAAATAAATCTGACTTTGGTGTAGCTAGGTTACAGGATGATAGAAATTAAATCTAATAATTATAGAACTATCATCTTTAAATAGAACATCCACAATGCTAGCTGAAAAAGGGACACATAGTAAAGACCAATATCTAATCTTTAATGACCACTTAGCCCTCTGCTAAATAATTTGGCTCTTGGTAGAGCTTGAGAAAAATAGCATCTCTACTCTTTTATCCTCAGGTCTCAAATAGCCCATGATTCATTGTAGTCATTAGTTCATTGAAAAGACAATATTTTTTTCCTGTTCTCTTTAGTTCTGCTTCCTCACCATATAGAACAGTATGTTTGGCTCAAAGTAGGTGCTTAACAAATACTGGAAATATCATTTAAACTTATGAAGCTCTTAAAGAAAGAAATTACAGAAGGGCAAAGATACAAATATAATTCTGAGAATTATATGTCTTATAATAACAGCTCTACTTTGCAGTTAATAATAGGTACCATTTTATAAAACACTGTGACTAATACATGAACACTATGAAATCAATCTTTTCATCTTTATTTCTTAATTTGCAATCTAATCTTAGAAAGCTCACATTCCTCAAGGTCACACAGCTAATCAGTTTTATAATAAAAATTTGAACAAAGAAAATTTGGCTTCAGAATCTACCTTCTGAACCAGTTAACCATACTTCTTCCCAAACTAGATTGATCATGAGATGATGAACTAAAAGTAAATAAGCAGATTTATAAATGTTTTATTATAAGTTTTTTTGGTGTGAAATATCCTTCTAAAATCACCTTGGTCATGATTATTATTTCTTAAGAAAGGACTCGGGAAATCACTAAAAAAGGGTCTAAAACAATGGGATATTTTCTGATTTTCAAAAGGTGTTTCATTTTAACAACACATTTGGATGATGTGCTCTTAATTTTAAAAAAGCTATTTCTTTAAAAAAATATTTATTTATTCATGAGAGACACAGAGAGAGAGAAAAAGGCAGAGACACAGGCAGAGGGAGAAGCAGGCTCCATGCAGGGAGCCCGACGTGGGACTCCATCCCGGGTCTCCAGGATCACACCCTGGGCTGAAGGTGGCACTAAACCACTGAGCCCCTGGGCTGTCCTTTATAAAGCTATTTCAAACTCAAGCTTCTATGCCTAAAAGAATGTCACCAAATCAAATTAAAATATGGAAGAAAAATTGATACTTATTGGTTAGACAAAAATTTTTATCTATATCGCTCATCATTTCTCAAATTGGACGTCAGTACCTATGAAGAATGACAGTGGTAAAGCCATAGGATACACAGTTGACACCAACATAAAAATTAGGGAGGGTGACCCCTGTACAGTCAGAAATCAGGGCAAAACTTCTGATTCCCCAGAAATGTAACTACTAATGGTCTACTCTTGACTTGGAGCCTTACCAATAACTTGGTCAATTAACACATATTTTTATTTAATATATATTATGTGCTGTATTCTTACAATATAGTAAGCTAGAGGAAAGAAAATCCTAAGAAAGAGAAAATACATTCATAGTACTCTACTGTGAAAAATCTACCTCTAAGTTGACCAGCACAGTTCAAACCTGTATTGTTCAAGAGTCAACTATGTAAGAATGAAGTATGTCAAGTTCAGCTTCTTCCTACGTTCTATAACTAAGCTATTCTCCATGTAATACTATCTAAAGTGAAGAAACTTAAAATACAATTAATTTGGAGGGAGAGCACTGCTATCAATTTTTAGAGCTTCAACAGTTATTCATATCAACGCGTAACAAAGCAAATCCATTTGTAACTTTGTCCTTAATCCTACAAAAATTGCCGAAAATATTGGTTCTATTCAAGACCTCTTGGTAGGAGGTTTTAAGAAACTTACTGGTAACCCTGGCATGGTTTAAAACAGAGGGTGCAATGTTTGATGAGGGAGATTTGAGGATGGGGGCAGGGGTCAATAGTAAAACAATAAAATGTAGAAACAATAAAATGAGAATATAAAGTAGATCTCCAGATGTAGGTTTTTCTTAGTTTTAAATTATTTTGTTTTGTTTCAAATAAGTATGATCATCTAGGCCTATTAGGTTTATAAATAGCTTTTGCTTAAATGGAAAAAATTATAATTTTCTGAAAATAATGTAAAGGAAGTTTGATAACATTGTATCTATAGTTTGTCTACCTGGGTTATTGATAGATTGCAATGCAAAGGAGAATTTGAAACAAGAACAATAAAAGAACAGCAGCTCATTTGCATAGAATCTCTGAATTGCTCAAGTCAATTTTATTTTGCCTTATGGCAAATGTTTCTCATCAGCCTCAGATGTAGAATGGATTTCTATTGGCTACAATAGCTCTCTAACAGCTGAAGATACAGCGTGAGTCCAAAGACTAATAGCAACCTTAAAATAAATCACTTTTATTCTATGCAATAAGGCAAAGCCATTTCACTAATGGATCACAAAGAGGGTAAGAACATGACACAAATGTTAGTCTAAGTTGAATATAGTGAACACCATTAGTTCTTTAGACTTTACGGCTAATATGTATATAAGCTGTTCAATGGATTGGGATATCAGGTCATTCTTGTTTTTTGTTTTTTCTTTTTCATGTTCAAAATGGATGTTTTTAAGTGGCTTGATTCAAGTTGTAGAACCTGTAATGTTTGTGTCCAAAAAGCCATAGATCATATTGAAGCTCTCTTTATTTTTAGTATTTTCTTTGTCTTCTGTATTTTCGAAGGACATTTCTGAATAGATCATTTTATTTAGAAGTCACTATTGATTACAAAGTAAAAACCCAGAAGACACACACATATTTACCCCAAAACCAATTCCAGGACTCCAGACAAAGCCCTATGGAATTGAATTGACGTTTCTTGAAATTGCTTATGTATGCAGACATAAAAGTGCACTTAGTAGATGTAATTACAGCTTTTAAAACACTCTAATTAAACAGCACATCCATCATATATATTGTCTGCTTTGCTGAGAATTGTATAAGTCAATTTGAAGCAGAGCAGGCAATGAGTTCCTCCTGCCTCCTCACCTGCTGATACTAACTGGAAACAAGCAAGAGCCAAAAAGAGAAAAAAAAAAATCTTTCATATCAGAATGTGATAAATGATATGATTTCCTGTTCTCAGTACTTCTCAGCTCAGACCAAAAAGTCTGTATGTGTATTATAATTACTGTACATTGTTTTTTTTTGGGACTGAAATTTATCCTGTGGTGACAGTCAACACCGTTATTTTACTATTAAGTCCAAGGACAAAGATGATTTTGCCCCTGATGATAAAGTAGTAAGTATGTTGCATGGGGATGTACCACTGACTACGCAACTTACATTCGAATTATACCTTCCATGTGTATGGTTAGCTCTCTCTCTGTGGCTCAATTTCCCCTTATATTTAAATAAAAAGAAAAGAAAAAGTTTATGATTCTATTTTAATCAGTATGGTCTCTGATTTTGGCATACTTGAAACTTCAGGAATTTGAAAATAAATATTTCTTCTCATTATGAGGAAGAAATAGTAGATTAAATGATTTCAGTTGATATCACCAAACTATAAACTGCCATAAGACCTCCCCATGTTCTTAAATTACACAGGTCCCAGGTATTTAGTTGTCTAGAATTTAAGGGGGAAAATTTAAGGATTAACTTTAAAGGTTGAGTAAAGGAGGGCCTGAAAATTACTTTCTGAGAGGAATTTTAACATCCAACATCATTGCAGGGAGGTATTAAAAAGAAAAAGGTGGAACCCCTGGGTGGTTCAGCCAGCTGAATTTCTGCCTTGAGCTCAGGTCCTGGCAGCAAGTCCCCCATCAGGGCTCCCTGCTCAGCAGGGAGTTTGCTTCTCCCTCAATCCCTCCCCCTCTCATGATCTCTCTTTCTCTCTCTCTTTCTCTCTCACACTTTCTCAAATAAATAAATAAATAAATAAATAAATAAATAAATAAATAAAAATAAAATCTTAAAAAAAAAAAAAAGAAGAAGGTGGGGAGATCAAACTTTTTTCACTTGGGGAAAGTGAAACATAATTCATTCTTTTTTCCTTATGAGAAAAACAAAATCAATAAGAAAGCAAAAAAAAAAAAAAAAGAAAAAAAGAAAAACAAAGTTCGTTTTCAAATCATTCATTAACATGATAAAAAGCATCAATGGGAAATGCGAACATTGAAAGGTTGTTTCTTACTGTAGAAACCCATCCGTTGGCAACCTCAGAGGGAGGAAGTTACACTTTACTGCTCCCTAACTTTTCATTGAATTTATCCACTTTATTAAAGTCCCAGAAATATCACTTGTCAAACATGACTTTATAAATTACTTTGAGATGAGCCAGAACAGATGACTTTGCGATGCTGTCCTATGGGTGAACATCTAAAGGGTCAGCTCAGGAGCAAAGATGCCATATCATTTGTGACAGCTGCTTCCCCCATTGCACTGGGCTTCCTGAGTACAGTC
Source organism: Canis lupus familiaris (assembly GCF_011100685.1). NCBI lineage: Eukaryota > Metazoa > Chordata > Mammalia > Carnivora > Canidae > Canis > Canis lupus. Next base: position 62,756,997 of record NC_049236.1, read on the forward strand.
AGTGTCCCTCCCCCCATCTTTTTTAAATATTTGATTTATTTGAGAGAGACAGAGAGAGACAGAGAGAGCTGGAGCAGGGGGAGGGAGATGCAGAAGTGGGGGCAGAGGAACAGCAGATTCCCTACTCAGTGGGGAGCCCAAGGTGGGACTTGATCCCAGGACCCCGAATTCATGACCTGAGCTGAGGTCAGATGCTCAACGAACTGAATCATCCAAGTGTCCCCCCTCCCAGTTGGTGGCTCCTCTAATGTCTGTTCAAGGCAGAGAAGCCTGAACGTGACATGACTGAAGAGCACTGGAAGAGCAGGAGGGCCACCCTGGGATTCTGCTGACAGGTGTCTCTGTTGGTGGGCACTGAGAGACAGACAGGGGGGAAGGAGGGAATGGCTGAGGGAGGATGAGCTCTGCGGACCTACTCACTTACATTCTTAAAACTCATTGCTGGTTCAGATCACAGCTTGGTGATTTTCAGTCTTTGCTTTCTCTGTTCCATATTTTGCGGTTGGAGGGAAGAGCCAGAGGCATAGTCAACTAAGGAGAAAGTCATTCAGTAGGAATTTGACAACCCGTACAATTTACTTTGTACTTCATCTACTCCGATGCCTCAAATTTTGAGACACTGATTTCAGTTAACACTTGTTAACCTGAAGATATGTGTTCCACAGAGGCATATGCCTAATTCAGATCAATAGGAAAGTGATTTTTTTCTTTCATAACTCCTGCTTTTCACTTCTTTAATTAAATTTAGTGACATCACAGCAGCCTAGCAGCTTCAAAAAAATGCATCCCTATTATTCTAGATGTCTACATACCTGAGAATCTTTGATATTATCCATGTCTTCATGTACTATATATCTCAGAACCTTTAGCACAGAATTTAGAAAATATCCTTGAAAATGTAGCATATTTGAGTTATTTACAATGAAACCATAGAGGCACTTCTGGTAAGAGCAAGCTGAAGAGGTTGCCAATTTCAGTAATTTGCAGAAAACAAGTATAAAATTAGACAAAGTTTGTCACAAAAAAAAAAAAAAAAAAAAAAAAGAAGAAAAAAAAAAAAAACATTTCAGGATGCTGGATGTTGACCCAAATTAGAAAACAAATGGAGGAGAATTTGAAAACAATTTGAAAAATTGAGAGAAGCTAGAGGGTGTGTTCAGGTGTAAATTGCAGTTTGACCAGGTTGGGGCTGGCTGAAAATACAGCAGCTCTGGTGCCAGAGATGGAAAATTAAATCCAGAGCCAGGGATGTGAAAAACCGTGGTTTTGCTAGCTAAAATTGGCCAATTTTGTCGGGAACATTTAGGAAAAATTAAGTTTGTGGTCTAGTTTAAGGTAAGATATTGACCAGCCAGAAACTTAACTGGGAGATTTGGAAATAAAAAAGTCATAGAAGGGCTGAGGTAAGTTCTTCACACAACTCAGCCTGACTGCCAAGCTGCAGTTGCTCAGGGGAGTTCCTAGGGAGTCGGGAAAGTGTGAAATTCAAGAGATTTCAGGATAAGCTGTAACACTGCCCGTTCCCCAGCCTCCACACCGGTCAATCAGAGGAAGATGGAAGCTTTGTTTGCTCTCCTGAGGTTGTCTAAGCACAACTTCTACCCCAAGCATCACTGATGACCAAACTGTACAGAGAGTCGACCATGGGGCTTCCAGACTAAAAAATAAAAAATAAGAACAAGAAATTGATCAGAGACACCACATGGTCTAAGCTATCTTTTTATAAATTATGAATGTTTTTATCCTTTGATTCTGCTACCAAACAGACTAGATTTTCACACAATAATCATATAATTTACTCTGATTCCCCTTGTAAATATTTGCATAACACTGGTACTCTATGGGTGCTGAACTTTCTCAGAACTATAATGGGCAAAGGGATTAGAGAAGGAGACATGTTACTCAGGAGAGTGGAGGAAAACTGCAAGAGTCTCAGACATTGAGATCCTTTTCACTTGTGCTCCCTCTTTTGGTCTTTGTTATGTGAATCCCTCCATCCTTGATCTCAATACCCCTTTGGGCCTCTCTCTGAACCTTTAATATCTCTTTTCTTTTGGAATTAATCATTGCTCATTTCCATGATCTTTCCCTCTTCCTAAGTTTTTAACCATTTGTATTCCAATAATACATTTATTTATTTTTTTCTTTTTTTAATAATAAATTTATTTTTTATTGGTGTTCAATTTGCCAACATACAGAATAACACCCAGTGCTCATCCCCTCAAGTGCCCCCCTCAGTGCCCGTCACCCAGTCACCCCCACCCCCTGCCCTCCTCCCCTCCCTCCACCCCTAGTTCGTTTCCCAGAGTTAGGAGTCTTTATGTTCTGTCTCCCTTTCTGATATTTCCTGCCCATTTCTTCTCCCTTCCCTTCTATTCCCTTTCACTATTATTTATATTCCCCAAATGAATGAGAACATATAATGTTTGTTCTTCTCCTATTGACTCATTATAATTGCTGCAACAAAATATATTTATTTCTCATTCTACATTATAAAAACATAAAAAAACAACAAAACATATTTTATGCAAATAATATTCATACAATCAATATTGTTTCTCTTTTAATCCTCACAGTAACTTTATGAAGTAAGTACTATCATTAAACCTATTTCATGTATCGGAAATCTCAATGTTAGAGCTATTCAACAAATTACCCAAACTAATGTTTCTCTTGACACTAGGATTTTAACGATGGTTGGTCTAACTCTAAGATTTTCTTTCTTTTTTTATAAGATTTTATTTCTTAACAACATATTGTGATTTTGTTTTTAACAATGCAAGAGGAAATAGAATCTAAAGCAACAAAAATCTCAATAATTTATTTTTGTCTTTGGAGCTGAAGCTACTATATGTCAGAAAATAGGATTCTCTTCAATCTTTCTGGAATAGTCCTGCCCATAAGGCTTAGCCCAAATGGATGGTTGGCGTCTTTGATATGAAGTAGGAAATTTGATACACAGACTAAGTTAATAGAGCATATTAAGTAGAGCTAATAAGGTAAAATCAAAAGGTGAAAACAAAAACACCACATGAAATTAAAAATCCATTTTCAAGTATCTTAATGAGAAGTACTTAGACAATGAGTTCATCAGCGTTCTAATTTAATTCAGTCATTAATGTGACCGTATAATTTTTAAAATCACCTTGAAGAGCTGTGATCATTCTTAACAGGTTCATTTATATTTATAATCCAAGCTACTTTTATTAGTACATGTATTCAAGAAATACCAGGCAACAGTTGCATGCCAACATCATATTATTATTAGAATTATATTATTCTAAGCATTAGAGGTAGAACAGGGAACAAAAGAGACAAAAATTTCAGTTTTCATTGAATCTACATTTCTGCTGGAGAAACAAGAAAAATATTTGAAACAATCTATCTATGGATCTATTTATCTATCTAGTATAGTTGATTACAAAGTCATAAATCACATGAAAATAAAAAAGAACCCCGAATAGCCAGGGGAATTTTAAAAAAGAAAACCATATCTGGGGGCATCACAATGCCAGATTTCAGGTTGTACTACAAAGCTGTGGTCATCAAGACAGTGTGGTACTGGCACAAAAACAGACACATAGATCAGTGGAACAGAATAGAGAATCCAGAAGTGGACCCTGAACTTTATGGGCAACTAATATTCGATAAAGGAGGAAAGACTATCCATTGGAAGAAAGACAGTCTCTTCAATAAATGGTGCTGGGAAAATTGGACATCCACATGCAGAACAATGAAACTAGACCACTCTCTTTCACCATACACAAAGATAAACTCAAAATGGATGAAAGATCTAAATGTGAGACAAGATTCCATCAAAATCCTAGAGAAGAACACAGGCAACACCCTTTTTGAACTCGGCCATAGTAACTTCTTGCAAGATACATCCACAAAGGCAAAAGAAACAAAAGCAAAAATGAACTATTGGGACTTCATCAAGATAAGAAGCTTTTGCACAGCAAAGGATACAGTCAACAAAACTCAAAGACAACCTACAGAATGGGAGAAGATATTTGCAAATGACATATCAGATAAAGGGCTAGTTTCCAAGATCTATAAAGAACTTATTAAACTCAACACCAAAGAAACAAACAATCCAATCATGAAATGGGCAAAAGACATGAACAGAAATCTCACAGAGGAAGACATAGACATGGCCAACATGCATATGAGAAAATGCTCTGCATCACTTGCCATCAGGGAAATACAAATCAAAACCACAATGAGATACCACCTCACACCAGTGAGAATGGGGAAAATTAACAAGGCAGGAAACAACAAATGTTGGAGAGGATGCGGAGAAAAGGGAACCCTCTTACACTGTTGGTGGGAATGTGAACTGGTGCAGCCACTCTGGAAAACTGTGTGGAGGTTCCTCAAACAGTTAAAAATATACCTGCCCTACGACCCAGCAATTGCACTGTTGGGGATTTACCCCAAAGATACAAATGCAATGAAACGCCGGGACACCTGCACCCCGATGTTTCTAGCAGCAATGGCCACTATAGCCAAACTGTGGAAGGAGCCTCGGTGTCCAACGAAAGATGAATGGATAAAGAAGATGTGGTTTATGTATACAATGGAATATTACTCAGCTATTAGAAATGACAAATACCCACCATTTGCTTCAACGTGGATGGAACTGGAGGGTATTATGCTGAGTGAAGTAAGTCAGTCGGAGAAGGACAAACATTATATGTTCTCATTCATTTGGGGAATATAAATAATAGTGAAAGGGAAAATAAGGGAAGGGAGAAGAAATGTGTGGGAAATATCAGAAAGGGAGACAGAACGTAAAGACTGCTAACTCTGGGAAACGAACTAGGGGTGGTAGAAGGGGAGGAGGGCGGGGGGTGGGAGTGAATGGGTGACGGGCACTGGGTGTTATTCTGTATGTTAGTAAATTGAACACCAATAAAAAAATAATAATAATAAAAAAAATAAATAAAAAAAAAAGAAAATAAAAAAGAAAAGATTGATACTAGAGGCTTGAATAGAGAATGCAATGCAATTTCAGATGAAGTAATCAGAGAAACCTCACTGAGACAATAGCATTTAAGCAGAGACAGGAAGACAGTGAGCATGTGATTCATGACCTTAGTAGGGGAAAATGTTTGCATCAAGAGAAACAGCAAGTTAGACTTGTTGGTGGTGATTTCTGGAAGAGGGAAGAGGTACACTGAAGATGGAGTACAGCCAGGAAAAATAAGAGCAGGTGAAGTCAAAGAAATATGAGAGGGGATTGATGAGAGCCTCATAAACTAGTCAAAGGTTTTAAGGAAATCAGTGACAAAATTTGACTTAGATTTTAATAGAATGACACTGAATTGTTTGTTGGACAGACTGAAGGCGATACCAGGAAGAAGGCGGTGCCATAAGAAAGTCAGTGGAGTGGTCATCTGTGAGGTTATTGCAGATAGATGATAGTGGCTTGAACCAGGGTGGTAGGTTGGAATTAATGAGAAATGACAAGATTCGAGATGATAATTTTATGATGGAACCAATAGGATTTGTTGGTGGGTTGGATGTGGAGTGTGAGAGAAAGAGAGTAGTCAAAAAAGGCACTAAGTGTTTTGGCCTGAGGAATCTGTATAACAGAGTTGCCAATCACTTAGATGAGCAAAACTCATGGAAAAGCAGGGGGAGGAAAACCAGGAGTATGGTATTGGGCATGTGAAATCGGGGTGTCTTTTAGATATAAAAGTGGAAATAAGTAGGCATTTGGTTATATGAATCTAGAAAGTTCTTCTAAGTAAAGAGAGAGGAAAGTTATCAGCATGTTGATGTGTTGATGGCATTTGGTATTTAGGGGCATTTGATAAATGAGATGATAAAGACAATGATAAAGAAGACAACTCATCAAAAAGAGAGAAATAAGGAAAAATCAACAAAAGAGTCTAAAAAGTAATCATCACAGAATTTTAAGGAAAACCAAGATAAGGTGTCTTGAAAGACAAGTGTTTTAAATATATATTGCTGTATGACCATCTCTTCTAACACTTATTGGCTTCAAAGTATATATTTATTTATTTAAATAAATAAATTTATTTTATTTATTTATTTATTTATTTATTTATTTATTTATTTATTTATTTATTAAACTAGCCCCTGAGAAGAGGGGCTAGTTTCTGCAGGGATGGTGTGTGTGTTTTTCCCTCTTAAAATCAACTGGGATCACTAACAAGTCTGGACCTTCCACTGGGAAGGCTGACATGGCTGAGGCCTCCACTCACAAGGTCTATCTTGGGAATCCAGCTTGAGCTTGTCCCCATGGTGAAATTTCCAACATAGAAACTCTGCAATGTTTCTTAAGACTTATACTCAGGGCTCACAAAACATCTACCCTGTGCTATTGGTCAATAGTAGATTAAAGTATTTGAAAACTGAAAAATGACTCTTTTACAAAGATCTGCAAACCATTTGTGACAATTATTTGCAATCTGCCCCATCAGGTGAAGAAAATGCTTCATCAAGAGAAAATGAGAGCCGTCTGGTGTTATGTAAGATAAAGACCTAAATTGGAACTTGCATTAATAAAATTAAGGGTTTAGCCAAATTCTCCATGATTAGAATTGGCCCATGTGAAATATAAGACCATTTTAATTATTTATTGTGCTGTGGCTATGCATATCACAGGAGAATTCTTATAGTTTGAAGAAATTCTATACATTTCCATGGTCTTTCAATGATATTCAAAAACCAGCAGGGAATTTATTCATACTTTTATAATACTTCAGTTTTCAGTTCTTATGGTTTTCTTTGCTAATTCAACCAGGTAGCAACTTGCTATTTTTTTTTTTTTAAGTAAAAGAATGCTACTGAGAACTATATTTTTAAACAAGACAAGTGCAAAACCATGACAACTAATGTCTTATTCTCTAAAATGGAAAGCTTAATGGTAACTTAAAAAAAATAAGTGCTTGATACACTACATATATATTAAAAAGGAGGGCTTAAAATTTTAAAATTGAGAGAAATGTACAAGATTTGAATATATAAAACTGCATTCTATTTTTCTATTTAAAAACATAATTGCATATGACCTGAAGAGTAGCAAGAAGTTCACTTAAAAGAAGTAATTCTTTTTTTTCCCATCAAGCAAAAGAGGAAAAGCTACTTTAGCAATATTTTTTTCAATTGAATGTAATTTAATGTATGATAATGAGGGACTCTTAGATGGCAGTTGCTACAAGAAAGTAGAAAAAAAAGTCTTTTTTCTGGAAAACTATGTCCTTCCTTACATTTGGGATAACTAGAGGCAAAGAGTATGTGAGACAAAATTAAGCCAAAAGATGGCTATTGTGTATAAGTAATAAAAAAAAATACTGTTAAAGCATCCTATTGCTTTGTTACATATTTAATAATTTTAATTATACAAGCAACATTGATTAAAGCAGAAAATAGTAAACAATGCAGATAATAAAACTTTAAAAATATTTTAAGTTAAAAAACAAAAAAATCACAAGCATCAGATAATAATTGATAAAATTTTAAGTAAATCACTTGAATTATGTTGCCATTCAAATATAAAGGATAAATCTTGAATATTTTACTATTATATTATTAGATTATATTCTCCAAAATTGGCATATGGCAAATTATTTGAAAATATATTATTATTGAGTGAGATGACAGATTGGAAGCCGCCAGTGCTCATCCCCTCACTGAAATGTCCGTTTGAATAATAATCCATGCTTGACAATACCTTCATGAGAGCTAAGAAATCCTGGTGAGAGATTCTAGCACCTGGAGGGAGCACCTTGAAGAGGATGTGAGGGATGGCTTCACATCTTCCACATCCACACATTACATGGGTCACCATGCAGAGTCGTGCACAGACACTCTCTCCTGGGGGATTGAGATGGCACCTGAGTTGGCTCTGGACCCCAACATGAGACTTACTGCAGTAAAAACCAATGCCAACCTGACTTCCATGGACCTAGGCTCCAGGCTCTAAGCCTACCCCAGCACTGGGCTATCTCCTACAGCCGTAGGCTCCAGTCTTGCCATGACACCAGACTGACCCTGGTGGTTCCAAGCATCAGACATGCTCCTGTGGCCCCAGGCTGCAGACCCAGCCTCCAGGATGACACCTGTGACCCGTGTCCCATGCCCAACCAAGCACCAGACTGACTCACACAGCTCCAGGTTCTGGACTGCCCAGAGTCAGCTGGACCCCATTACTGGGAACCCAGCCTTCCCCTGTGGATCCAGGACACACCCCATTCCCACAGTCTCCTGTTCCAGGTTTGATCTTGCTAACTCCAGCACCAGCCCAGCCCCTTTGGACCTAATCATCAGACTTGCTGCTTTGATTCTCAACACCAAGCCCATTGCAGGGGACATACTTAGCATCTGCCTAGTCCCTGAAGATCCAGGGTCCAGGCTCTCCCTTATGGAACCAGGCTTCAGGCTTATCCCTGACATGGGCCCCAGGCCTACCCCAACAGTGTTAGACATTGGCTCATTTCAGTGGACCCTAGTACCAAGTTGGTCTGAACTCAGGACCAAGCCTGTTCTGTGGACACAGGTGCTAGGCCTACCCTAGTGCAAGGCTGGGCTCCACAGACTCAACCTCAAGGCCCACCATGTTACCAAGCAGAACTTCCATGGACCCAAGCTTTAGAAAGAACTCTGAAGGTCCAGACTTGAGGTCTGTCCCTGCAGATGCAGTCATTAGACTCCTCCCAGTGCAGCCTAGTGCCACATCAGCCCTCATAGATCCAAGATAAAATCCTGCATTTGCAGGCCCAGACAATAGGCCCATTTCTGTGGACTCAAGTCCCAAGCCCGCCCCAGTAGACCTATACTTCACATCAGCACACCTGAAGACATCAGTGGCAAGCCACCCCCAATGACCCCACTGGCTGGTGCATGCAAAATTTCTAGATGGCCTGACTGGTGGTGGTGGGGGCGGGGGGTTCTGACAAATTCAGACGGCAAAGACTAGAAGAAGCATCAACATTTCTAATGCGTGGACATCGGTGTTTCACTGATCTCCCACAGAGATCATGACTAATCTGAGACACATGATACCACCAAAGGAACAAAATGAAGCACCAGTAATTGACCCTAAAGAAATGGAGATATACAAACTGCTTGACAAAGAATTCAAAATAATTATCTTATAGAAGTTTAGTGAACTATAAGCAAACATAGGTAGACAACTAAACAAAATCAAGGATATAATACATGGGGCAGCCCGGGGGGCTCAGCGGTTTAGCACTGCCTTGGGTCCGGGGCCTGGTCCTGGAGACCAGCAATGGAGTCCCATGTCAGGCTCCTTGCACGGAGCCTGCTTCTCCCTCTGCCTGTGTCTCTGTATCTCTCTGTGTCTCTCATGATTAAATAAATTAAAAAAAATCTTAAAAAAATAATAGATTGGTGGTACACAGATCACTTTTAACTGTAGTATAAAAGCTGAAACATAAAAATACTAGGGGGCGCCTGGGTGGCTCTGTTGGTTGAGCGTCTGACTCTTGGTTTTGGCTTAGGTCATGATCTCATGGCTGGTGGGATCGAGCCCCACGTCAGGCTCCACTCAGGCGGAAGTCTGTTTGCAAATTCTCTCCCTCTGACTCTCACTTGCCTTATGTGCTCTCTCTCTCTCTCAAACAGATAAATAAATCTTCTAAAACGCACACACAGAACTATAGGTATAATAATTTGTTAATAGCTACACATATGAAAGAATGCAAATTGTAACATCAATCACATAAAATGTGAAGAGGTTAAAGGGTAGAGTTTTTGTATGTGATCCAAGCTAAGTTCTTAAAAGTATAAAATTGACTGATAGTAGTACCACGAAGCAAAAGCCTACAGTCAGTACAAAGAATGAGAGAGCGAGAAAGGAATCAAAAGGCTCTCCTATAAAAGCCATCCGGTCACAAGGAAGACAGCAAAAGTGGGAAAAAGCGACGAAGGAACCAGGAAAGAGCCAGGAAAGCGTTCAGGAGGTAGCGAGAGTGAGCCTTCCCCAGCCTCAGGTCAGGGGCTCTCACCCCCTGAGTCCCACGAGAAAGTACCAAACTCAGAAGCCCTCAGGGATACTCACGTCAAGTACGGTTACATCCGTGGCAGGCATCTTCCTTTGGGCAGGATTTTTATTTGAAAGCACAGGCCATGGTGTTGAGGTCATGCTCGCCCGGAAGAGCCACCTTCAGGACAGTCGGTCGTGGTGAATACCCTTTCTTCCGACCCCCTGTCACCTCCTTCTGCTCCTCTGGGTGGGCCGCACCCTGTCCCAGGGGAAGCCAAGCCCCCCGTGCCAGCTACCCAGGCTCCCCTGCCCCTTGGCTTCAGTGCAGCTTGGCAGGTCAGACGGTACGAGGCAAGAGGCAGAAGGGCCTCCACCTGCCAGGCTGCAGTCTGGATGGGCCTGCCTCGGTCTCCCCAGGCCCCAGCTCCTGCACGCAGGCCTGCTCCCGTTGCCAGAGCCGTGGGTGCACAGCCTTCTGCTCTTTCCCCAAACCCGACCGCCTTCAGGTAAGCACCTTTGTGCAACCCTGTTGCCCCTTGGAGGGTGCTTTCTGCCAACTGCAGAGCGGGGGGGCGCAGTCAGACTGCTGCTAGGCCTTGCTGCTGCAGGTGTGGTCGCAGACCTCCATTTCTGGCTCCTGAAGGTCAGGGAGAAGCAGAAAGCATGGCTTTAGTCTCCTTTTGTTGTTTGGGGTTTTTAAAAAGATTTTATTAATGTATTTGTGAGAGAGAGCATGAGCAAGAGGAGTCGGTTTTGGTTTTGATTTACTGGTTCATTGTTGCCTGTAGATGGGTTACAGGAGCAGGGATGTCAACAGAGATCTGGATACTTCCAGTCTTCTTTCCAACCTTGTGTTTTTGTTGTTTCTTCGATATTTTTTTTCTAAAAAATCTTTATTTCTTTTTTTCTGAAATTTTATTTATTTTTAATTGATTTTTAAGGATTTTATTTATTTATTTGACAGAGAGAGCGCACAGGCACCTGGAGTGGCGGACAGAGGGAAAGGAGAAGCAGGCTCCACGCTGAGCAGGGAGCCCAACACTGGGCTCCATCCCAGGCTCCTGCGGTCATGACCTGAGCCAAAGGCAGATGCTTAACTGACTGAGCCACCCACGCATCCCCCCCCTTTTTTTTTTTTGAAATGGACATCAAGCTGTTTACTTAGGGGGTCATTTTGTTTTTCACAAAGCTTTATGAAGCAATTTAATATTTATTCACGCAAAAAGTATCATATTCAGCAACAACAGTTTAAAATAGTCCACGTTTGCCGATCGGTATGTAGAGTTCTGTCTTTTTTTCCCTTGAATGCTGTTTACTTTTGGGGAAATTCATTTTTAGGTCTGGATTTCTACTGAACTTTTTTATGTAAATGTAGGCAATACACAAAAGCAAGAGTCTTTCAAATTGCGGATATCACATCATTACAGTGCATTTGTAATATGATTTTTGAATATCTTCCACTTGTGTTTAATATCTAGCTGTCTGGGATCCCTGGGTGGCGCAGCGGTTTGGCGCCTGCCTTTGGCCCAGGGCGCGATCCTGGAGACCCGGGATCGAATCCCACATCGGGCTCCCGGTGCATGGAGCTTGCTTCTCCCTCTGCCTATGTCTCTGCCTCTCTCTCTCTCTCTGTGTGACTATCATAAATAAATAAAAATTAAAAAAAATAATAATATCTAGCTGTCTGTCTAAACAAAAATAGCATCTTTAAATGAGCTAATCTGTATTTTACACTGAAAGTAGACTAAACACTTTGTTCGAGCATACACACTGGAGTTACCCACACCTTGATTGTTTTCTTTCCTGTGCTAAATGAATTTCTTTTAATATTACTGCTTGATCCTTCTGTGACCTTCAGGTTTATTTTTATTATATTACAAATTTTTTTGTTCTAAAGCTGGTCTCTTTCTGTGTGGAGCAACAGAGTTCAGGTATTAGAGTTTCCAATTTGTTCTACATGATTTCTGTTCTTTTGTTCACACGAGGCCAGACGCTTCTCAAAGACTTCAAAGAAGAGACTGGATTTTATTTAAAAGCAATATTTTCTGTGATAAAACTCAACACAAGGGCGTTGAGGGGTGGCTCAGTCAGTTAAGCCTCTGCCTTCGGCTCAGGTCGTGATCTCAGGGTCCTGGGATCGAGCCCAGGGTCAGGCTCCCTGCTGGGCGGGGAGCTTGCTTCCTCCTCTCCCCTCCTCCCCCCTGCTCATTCACTCTCTCTCTTTCTCTCAAACAAATGAATAAAATATTTAATTAAAAGAAAATCCAACACATATTCAAGGTGCAAAGAAAAGCCACTAAGGAAAAACTAAACTCAAGTTGTAGAAAATATCAGAAATCACTGTCAATTCATAAACATTAACCATAGAAAACAATACAGTAATGTATTTGCTTGACTCTTCTCCTGTTTAAGCTTTTCTTGCTTCACAAAATATCAGAAATTGGGGTGCCTGGGTGGCTCAGTCAGTTAAGGGTCTGCCTTCGGCACGGGTCATGATCCCCGGGGCCTGGGATGGAGCCCTGCATGGGCCTCCCTGCTCCACGAGAGCCTGCTTCCCCCTCTCTCTCTGCCTGCTGCCCTGTCTTCTTGTGCTCTTTCTTTCTGTCAAATGAATAAATAAAATCTTTAAAAAATATATCAGGAATGTATGTGGATTCCAAAGATGGATGACGATGAGGTGACAGGGTGCTAAGGTTTAGTCTTGATGTAATTAAAGAAGTTGAGGATGGTTAAGATGAGAGTCTTAGAAATAATTCATTTTCTGTGATTTTCATAGTGGTTGATGATAAATCATAATGATAATCATTTAGAGATGGTGCTGAGATATAGGTAAAGGCATGAATTTTTAAAAAGCATTTCAGCTTTGAAAAGGGCAAATAATACTGAGATGTACTGTTATTACTTTTTCTCTCTCCCTCAACAGTTTTGTGTGAATACGTTGGGGTTGTAATATAACTTTAATCAATGTCTAATTAGTAAAGCAGTCGCTTCTTATGTTATAAATTACTTTAATGAGATATTTCTTCTCTGATATATAGTTTTAAAGATGACTTTATTCTTATCCCATTATTTGAACAATTGTTTCATTAATAGAAAAATACTGAAACTTGATTGCAGACATTACAGTTATTGCTGGAGGAAGAAATGTGTTCTGTGCATGTCCTTCATCACTTCCATCCCCTGACACTACCCGCCCTGCCTAATGTGTCTTTCCCCTTGCTGACACCGATGTGCATTCTTTTGTTATAATTAACAATAGCCATGAGGTGGGGTTTTTTTTTTGACTATACAATTATATTCTAAATCTGTGATATCTTTGTTTAGCTCAAATAAGCACAATAATTATAGTAATTTAATACTGAAAATTAAAAAAAAAACCTTCCTTAGAGCACGAGTTAATATATCCACTTAGTATTAGTCTAAAATATTTAAATGAGAATTTGAAAGTTATAATGAATACACAAGCATACATACATATTCATTCACTTACATTTCTGAATTCTGATTTAGTAATTAAGGATATCCAGACTCTATGTAGGTTACCAACGGCAGGATCTTGGGTCATTTAAAAAATATCTATAACTGAGAGAAAAGTGAAAAATTCATGGAATGATTTAGTTTTGGGTTTGCATAATCTCATAAACATTTGGAATTGCTCTGTAATAGTCTCATCCTTCTCAAATATTTGATTTTCTCTAATATATTTTGTTTTCGTTTAAGAGATTCTTACCCTCAAGCCCTGGGAACAGAAGGGATTCAGACATAAGCCAGGAAGATAAAGCATCATATATGACATTTTTAATTTATTAGTATTTTGTGGCATATAATGTCGCTTAGCCTACCTGGGAGGAGATTCTTCTTTTGCCCAGCTAAACGTTCTGACTTGTGAGGTCATCACAGGCCATGCCTAGCAGTATCTAGTGAGCCCAGAGTCACACATATCACTGAAGCCAGAAGGGTGACGCAAGGTGCCTTTCATCAGGAAACTGCAGCACACTGCAGAGCCTTCCACGAGTGATTTTCTACCCTGATGATAGCCCAGGTTCCAGAAGTTAGGATCCATGTAGGGCAGCATGGAGCTCACAATGGCTCAGAAGCTTCATCCCACACAGGGCCCGGCTATCTCTTGGAACAATCCACTGGCTTATCTCTCAGTGCCCCACGAGAGTAAGCCAATCCAAGAGTCACTGTCTTCAGAGCAACTCCAAACCATGACTCCCAATCAAGTATTTGTACTTCATTTGTCATTTCTCCTCATATAGATGTGATATACCAATCAGGGTTATTTGTTTCGTAATCAAATGTTCTTTAGAAGCAGTTGGTTCTTATTAGATTTCCAGAAGAACATAACTAGAGAGAGATTAAGTGACTGGCAAATACTCATCCAGGAAGGAAAAGAGCTTATTTATTCTTTTAGACAAATATAAACAAATCTCTACATAAAATGTGCTCTAATGGATGTTTTTGGTTGTTGTTACTACTGAAAACACACAAGGATAAAATTTCTTTGAGATCCTTAAAATGCATTTTATATATATCAACATTTCACTCTTTGTTTAAAAATTAATTCACTGTGTTTTAAATGTCAAACTAGATTAAATGATTTTTAGCAATTCCAATTTATTAACGGGTAAGATAGAATCACAGATACCTTACAAATGATGAAGCAAAGATCAGTAGGCTAAGGCTTTGCATAAAGACATAAAATAAAATATGATTACAAAGTACAATATACTTATGCCAAATTATCATCAGTAATGTAACCTGCAATTACTAGAGTTCACAAATAACATGTTGATATCATGAACTTTATATAGAAATGGAATAATAGAAATGGAATAGTATATAGAAATGGAATATAGAATATGGATATAGAAATGGAATAATATCAGTAACAAGCACAAAATCAGTATTAAAATATGAAATTTGAATTACAAAAGAACACACTAGAAAAAAATCTTTGACTATAACTTACTTAAAAGTCTCTCTTGCAAGTCTTCTAATAGGATTAAACCAAAGAAGCTGCACTCATAGAAACAGAGAGAAGAATGTTGGCTTCTAAGAGGTGAAGATGGGGGAAATGGGGAGATATTGGTCAACGGTACAGAATTCCAAAAAAAAAAAAAACGGTACAGAATTCCAGTTATAAGATGAATAAACTCTGAGGATCTAATGTACAGCATGGTGATTCTAGTTAACAGTACTATATTATATACTTGAAGTATATACCTAAAAGAGTGAATCTTAAATGTTTTTTTTTTTTTTTTTTTTTTTTTTTAGTAAGATTTTATTTGACAAAGAGAAAGCACAAGCAGGAGGAGTAGCAGAAAGAGGGAAACACAGGCTTTCTGCAGAGCAGGGAGCCAGATGCGGGACTCGATCCCAGGATCCTGGGATCATGACCTGAGCCAAAGGCAAATGCTTAAGCAAATGAGCCACCCAGGTGTCCCACTAAATGTTTTCACTGCAAAGAACAAATGGTAATTTGCGAAGTGATGGAGGCGTTAGTTAACTTTATGGTGGTAATCATTTCACAATATATAAGTGTATCAAATCATCCCATTAGACAGCTTAAAATTAAATAATTCTACATGACAATTCTATTTCAATGAAGCTGAAAAAAAAATGACCCTTGTTTTCATCAACCTCATGTGTAGCATCACCCATACCCACAGACAGTAACCTGTATGGCTCAGTCTTCATGAGGACTCTGATAGATCTTCCTCCAAAGAGTGGTTATACTGGTAGGTTTTTTTTTTTTTAAATGTAGAATAGAGTTTATGAATGCTCTAAATTTGCCATAAGTGACACTAAAATAAATGAAGGTGTCATATAAAAATGAAAAAGAGATCTACATTTTCCTGTGTTTGTAAAAACATTAATTCCATAAGTCTTTATTGATGTTCTCTTCTATGACATCTACTACGTTAGCTCCTAGGAATAAGAGATTTATAAATCAGAATACAGTAGGTCTTGATAGAATTCAAGAATCAAGGCATCCTGCCAGGTCAAGGAATCATACAATTTTAGAGTGACCTCTTGTTTGTTAAGCCATAAACTCAGATCAGATTATGTCCTCCAAGCCTGATTTTGATTAAAGCAAGATAATAATGGAAGATAAATTTTGAAATAAGTAAAAACTTATTTCTATGATGAGTTTCCTTTGGAAGAAATATAGTGAAAATCAATTTATCCAAGACAGATTTCATTTTAGAGCACTGGCCCAGCCTTGTCAGCAGAATGACTTCTTGGCAACTGCTAAGCAGTAAACACAATCTGATTCAGGACCTTAGCAGTGTCCTAAATAATCAGTGTTGGTGAGACTTCCTAACATGTTTTCCTGTCAAACATCATTTTGGTCTGACTTACTGCATACTTTCGAGGATTTATGAAACCTTACTGATATTAAGCCTGTTTTAAAAGATGTATAATTGTCAAAGGAAAGTGTATTTTTCTTCAAAATGTAAATATTCAGATTTGTCCTCATCTATTCAAAAATATCACTTTAAATATTTCTGTTAGACACATACTGGCACACTCATCCTTGTTCCCAGGTTAGCAGGGTCAAGAAAGAAAGAAAAAGAAAGAAAGAAGCAAGAGAAAGAAAGAAAAGAAAGAAAGAAAGAAAGAAAGAAAGAAAGAAAGAAAGAAGAAAGAAAGAAAGAAAGAAGAGAAAGAAAGAAAGAAAGAAAGAAAGAAAGAAAGAAAGAAGAAGACGAAGCACTCCTCCCTCCGCTCCCATACTACCCTCCTCTAATTCCCTATTAATTGATTAGTGACTTAACTCTCCATCTCCCCCCTCCCCCACTCCCCTCCACTCCCTCCCACCCTATCCCGCCTCCTCCCTCCCCCCCCTCCCTCCCTCCCCCCCCCTAAAACAAAGAAAGAAACAAAGAAAGAAAGAAAGGAAGAAAAAAGAAAAAAAAAAAAAAAGAAACATTGACCTGATGTGAGAGTTACCTTCACAGATCTTCTCATTTAGGGATGACTGTCTGTTGTTGACTTTAGATGACTTGTGAATTTGGTCCAATAACGTATTGGCAGAACAAGCCCATTGGATAATGTATTTTTGCACCTAATGCACAATTATTACACATTTTCTTTTTTTTATTACCCATTTTCTTGAATTAAGTAGTACAATAACTCAATTCTTCCATTCCCCATAGCTCTAGCAATTTACATGAAAATGGAAAATTAAACATTAATACCCAACTTTTTTGTTACAGTTCCTCAAAAAACGGGATACTACATTTAAACTCTGTGCTAATGCCAGGTATGCATCAAGCATCAACAAATGCCAGATATTATTTTTAGGGATAGGAATCCAAATATGAGTACTATTTTTATCTATGAGGCTCATTTATCGAAAGACTAAATTCAGTGATCCATAATGTGATTTCTACACTTAAACGCATTTCACAACATGGTGTAGTGGAAGCAAACCATAATTGTCTACTGAAATTGTTGACTCAGCACTGTGTGTGATGAAAATCTCTGTGTGCTAACATCTATTTGTAAGGCCTTGCCCTATGCTTCAGAATATCAAAACTTACACATTTTCAACGCGTCTTCTTCTGCTGATTCAGATAATAAAACAGACCCAACCACTGTCTCTAGCAAAAGCATGTCAAGGGAAAGACTCCCAGTCAAAATAGTGTTAGAGAGAAATATTGCTACATGCCATCTAGTCAATTATTGCCTGTTCTGAAATTCAAATTCCCTTCAGTCTCTCCAAAAATAAGTCTGAATTTTTTCAGGTCCAGATTATTTATTGCATTTTACTTCGCTGGTGTAAAATAACACTCTGAGCCTAACAACTGAAAATATGCTTGAAAATTTGATTTTTTTTTTAGAATATAAAATATCCCTGTTTTAAAGTATTGTATAATATGAACATCCAGTTTCCTAATATTCTCATATTTTCCATCAGTTTATAGAAAAGACCTTTAAGTTTAGATTTTTAAAATGCCATGAAATGTTTAAAACTATGTAATAATAAATCTCCACAGAATTTTTGAATAGCTTTATTATATAAGCTTTACATGTTAGCATCACAATGTGAAAAATTAGACCTCAAAATATCTTTAAAAAGATTTGCTGAAAAGTTTGGTTTGCAATTTCAATTCTTACACATGTAACATTATCACAGATTCCAAGATTTAAAGACATAATAATGGGTATGCATTAAGAACACTGATAAATCACAAAAGCATAAGACTAAACTTTCTGTTTCTCTTGTGTTGTGAAATATTGTTACTCTTCCTACAGCATACAAGTTAGAGCAGTATGTCTGAAAAAAGACTGTATGGGTATTCCCGTTCCCCCATTTGGCTTTGTGATCTTCAGAAAGTGTGTAATCGCTCTGAGCCTCAGTCTTCTTACCTGTAAAATGAGGTGACAATGGTAGTAAGTTTACAGAGTTGTTCTTAAGATGACAAAAACATGTACAATGCCTCAAAGAGTATCTGCCCCATAATAGGCTTTTAGTGAATATTATTTGTATCATCCTATCTTAAAACAGCTGTAAACTTACAATTAAATTAAAGCAATTTTTATATTTACGACTTCATGTTCAAAAACTGAGACAGGAGAATAGTTACGTTGGAGGGCCCTTAAGAAATAAGCGTCATAGCTCGCCAGGCTTGCTTTTGAATTTACGTTCACTACTTAAGTTCACGGGCTACGTGAACTTTGGTTCTGGTTACTGTGCCTCAAGTCAACATTAAAATGGATAGAAATTTGCCTCTAAAATACTTGAATAGACATTTTTCCAGAGAAGATACACAAATGGCTGAGAGGTGTGTGAAAATTTGCTGGACATCCCTAATCATCAGGGAAATACAAATCAGAATCACAATGAAATATTGTCTCACATCACTTGGCAATGGCTCTCATCAAATAGACAAGGACAACCAATATTGGTGAGGATTGGGAGGAAAGGGAATCCTTGTGCACAGTTGATGGGGATGTAAATCGGTACAGCCATTATGGAAAGGAGTATGAAGCGTCCTCAGAAACTTGGATATTGAAGTACCGTAGCCAGCAATTCCACTTCTGGGTATATAACCAAGGGAAGTGAAAATTAAAATCTCAGAGATATCTGTACTTCCATGTGCATTGTAGCGTTATTCACAAGTCAAGACATGGAAACAACCTGTTCCCATCATTGAATGAATGGATAAAGACTCTGTGAGGCACACAAACACTCCCCCCCCCCCCCGCAAACACAGCTGCAGAATATTATTTAGCCATAAAAAAGATGAGAATCCTGCCATTTGTGATGACATGGACTGATGTTGAGGGCGTCATGCTCACAAGTCAGGCAGAGACATCCTGACACTTGCATGTGTGTATTTAAGGAAAAAACAACTGAACTCATAGAATAGGGAGTAGAAAGGTAGCTCCCGTACCTTGGGGGGTTGGAGGAAATGGGGAGATGTTGGTCAAAGGTACAAACTTCCAGTTACAAGCTGAATAAATTCTTAATATCTAAGCAAAGCACCAATGACTATTGTTAACTACACTGTATACTTAAAATTTGCTGAGACGGTAGATCTTGAGCATCCTCACACATGAAAAAGGTAACGATGTGAGGTGATACATGTGTTAATTAATATGATTGTGGTTATTATTTCAAAATGTCTATGTGTATCAAAGCATGTTATAGTTTAAATATATATAATTTTGCCAATTATACTTCAATGAAAAAACTATGATCAATCAATAAATAAGAACTTTTCCAGGGATGCCTGGGTAGGTCAATGGTTGAGCATCTGTCTTTGGCTCAGGGCGTGACCCCCTGGTCCCGGGATTGAGTCCCACGTTGGGCTCCCTGCAGGGACTCTGCTTCTCCCCCTCCCTGTGTCTCTGCCTCTCTCAGGAATAAATATATTTATTTATTTATATATATATATAAATATATATTTATAAACATATATTATAAAAAAAAGAACTTTGTCTCCTAAAAGCATAGTGAGTATTGTAGGATCCAATTTATGCAAGCATCTAGCACACAGGAAAAAATTAATGATGCTGTGTCACTTAAAAGGTAAACTAAAAACCAAATAATAGATCTTTTTTTTCAGGCTGTATTTACTTTTTAACCTTTTAAAAATAATAATCACGTTACATATTAACATTTTAACATAAAGGGACTTTTTGTTTTCTTTTTTCGTTTTTTACAGTAAAATTACAAATGTGTTTGGTGACCACTATCAATAATACGGAAGATAGATTGGCGCCTTCTCCTATCTTACACAGCGAGTCACTATTCAGCCAATCATTCAAGTATCAGAATTGATAGTGAGAAACTTCATTTCGATTCAAAAATATTATAAAATTATATAGAGAAGTAAGATTATGGGTCAGAAATTTTTTAGATCTAAAACATAGCAATAATAGCTGAAAGATAGAAGAGGATACTCATGACCAACATGGGGCATCGGGGTGAGGGAAAAAGTCCAGACTCAGGTTGAGATCTTCAGACAAAAGGAAAAAAATAGAATTCCGAGACTTAGCTGCAACCTAGGTTAATAATATATCTTAGGAAAAACTAATCTGTGAAGTTCAGTGTTTTAAATACTTCCTCTGATGTGGGCAATATTTTGAGATTTGTCTTCACTCCTACAGGTCATAATGACAGCATTCAGGTATTTAAGTCCATGGGAGAGCTTTAATTCTCTTAACATTTTTTTTCAAAGGTATTGTGTTTAGCTTTTAGATGGAATGAAAAGGGGAGAATTGAAAACTGATTGCTTTCATGAAACCACTCTTTGAACTTTGTGGCAACATGAACAATTTCTGCTTTGCTATTAGGCTATAGTATTTTGGGAAAAAAATCCACATGCCTCAGCATAGAAAATTTAATAGTACCTTACACTTGAGTACTGTATGTTCTTTCAATAATGGAGAAAAATCAAATATCCACTAAACTAATCTCAGCAGGATTTGCAGAATCAAAAAAAGAACCATTAAAGTAAAAGTTTATAAAGAGAAGGTAGCAGTGGTAAATTAATTCAGTGAGTATTTTTACATATAAATTAGTAGGTTTAGTCATTATCAGAAAAAAATATCACTTTAAAGAAAATGGAAAATTTTAATCTCTATTTCAATAATACTATGGTCTTTGTATTCCATACTCTAAGAAATCTTTCCAGTGGTTCCAACAAGGAAGTGGTGATTATAGTGACATTTAGGAAATAAATAGCTGAAGTTCCATGACTATTTGGTTTGGTTTCTATATTAAAGAAAAGGATTGATGTTATTAAAGGTTTGATAGTATTTTCCCATACTATCTTTGGGACTTGGTGAAATTTTTGCAGTTACTTTGTTTTTATAATGTTTTACATTTCTCTTTGGAGTAATTTTAGATTCATAAAAAAAGTGGCAAGGATGCTATCAAGTTCCTCTACTCCCTTGATCCGGCTTCGTAACCTAGACATGATATCATCAACTGAACTGCTGCCTTCATTTGGATTACATCAGCTCTCCCAGTTGCGTCCTCTGCTCAGTCCAGGATCCCTTCCCGTATACCACATCGAATGTAGTCATCGTGTCTTTTTAGTCATCTCCAAATCTGTACACTTTCTCAGCGTTTCCGTGTTTTTTAGGATCTTGACAGTTTTAAAGAGTGATGGTTAGATATTTTGTAGAATGTCCCTCAGTTTCGGGGCTTGTCTGATGTTTTCTCATGAGCCTGCATTATGGGGTTTGGGCAATCATAACACGCAGGTCAAGTGCCCTTCTCATCTCATCGTGAGAAAGGTGCATGACCACATGCGTGTTACTGCTGACTGTAGCATCCCCTTGTGAAGATCCTTGTGGTTACACGTAGGGCCCATCCAGATAATCCAAAATCTCCCCATCTCAAGCTTCTTAACCTAATCACATTTGCAAATTCCCTGTTGCCTAATGAGGTAACATACACAGGTTCCAGAGATTAGGACATAGACATTTTGGGAATAGGGGAGGAAGAGCATTATTCAGTCTACCAAATATACTCCAGTGCCATAATTAAATATCAAGGAATATCTTTATTCATGAGATTCTGTGAATAGGGATCTAATTAGAGCATTATTTATTAATAAATAATTGAAAACAGCTGAAAATTTGACAGGCTATCCATGTATTGACTGCTGATTTTGTCATTACACAAGTTGGGGAGTTTTGTTGAAGGAAGTTATATTTATATGAATATTTGAAAGCAGTACTTTTGCTAAAATGACAAAGGTAAGAAAAGCTTATAAGATATGACTTCCAAAAGTGTTCCAATTTAGCCATCCATCTCCCTCAATAGAACACCCAGGCCTGTTCAATAATAACTAATGTTTCATCAAAATTACCTATTAAAATTAAAATACAATTTATAAAGAAAAAAACATTTAAAAATTAAATCAGAATTACCTAAATTAAACTTAGTTTAAATATTTTTGAAAATGGAATTAAATCATACCAGCTATTTTTATAAAAATAAAATGCAAATCTATATTCAATTTCTTTTTAGATGCCAAAATAAATCACTGATGTAACCCTTCACTCATATTTCATCTAAAGTTATAAGTTTAAGAATGATATTAGTTGCTTGATACTGTTAAATATTCTTCAGCCACCATTTGCAATCACTACGAATGCAGTGCTAATTCATGCGTATCCCAGAAACACAAGTTGGAGTGTGGGGAAAACACACACACACACACATACACAAAATAGACTGTCAGCACTACTGGAAAGGAATCCTTCTTTATGTAAGAATCTATTACATTCTTCTCTCTGAGAGGAAGAGTTTGACAAGTTAATAAATTTGTCTTTTCACCTACCTAAGAGCCCCCACCAATCAAATCTTTACTGCACTACAAACTTGAATGTCTGTCCCTGACACCGGCAGCAAAAAAATCTACAAACCTTCACAGTATTCAGACACTGTCATCTTCTGGTTCCAGCGCGTAGTGAAAGAAACGTGGAGAAGTTTCTCTGACTTGATGACTCTCATGACTACGTTAGTCTTGAGGATGAGTAGCTGGGGTAATGGGTTGCACGGGGTCAGTACAAATCTCTGTATTCTGAGTGACAGAGGTGCCCATGGAGTCTTGTTAAGTTTATTTGTTTGCATTTGTAAGGTCTGGAGAGTCTGTTGCCCAGTCTCAAGGATCGGACTATGGTTTTATGTCACTGTCTTCCGCCTCCCTAGAAACTTTCTGCCTCCTAAATGCCTACAGATCCTTCAGAGTTCATTCAAATATTGATTCCCCAAGAAGGCATCCTCGAGCCCCACACCAACTCAGTTGGTTCAGTTATACTAACCAGCGTATTTTAGGCTGCCCACTACCACAGGAGAACCCCAAAATCTCAGGGGCTTCACACAAGGAAAACTGATTTCTGAGCTGCCCAAGCTCTAACTACAAGATAAATACCCTTCCTCTTGAGTCATCATCATCATCTGGAAGCCATGACTTCATCATCACTGCAGAAGAGGAAGGGCAATGGAGGAGCCATGCTGATTCATATTTGCTAGAACCCAGAAGTAACTCATGTTACTTCCACTCTTAATCCATTGACCAAAACTAACCTCATTCCTAACTAAAAAAAAAAAAAGAAAAAAATGTTCTGCAATATGCAAAATAGTTCATGAGTAATCACTGAGAGTTAATTTCGGCAATCTGTCTTTCTTGTCACCAAATAGTCCTTTGTCCTTTTCTTCCCATCCCAGCAATGTCCCTTCCTTCTCTGAGAGATACCACTCCAAGTGCTCTCTCATCAAGGAATTCAACCCAACATCTAAGATTTCTAAATAATACTCAATAGCACCTTCCCCACCCCTGTAATTTTCTTCTTTTAGTTGAAAAAGAAGTATAAAAAAAAGAAAGCAAATTATTTGTCCTTCTCCACAGATATGCTCAAAGTCAAATAGTGAAATATGGACTGGAAAATAGTAATAATCACTTTATTTGGAAAGGGAAAAAGTGTAAGGGACAGAAATCACCGGTCCTTAGCAATTCTAAAATGTTTTAGCAAAGCCTGTTATGCTTGCAGTGTAGATGTCTTTAATGGGGATCTGAATCTGTTCTCTAGGGTAATCCCTTTGTCCTTCCTTATCTATTTCTTCTGTGGCTGTACATGAAGTGGGTTTGAGGGGTATGGCCACCTGAGTGCTGCTCAGATTCCATAGCCCGTTCCTACTGAAAAATATAAATGCTTAAATAATGTTTTAAGGCTAGTAAAGTCATAAAATGTTTTTAATCCACGACTGTGATTTCTTTGGCAACAAGGTTCACTCAAGAATGTTGTAAGCTTTTGTCTGTGGCTTCCAGTCACTTCCATATGCCATCAATGCATTCAAGTTTCTTTACTGAGAAAAAGTATTAAGCGTAACAGCATTCCAGTAGGTTTTCAAGTGTTAACTCGCTTCAGGTTAACACACTCCCTGTTTGCTGACCTAAAGCCCTTTATTTGTAACAAAACCAATTTACTTTCGGGGCGCCTGGGTGGCTCAGTTGATTAAGTGACCTACTCTTGATTTCGGCTCAGGTCACAATCTCAGGATCCCAGATGGAGCCTGGCATTGGGCTCTGAGGTCAGCGCTCCTTGCCAAGTCTGCTTAAGACGCTCTCCCTCTCCCTCTGCCCCTCCCTCTGCTCATTCACTCTCTCTCTTTTTCAAATAAATAAAGGTCTTAAAAATAAAGACAAAAAAAAAAACAAAAAACAAAAAACAAAAAACAAAACCCACTAATTGACTTTCTTTGAGATTTGCAGACCCCTGGCCTTGGGGAATGAAGAAACAGAACATTCCCAGCCTAGAGGCCAGCGAGTCTGTCTGAGGCCGCCCTGGAGCACCAGGACAACTCTGTAGCTGACATGGTCAAGTCTGCACTAATCAAGGAAGGTCACTGACCCCCGCATTCCTTTAACAGATTAAACCCCTTTAAAAATCCCTGGTTTAGGCATACTCATCCGTGGTTGGTTTTTGGGCAGGAGTCCCCCTTCTTCCTGGAGGGACGGGCTCCTAAATAAAGCTCCTATGCCTTTCCAGTCAAAACTCATCTCTCGAGTGACAGGGCACCAAACCTGGTCTCGGTAACATAACTGAATCCTTTGCTTCTTTGCTCCCATACTCCCAACCACTCTTACCTCAGGCTGGTTTTGTTGAGACGACTGGGTTTGCATGAGGGCCAAACATTTCATCAGAACTTTGCTCTGAGTCACTTGAGATTTTGGCACATGCCTGCCACACTTTAGTCTGATTCTTTTTCTGGAGGCACTTTAATTCAACTGAGTCATTTTTACTGCCTTAATTCTCTTCCATTATTCTTGGAGTCTACAAGTAAAAAACAAACAAATTAAAAAAAAAAAAAAGAAAGAAAGAAAAAGAACAAAGTTGATTCCTTCCTGAATTATTTCTTTTTCTTGTAATAACATACGAAACACAGACAAAATATGTTTCATTAGTGATCTTTTTTTCCAAGTTACCCCACATATTTGCCTCTATAGATAATTTCAATTGATAATTCCCCTAAAGTTTTTACTTCATCTCTATCTTCCCAAATCAGCTTCTTTTTTCACTTATTGCCCCTAAACTTTCTTTTTTGTAAAGCAGTACCCCATTTCAAGATAGCAACTTTTATCTCAGTCATGCTAGATGGTCAAATTTTCATGCCTTGGTTTACATGCTGATCTTTTATCCTGTAGTCGTTTCATCTGGAACAAATACATGTCCTCCAAGTTTACTATAGTAGAGAAAAATGAAGCAGGCAAGAAGCCTGTATACTTGTGAACATGCACATCAACCTCTGATAATACCATCTAAGTTGCTATTTTATACATATATATTTTTTAAAGATTTTTATTTATTTGTTCATGAGAGATTGGGGGGCGGGGCGCAGAGGGAGAAGCAGGCTCCATGCAGGAAGCCTGATGTGGGACTTGATCCCAGGACTCCAGGATCACACCTGGGCCGAAGGCGGCTCCCAGGACTCCAGGATCACACCTGGCTGAAGGCGGCGCTAAACTGCTGAGCCCCCTGGGGATCCCTAAGTAACTATTTTATATCCCAGTATTCTTTTGTCAGAGTTGGTTTTCCCGGTAGTACACACTGGCCCAAGCTTACTTTTAACACCCTCCACCCTGCTGCCCCAATCCTCTAGCAAATAATGTCCAGAAGCCAGATATCAATTCCCAGTTCCATCCCTTAACATTCCCTGGGCAAAAAAAAGTGAGATTTTTTTTTTTTCAAGAATACATGCATAGTTGCAAATAAAAAAAAAAAAATCTCTGCTTTGGGATATTTACAATCCAGTAGTAAAATCCTCATCAGATAACACTGGAACCAAACTTACAAAACAAAAGAGCAAACAAATTCATATAGAGAAAGCTTTCAAATAGTCTTCTTTACCTGTGATTTTGGGGGTGGGATGGGAGTAAAGATAGTTAAAAAATGTTTGCTTTTTAAATATATTTCATTTGGAGTTTTTTTTTAATTTTGGATATAGTTTATTTGTATAAATAGCAAATGCATATATATGTTTACATAAGCACATATATTTTAAATTTTGTGCTCTTTTAAAATATCTTTCACCCTTTCCTTTTTATTCTCCACGTCCCTACACAACAGGTTTCCTTCATATCCATAAACCCCTCTCAAAACCCCACATAATTTTTATCCATTCTCCTTTAACTACACACAAACATAACTGTGCATGTGCATGTGTTAAGACACATATAAAAGATGTTTTTGGTAATTGCATTACAGGATGATATGATAGCTATTGACCTACCTATATTATATATACTCAGCAGGGTTTCAAGAACAAGCATCTTTCTTTGAGAAGCGCTACTCTAGCATATGCTTTTCAATGGCTGCACAGTATTCTTGGTAGGATATGGCTTCATTTGTTTAAGCGCTTCTTATTTGCACATTACCTAGGTTTTCTAGTTTTTTTCTGCTCTGAAAATCTCCACAATAAGTATGTTCTTATGACCATTATGCTTTTATTTCTGGGAGGAGGATTCCCAGTAGAACAGCTGAGCCACAGAGTACATGTATTTTTAATTTTAATAGAAATTTGCCTAATCGCTTTCCAAACAGGAAATTATAACAATATACATATTGCTTTTCAAATAGTATATTGGAACAGTATACATATCCACTGGTAATTTGTGAGATTACTCTTTTTCCCATATCCAGCTCAATAGATCTGGACTTAATTACAAGGCCTTTGTAGTATGCTAATATCTAGTAGAAAAAAAGTACCCCACAGTTTTTTTTTAATGTTTTTTATACTAACTTCCAACTAGGATTCTTAAAATAAGAAACTATTATGATCCTTAAAGACTGATGAACTTTTACGATAGTTTGGGAGAAATTAATATTTTATTTATTTTTAATTTGATTTTATTTTCTAAAACTATTTTTTTTTGGTTTTTATGTATATTCCAGTGAGTTAACATATAGTATAATATTAGTTTCAAGAGTACAATATAGTGATTCAACACTTCCGTATCACCTTGTACTCCTTATAACAAGTGCATTCCACAAACCCCCTCACCTATTTTCCCTGTACCTCCACCCACCTCTCCTCTGATAAGCATCAATTTGTTGTCTATAGCTAAGGTCTGTTTCTTGGTTTGCTTCTCTCTTTTTTCCCCTTTGCTCATTTGTTTTGTTTCTTAAACTCCACATATGGGTGAAATCATATGGTATTTATCTTTCCCTGACTGACTTATTTTGCTTGGCATTATATTATTTACTTCCATCCATGTCATTGCAAATGGCAAAATTTTATTCCTTTTTATGGCCGGATACTATATATTCCACATCTTCTTAATCCATTCATCTATCGAGGGACACTTGGGCTGCTTATGTAATTTGGCTACTGTAAATATGCTGCAATAAACATAGGGGTTCATGCACCCCTTGAACTAGTGGTTTTGTATTTTGGGGGGTAAATAGTAGTGGGATTACTGGACTGTAGGGAAGTTTTATTTTTAAGTTTTTGAGGAGCCTCCATACTGTTTTCCACAATGGCTGACCAGTTTGCATCCCCACTAACAGTGCAAGAAACTGATAGTTTTATCCTGTGAAAACTTCCCATTCAAATATATAGTGCATTTTTTTTATCTTGTTGACATTTTGTATTATGTCTTTCAATATGATTTGATTGTTTTACTTATATAAGTCCTGTGCCTTTCTGATGTTTTTTTTTCTAAGCATTTTATTGTTATCATATCTATTCTGTAAAGAATTGTTTCCCAATTCTATTTCTAGGCATGTTTTGCTATCCTACAGATCTACTATTGATTTTTGTGTTTATAGCTTTTGTCAACTTTCAGCTTAGTGAAACATCATCACAAAATCTTGTAAAGCCAGCAATGCCTACTTTGTTGGATTTATTGAAATAAGAAAGAAAAATACCTTGGCAGAATTTTAACAGCACCTCCAAAAGGGAAAGTAGAGAATGATGAGCTTTCTTTAAGAATCTGGCTGGATGATGGATTTTAACACAAGTTTTGCAAGGTTGGAAACTACTTGGTAGTGTGTAAGGCATAACAGTTGGCAACTAATAAGCACAGTGAGATAAAATCTTGAACCAAGTTTTTTTTTTTTTTTAAGATTTTATTTATTTATTCATGAGAGACAGAGAGAAAGAGAGAGAGGCAGAGACATAGGCAGAGGGAGAAGCAGGCTCCATGCAGGGAGCCCGACGTGGGACTGGATCCCGGGTCTCCAGGATCACACCCCAGGCTGAAGGCAGCGCTAAACCACTGAGCCAGCCGAGCTGCCCTTGAACCAAGTTTTGATCAACAGATTGTTGTTTGTCTTAATAATTCAGGTGTTTTAGTTGATTTATATTTTACCTTCAGGACATAAGTACTTTGTAGAGGAGGTTCTAAGGTAGTTTTCACTTTTCTCAGTCTTCACATAGTAATAGAAAAGTATACTGACTGCTGTATTTTTCATCTAGGAGGAAAATAAGATTAGTTTAAGCTCTCAGCCCCTCCCCACTTTTAGTCACTTGTTAGCCCAAGATGGAGATTACAAAATAGTTGTCCATGAATATAATTAATTTAAAATTTCACTACTTTTGTGCTGCATTGTAGACATAAGAAATGGCTCTGCTAGAAGTTTTTCCAACATATATTAGTTACAGAATTTTTTTTATTACTTTGGCTTAAAGATCACTTGTTGGATTCTTTGAAGGGATAATGTCTAGCAGCAATGTACCAGACTTTGAATATGACACATTTGAGCACAGAAACATAATAAAACTAAGATAATGATATGATTTGGGATTTGTAATCATCTTATCATATTATAAGTGGGAGCTAAGAGTGCCCCAACTCTATTTCTGTGAAAGCTTGACTACCGAGAACAGCTCCTAGGAAAAGTCGCCAAGTTTTATTATTTTTAAGACAGATACTTCACATCTAGGTTCAATGGGAGTTTTATTTTTCTGGCTATCTGACTCATTGTTCTCTTTGTCTCCTAAAAAACATTTACCATTTGATTCAAATTATACAGAAAATCATCATTCTTACTGCAACACACTAGAAACCAGAGCAAGCTGGTAGTTAGCCAAAGGAATGTAAGTTATAAACAATAATTACATGGGATGTATATTTTAATAAAAAACACATACAAAGCATAATTAAGGATAAGAAGCTGTCTCTTTAATTCTGTCATCATCTTGATCAATATTCTGGGATAAGGGTTATGTCCCTTCAAAAACTGAAACTTCTCAAGAGCCTTGGCCCAAGGTCTCTAAGTAAGATAGTTTTTTTATGATTCAAAGATGTCTTTGGACAGAATGGGAGAAGATGTCCGCAAATGTCTTATTAGATAAATTTTGGATACTTATACTATAAGTATAAGATATAAGATAAGATATACTATCATAAGATAAGTATATCTTATAAGATATAAGTATACTATCTTATATAAGATAGTAGATAAGACAGTATCTTATAAGTATCTAAAATCTTTAAAGAACTTATCAAACTTAATGCCCAAGGAACAAATAATCCAATCAAGAAATGGCCAGAAGACTTAAATAAACATTTTTCCAAAGAAGATATATGCATGGCCAACAGATATATGAAAAAGTGCAAAAGTGCTCAACATCACTCGGCATCAGGGAAATACAAATCAAAGCCACAATGAGATACCCCCTCACATCTTAGAATGGCTAAAATTAACAAGTCAGGAAGTGACTGATATTTGGGAGGATGCAGAGAAAGGGGAGCCCTCTTACACTGATGGTGGGAATGCAAACTGGTGCAGCCACTCTGGAAAACAGTGTGGAGGTTCCTCAAAAAGTTGAACATAGAGCTTCCCTACGACCCAGGAATTGTACTATTAGGAATTTACCCCAAAGTTAGAAATGTAATGATTTGAGGGGTCCCCTGCACCCCAGTGTTTATAGCAGGAATGTCCACAATAGCCAAACTATGGAGAGAGCTGAGATGTCCATTGACAGATGATGGATAAAGAAGATGTGGTGTGTGTGCACACACACACACACACACACACATGCACACACAAAATGGAATAATGGAATACTATTCAGGCATCAAAAAAACGAAATCTTGCCATTTGCAATGATGTGGTTGGAACTAGAGGGTATTATGCTACACAAAATAAGTCAGTCAGAGAAAGACAATTATTATGTGATCTCATTCATCTGACGAATGTAAGAAACAAAACAGAAGATCATAGGGAAGAGAGGAAAAACTAAAACAAGACAAAATCAGAGGAACACAAACCATAAGAGATTCTTTAAAAAAAAAAAGATTTTATTTATTTATTTATTTATTTATTTATTTATTTATTTATTTATTCATTCATTCATTCATTTATTAATTTATTTATTCATGAGAGGCACAGAGAGAGGCAGAGACACAGGCAGAGGGAGAAGCAGGCTCCCTGCAGGGAGCCTGATGTGGGACTTGATTCCAGGACCCTGGAGTGATGCCCTGAGCTGAAGGCAGATGCTCACCCACTGAACCTCCCAGGAGCCCTATCGAGAAAAGACTCCCAATCATAAGAAACAAGTGGAGGGTCACTGGAGGGGAGGGAGGTGGGTGGATGAGGGAACTGGGTAATGACATTAAGGAGGGCATGTGATGTAATGAGCACTGGGTGTTATATAAGACTCATGAACTCTGAAACTAATTATATATATATATATATATATATATATATATATATATATATAAACTAATTGACTTTAAATTTTAAAAAATTTAAAAAGCAGAGATGTCTTTAAACCTCTTCATTTGTGAGATAGAGATCTAAGTCTCAACAGTCTAGAGTTTTATTGTTGCTTTAGTTTCTGACAGCTTCTAGTGATACCTGTTTTGCTGAGGTTCAGTGCACACATTTACTGATGTTCACTCAAAAGATGGAAGCTCATAAGCTAAAATCAGAATTATAAGTTTGGAAATATCTCTTGAAATGTAACAGAAAATTAATTTATAATGAGGTACTCAGTGATTACTTTAGGGGTAAATAAAACCATATGATGTAAGGACATTGAATATGTTCAGGATTTCTTAAAATGTATCACAAAGTACATGATAAGGACTTAGCATATTTGACAAGTGAATTGGAACCCAGTAATCTAGAAATACATCTTTTAGTAAAGTGAGTTTTCTAACCAGTCTTTGACTATGAAAAAGAGTATGTTCATGAGTTATGCACAATCATTGGAATGTTAATTTTTATTTATACATAAGTAACTTAAAGTAACTGAAACTCATTTTTGAGGCATGATTTTTATTAGAAATATGATTAAGAGCTTTCACAGTAGTATTGAGTTAATTGAAGTTTAAATAATGCCAAAAAATTCTACTTGTTTCTGGTACCTTCCTTTTATATGGAGAAGGACAAAAATTATGTTACTTAATGAATATTCTAGAGAACCCCAAAATAGTTAATTTACAAAGCTTTTTCAACTTGACTTATTTCGGAATTTGGGAACTGGATTGAAAAAAAAAAAAACAAACATTCCAAGAGAAGTTGTCAAAAGAGACAAATATTAACAGAGTTATAGTAGCTAAAAAAAGAAGTGGTTATAGGAACTATTTTGAAAACAACAACAACAGCATCAAAGAAACACACAACAATAATGGTAAATATTAGGAACTTAATTCTTTTTCAAAAAAAAGAAAATTTTATCTAAATTATACCAAAAATGTCAGAGAATTAAGTAATACATATTTTGGTAATAATACCATATTTTGGTAATACAAAGAGTCTATTTATCTGGAGACAGGATTATTGAATCATTTTACAGAAAGAAAACTCTAAGTCTGCTTTTCTTATATCCTCCATGTAGTGATATTTGGTAAACTATTCATAAGTCTTCTCCTTCATGAATAACTCCATTAACATTGACTCTATTTTATACAACTTCAGCACAATTTATTTTTTCCTTTATATTCACGATTCATAAGCATAACCAACCAGAGAATCCAAGTGTACTTTCCTCACATCTTTGACATTTTTGCTGTGATCTTGAATTTGTCTTCTATCATCTTTTAAAATTTTTTATAAATATATAAAATTAATAACTATGTAATGTACAAATCAATAATAAAATTAAAGCTAGCAGGGCTGGCTGCACGGGTATGGCCGGCCTCACTCCCCGGTTAAAAAAAAAAAAAAATTAAAGCTAGCTTGCCATTTTGGCATTAAATCATAATTAAATTTATCATCGTATAAAATAAAACTGTGCATGTAAAAACAGAAAGGTTATTTTTCTTCAGAAAAAAATAACGAGGGGCACCTGGGCAGCTCAGTCAGTTGAGGTCTGCCTTTGGTTCATGTCATGATCCAGCTCACCACCCTGAGACCATGACCTGAGCCAAAACCAAGAGTTGGACACAACCAACTGAGATACCCAGGTTGCCCCTCTTTTTTGTATAACATTTTAGAGTTAGTTCAAAATTAATCTTAATTTTTGTCTCTTGAGTAGAATGTGCCATTTGAGTAGAAGT
The DNA here is from genome assembly GCF_011100685.1 of Canis lupus familiaris. Classification (NCBI taxonomy): domain Eukaryota; kingdom Metazoa; phylum Chordata; class Mammalia; order Carnivora; family Canidae; genus Canis; species Canis lupus. The sequence goes on from NC_049236.1 coordinate 62,789,964, forward strand.
TTCAGATGTGTGGAAATTTTTGACTATTTTATGCCCTATTACCGGTGCTTAAATGCAGTAGGCACTCAGTAAAGTTTGTTGAATGGATTATTCTAACTATGATATAGATAATATTTTTACATCATCTTGAAAGTTTTGATGTCCTTTTACTGCCCACCTACTGGATTTCTCAGACTGTGTATAGAAATCCATCATATTGGGGGGCTCCTGGGGGGCTCAGTCTGCTAAGCATCCAACTCTTGATTTCAGCTCAGGTCATGATCTCAGGATTGTGAGATGGAGCACCACCTCTCGCACCGTGCTGGATATGGAGCCAGCTTGGGATTCTCTCTCCATCCTTGCCTCTCTTAAAAAAAAAAAAAAAAAAAAAAAAAATCAATCACATTGCTTTCAGCCCTTCATTCTGCTTCGAAGTGGAAGGTTTCAAAGGTTTGAGACCTCCTGGCCCTGGCCTGGCGTGGCTCCCGATGACCCTGTGACAGGAGACGTGGCACAAGCTGACAGGGAGTTCTGCAGGGCAATTAAGAATGTTCGGTGCTACCAACAGAGGAGGGGGTCCCAGATACTACTGGTTGGTACTTATTAAATGGAAATACATGCCTGCATACATAAATAACATAGATTGTGTTTATGCAATTCAGGGGATTTTCACGAAGTATAAGTACATATGGAATGTGTACACAAACAACATAACCAGAATCCCAGAAGCACTTTTATAGTCTTTTTCAGTCAGCTCCTGGACCCAAGGGACAGACATCAGATTCTAACATCATTGAACAGTTTCACTGCTTTTGAACTTTAGGTAAATAAAATCACACTGAAGTACTTTTAATAAGCTAGTCTGTGTCAGTTTTAAACATGTTGTATGTGAGAATAAAAATGTATATATTTAAAACTATTAAGTATAGTTTGTTTTATTATTAAAGATAATTTCATACAATTTTCATATTATATAATTAATGTTTAATACATATTATATACATCAGTCTGCATGCACTTGACATATATACATATATACATGCATATTTAAAGATTTAAAATTATTTAATTATAGAACAATTAGGCCAGACAGTTACAGATTATTTTAAGGAAAGTACTTTGCCTCTGTGTGATTAAAAACTATATGATGTATATTCAAATTCATATTTATACCTTCAAATTATTTGCAAATTCTTAAGTTTTAAGATGAAAACTTTTAATTTCCCCCTAGTGGGTTAGGACTAGAAATGAGATACTTTTAAAAAGCTTAATAAATGGTGTGCTAATGCTAAATAATGACACAAACATTGTTAGATTTTTTGATAGGGTAGTTTTTCATTATTATTTTTTTTTCCTGGAAATTTAAAGTAGTTATCTTTAGTGCTATTGGAGGATTGAAGCCATATTTAATAATAATATGATAATTTACTGTCTTGATAAAATCTGCTCAACCATTTTTGTAATGAGAACATTTTCTGAAGAATATTACCTTAAAACATAGATAATCCCAGATCTATTTGTACAACTTGGTCAGCAAGAATGAATCAAACTGATTGCAAACTTCTATAAAGGAAAATAGTCTTAGTCACTAAATTTAAAATATTGCTAATTTGAAAATCTTACAAATAAGATGAATGTTTCATGTACAAAATTACATATTAACAATGCAAAATATCCCCATCATGTAAATTAATTTACTTAGCCTTGTAGTATATAAAATGTTTACCAAACCTAACATCCACTAGTAAGTTCAGATGTTTTAGTGAACTTGTCAATGAGTTTGGACTAGTACCAAATAGTTAACTATTTTTCCTAGAATACTAATGAGAGTTGTTGGCAAATGGAAAAATTTTACTGAGATTCAGAATAGCTAATTCTCATTATTATTAATTACCTAATTATTATTCTTTTCTTTTCTTTTTTTTTTAGTTTTTGTATTAAAAGAGATCCCCTTGAACAGTTTCTAATTTTTTTTTTTCATAAAAAGAGTGTTAGAAAGTCAGGAAAAACTGGTAGATGCTTCGATGGGCGCTCACCTGCTGGCTTTGTCAGGCCTGAATACCAACACCACCACCATTGTGCCCCACCCTGCCATCCACCTTGGCCCAGGTTCCAGGATCCTGCTCTAGATTTATTGCCACCAAATGTTTCCATTTGTCGGTATCCATGCTCTATAGGTGGTTAAATATTTTGAACAGAGCCCCAGGTGGGTATGATTTCTATAGTAGACTGATATAATAATGATAGAATGCTTGCTTTTTGATTTAATGTTGTTTTTTTAAAGATTTTATTTATCCATTTGACAGAGAGGATGAGAGAACACAAGCAGGGGGAGAAGGTGCCAGGACAGAGGGAGAAGCAGGCTCCCCACCTGAGCAGGGAGCCCAATGTGGGGTTCAATCCCAGGACCCTGGGATCATGACCTGAGCTGAAGGCAGACACTGAATGCCTCAGCCAGCCACCCAAGCTTTTAAGGTTTTTGATAGAAGCCATCTCATTTATTGTTTTTTTTTTCCCCCTAGAAATGTTAAAAAGGAGCTTTTTTGGAAATTCCACTTATATGCAACGTGGATAAGTCAAATTCAATTGAAATCTGGTTAACAACAAAGGTGCCTTTGCAAGATTTGCCATGAATTATTTATTTCCTTTTTATTCATTAAATAATATATTCAATAATTTAATTTATTATTATTTGCAGCATGAACATTTTCCGATTTTATTAGGATCAGAATATTAAAATGAGAAGGGCAGAGAGTTCTGTGTTTATATAAATTTAGTTTATATATTTATTAAAATATTATATTTTCTTACATAAGGATCATTGTAATTCATGGAGTTTTTTTTTTAAGAACATAGTATGCTAAGATATGTAAGCTAAGTCACAAATGTTTGCATTTTTTAGGTATCAATCGAGTCATGTGTTCATAATATTTTCTTTCCTTTAATCTTTAATTTAATCCCTTGTTTTTATTCTGGATCTGAATGCACTGGTCAGAAATACATAAACAATAAAACAGCAGGAACGGAATCATTTTGTTTGCAATTTTAATGAGAATGTTACATGTACTTTTCTTAATAATATTTTTAACTTGACATGTGTTCATATGCTATAAAACAACTTTTACCGCTATTATCTTAACCTTGTTAGTAAAGGGTACTGAGTTTATCAAATGTTTTGGTAGCTCATTTAATCTATTAGAAAGTTTACATTTTAAAATTTATCATTCAATCATGTCATACAGTACGTTTATTGTGTGTGGTTGCATTTATACATTTCTATTTCAATTAAATTTAGGGGGTTTTCTGCTACCTTTTTTAAATTTGGGGATGGCCCATCGTTATTACAGGTAGAATATTGATTTAAATATCATTGTAATTTCCTGTGTTATCAACAAAATTATAGAAATCTTCACTGTGAAACACTTATATCTGAAAACTTTGAAGTAAACTGAAATTTTAATAAAAATTGGACCTTATCTTCACAGTGGCAATATTCAAATGCTACATTTTTTACTATCAGGAACCTTGTGCCAAAAGACCAGATTCGTAGAGATCACATAGCAAGCTTTTTAATTTTTTTAATGTGCACATAGAGAGATAGAGAGATGGGCTGATGAATGTTCTTTTAGTAGCTATGAAGGCAAAGGAATATTGGACCATTTTGTTGCCATTAACATTTCTGAACATGCTGATTTTATGTCAGACAACTGGCTAGCAGATGGATAGTAGAAAGACAAATCTTTAAGATTATACATAAATATCGCTGTGAAATAGAATGGAAGAAGATAAAATACCAGAGAGGGGTAATGAATACAGACGCAAAGGATAAATCAATTTACATACCCCATAAAATTCCTTTAGTTGTTTACTTTTTGTTTCCAGGAAAAATCCTCATTCCTTATTTCTGTACCCAAAAGTCAATTAATTTTAAATAACAAAATGGTATTACTCATTCTTGCTATAACATAGGATAATCACAGAGAAATGAGCTTCACAAAATTCTGTGATTAATATCAAACAGGATTTTGTCCATAATTCATTCACATAAAAAAAAACCTTTTATATTTATTTGTCATTTGTCTAGACTTCTGGATCACAATATATATTTTTTTAAATTATAAATACTATTTCACATCCATTCCCCTTAATTTTTTTAATGTTTTTGTTTAAAGATGTGTTTAGTTATTTTAGAGAGAGCATGAGTGGAGGGGCAGGAGTGCAGAGCCTGACAGGGTGGATCTCACAGCTATGAGATCAGGACCTGAGCAGAAAGCAACTACTAAGACTCTCTAACCAACTGTCCTACGCAGGGGCCCCACATTCCCCTTAATTTTTAACAGAAAGCAATAAATTTCAGATTTTAATATAGTTCCCCTACTTGTTTTCCTTTTATTCTATCTCTGAATTTGGTAAGTATCAATTGGTCCATGGGATAATTGAGATCATTTTTAAATTCAACTCTATTTGAAGCACCAACAGGGAAGCATTGTGCTTATGCCAGGTAAGTATCGTCTACTCTGACTGACATTAAAATACTGTACAGAAAAGCTATGTAAGTAGTTTTTAGTATATTAAAAAATGGATAAAAAAACTACATCCATTTACAAATACATAACATGAAGCCTATTTAAAAAGAGAAGAGAATATAAATCCATTTTACTATACATGTAACTTTTAAATAGAAAATTATTTTCCTTCAAGGAAAAGATTAAGGAAGGAAACATGGAGATCTTTATAATTTCCTTAACTAACCAACTAGAAAGTGAAGAACTTGAAATGACAGTACAGAATAATGTGGTTGTGTTTGCATGTTAAGAGACTAGAAATAGAAAGGGTTGTGTGCGGCGTTTGTCTGTTTATGGGAGGTGGGGAGTCCTCGGGAGCCAGAATGCTTGAGTTGGAGTCTTGGGTCACTCCAAGTAGATCTCCAACTGAGAAGTGGCAGTAACATAATTGTTTTGAGAATTGACAAAATGAACACAGCAATCTGAAGAAATTAAAGATTTTATTTTATTACTGCCATGAAACAAGGATAAAAGAAACCTTTGAAGAAATTGGTAAACGGATAGGCAAGTATATGCTTGCGGTTTGTCAGGTAACGTGAAATGAACTTTGCCTTCGCAGGTTACAATCTCCTTAGCTGAAAGTTTCCTTCCTGTGCCTGTGGTCAGTGGGTTAACAATAGTTTGATGAGAAGTTGGAACTTCTGGGTTGTTTGCAGATGCCTAATATCGTTGCCTGTATAGGTTATCAGCTAAGGGAAGAGAAATTCTAAAAAGATTCTGGTCCTACTTCACCATTTAAATCCTACCATAAAAATGTTGACCTTTTTTGAGAAGAATGAGTCAGGTGAGAATAGAAGTGTTCTTCAATCTACTAATATATTTTAGGTACCTTATAAAGTCACCTAATATAACACTTCTCAGTTTCTATGTTAAACAAGAGTAACATGAAAACTTCAGAGTGCTTCAATATCCTCGGTGACAATAGGCAACATAAACAAAAATTCAATGAAAGAGACACTCATGTAGTTCTTAGCGATAGAATGTTGTTTATAGGTTGTGTCATTTCACAATAGTATTGTTTGTAAGGCCTCGCTAAATAAGCCTTCTGGATCCTCTCGAAATGCGGCCTTGAATATCTCATCTCCAAGGCAACCTGTTGTTAACATACACTTGTCTACCATGAGGTTCATAACATCCTGCCTACATAGTTATGTTTTCAAGGTTCCCCTGCATTATTTGTACATATTTCTACTCAACTTTTACTTACTCAGTACAGTTCCTGGGCATAAAGAGGATGAAGTTGAGCTAACTCTAACAAAACACCATTTGTAAAGCTTTAATAATTATTATGAAACTGTCATTGAAAAAGTCACATCAACTCTTAACACCCTTCTATCACACTATTATATAAGAAGCAGACATATTGGTAAGTCAAAATCTAATGTGCAATTTTTTTCAAGATTTTATTTATTTATTCATGAGAGACACACACAGAGAGAGGCAGAGACACAGACAGAGGGAGAAGCAGGCTCCCTGCAGGGAACCTGATACAAGACTCGATCCTGAGACCCAGGATCATGCCCTGGGCCGACCACTGAGCCACCCAGGCTCCCCTAATGTGCAATTTTTATTAGTATCAAGGCACTTTACTTTTGCTTCTTTGCCTACATGGGCTTCTCATTCACTTGCTTATGTGCTTGAGATTTTCATATTTGAGTATCATTATTTTGCAATGCTACCACCATGCCCCATCATGATCTAGGACAGCTAAGGATATTGGGCAACTATATACTCTTTTGAAAAGAAGGGGTAATTTTCTTGATACCAGCATTGCTAAAAAATATGTTGAGAGTAGGATACTATTTGATTTCATTAAGGAATGTGAATCTGAGAATATCGTGTGCAGAAAACTGCTCTCAGAAAACTGCCCTTAAAAAATCCTTGAGGGAAAATCATTCAAGCACAATGATCAATTTTTAGAAATTCAAGTGGCAATTTCTGTCTCACAATCATCAGAATTTTGAAAATCAAAACTACATAAAAATCAAGGAAAGAAAATTTGACCACTTAAAAGATTCTAGTCTTCTACTAAGAATTTAAGGACATGTTAAAAATATCCCCATCTGTAAGAAAGGCTGTATCATTACAGTCACACTAAAGGAAGTAAAATTGACAGTCATCAGGAGAACACAAGCTTAGAATGGGACCATCCTTCATGTCTGGCTCCCAAGTGAGAGTAGATAATTGGATTAGTTTTTATCTATAACTAAGGGAGAAGGGTCACACCAAAATTTTGGTGAGCTTCCTTAGCTCAATGACAAGATTGACCCAACTCCTGGGAAGGTTAGAGTAAAGCTTTCAGAAGAAGCCCCGAACCTTTCTTGCTACAGCATTCTCTTTTATTCCTTCTTTCATGGGGAAAAAAAGCTGCCTCCAAAATTGGAAAGACAGATAGGCAGACAGAAAGAATTACAGCTTACCTGAGCAGAAAATCATGAGCTGAAACTTCTAAAAGAAAGGATACTCATTATAAAGATTGAAGTTGTGAATGATGAGTTGCTGAATGTTCAGTGTAGACAAGGTTGGGAGTTAAAAACGTAAGGGGTTCCAGTCTTAGGGAAAGACATATTTTTTTTGAGTGTTACCTCTAGAAGCACTCATTTCTCACAGTGAGACTGGAGAAAAAGCCTCTCATGCTTCCGGAGGGAGGGGGTGGTGGTGAGGGCACTGTCATTTTGAAATATGCTAGAGAATTGTGTTCTTCTTATAAGACCTGCCCTCAAGAGAAACTGTAGTAGCAGAGACTAACCTAATGGGATTTTACCAGTGCTTAACCAACCTGCGTGAAGGAAAATACACAGCTCCATCCCCCTCTGGCATTCCACCCAGGAGAAGGGAAGTATCTGGATAGAGACTCCTAAGTGGAGACTACAAGAACCAGTGCCAGGGTAAGAAAATATGAGTTGCAATTTATGAATTTCCGGGGGCTCAGTGTAGACAAGTCTGAGAGTTAAAAACCTGGAAGGATCCAGTCATAGGGATGCTCCCATGATATTGTGGGATGTATCTCTAGGGGCTCAACCAGCTTCTTACATCAAAGATACATGAAAAATTCATTAATACTTCTTACAGAGGGAAGGAAAAGGAAACATTCTGAAATACCAGAAAACTTTGCCCTACTTAACAAGGCCTGGACAAGGGGAAAGCAGTTAACTAGAACCTAATCTGCTGGGGTGTTATCAGAGACTAACTGAAAGAGAAGAAAGAGAAAGTAACAGAATAAATATTTGATACAATATTGATTGAGAATATTATTTGCAAACTACAGAGAACCAAAAATAAACAAGGTATCTTGAGACAAAAGATTCCCTCGGCTTTAAAAGATGATGAAAGAGTACTATGAACAGCTCTATGCCCCAAATTGTCAACCTAGATAACATGGAATAATTTTTTCAAAGTTGTAATTTCCCAAAACTTATGCAAGAAGGAATCAACATTCTGAATAGGCCCATATCAATTATAGAATTTAAATAAATAATAACATTCCAAAACAAAAAGCACCTGACCCCGATGGGTTCACTGGTGAATTCTACCAAAGATTTAAGCAAGAAATTATAACATTTTTTTTACAATCTCTTTCAGGAGATAAAGCAGATGGAACACTGTATAACTGGTTTTTGAGGACAGCAATTACAAAATCACACAAAGACATTACAAGAAAAGGAAACTATAGACAGATATCTCTCATGGACACGGATTCAAAACCCCTCATGAAAATATTAGCAAATGGAAGCCAAGAATGCATAAAAGTAATTATACAGCAAAACCAAGTGTGATTTATCCGTTTGCAAAGTTTCTTTGACATTTAAAAATTAATATAATTCATTCTATCGATAGGCTAAAAATTATGTGATTTTGACAATAGATGCAGAAAAAGCATTTGACAAAATTTAGCATCCATTTGTGATTAAATTTCTCATTAAACCAGGAATAGAAGGGAACTTTCTCAACTTGATAAAGACCATCTACAGAAAACCTACAGTGAACAACACATTTAGTTATGAGAAACTGTTAAGTTTTCCCACAAAGATCAGGTATAAGGCAAGGACATCCCCCTTTACCACTTCTTTTTCAATATCAGAAAGGAAGTCCTACATGATACAATAATGCAAGAAAAATAAGTAAAAGGTGTACAGATTAGGAAGGAGGAAATAAACCCACCTTTGTTCACAGATGATAAGGTTGTCTATGTAGAAAATACTAAAAAAAAAATGAACAAAAAAACAAAAACACTATTATTCATATTAAAAACAAACTTTTAAAATTCAAAACTAAGAAATGCACAAAATATCTGAACAGACACCTTATCAAAGAATATATACAGCTGATAAATAAGCGTATGAAAAGATGGCCAGAAGTATATGCCATTAGGGAATTTCAAATCAAACAATGATGTGATACCATTATAAACCAGTTGGAATGATAAAATCCCAAACATCCACAGTACCAACTCCTGGGGGAGATCTCTCACTCACAGAATCTCACTGACTGTTGGTGGGAATGCAAAAGGTACAGCCACTTTGGGAGCCAGGTTAGCAGTTTCCTCCCACGCTCAACATACTCTTACCAAACACCCCAGCAACCGTACTCCTTAGTATTTACCCAAACGACTTACAAAGGTATGTCCACAAAGCCCGTGCACAACTACTTACAGTAAATGTGTTCATGATTTCCCAATCTGGGAAGCAACCAAGATGACCTTCAGGAGGTGAATGTATGAATAAAAGAGGGACAGTCATATATTGGAATATTATTCATTGAAAGAAAGACATGAGTGATTAAACCATAGAAATACTCAGAGGGACCTTAAATGCCTGTTACTAAGAGGCAAATCAAGCAAGAGTACATACTCTATGATCCCAATTAAATGACATTTTGTAAAAAGCAAAATTATGAATTAGTAAAGTCAATGATTTCCAGGAGTTTGGGCAGAGGAAAGGAGGAAGGTGGGGCACAGGAATTTTTTAGGGCCGTGAAAATACTCTATAGGATGATCTGTGTGTTAATAGTGGATACAGGCCGTTAAATGTTTCTCAAAGTGCACAACAAAAAGGGTGAGCACAAATGTAAACTATGGACTTTAGTAAATAATTATGTGTCCATGTTTGGTTCATAGATTATAGCAGATGTACCACACTGGTGGGAGATGCTTGTGGTGAGAGAGATTGTGAGAGGAGCATATGGAAACTCTCCATATTTTCCACTCAATTTTGCTACAAACATGAAAATACTAATAAGTAAAGTGTATTAATTAAAAAATAGTATTGTAATAACCCTTGTTGACATGTCTTGCTTTTAAATTCATCCCATTAAATAGGAAGAAAAAAGAACAGTAACTAAGAAGTATGGCCCAAGGACTTTGAAATTCCCTCCCGCTATGTGTGTGTCCTCCCAAAATTCATATGTTGAATGAAATCCTGGGGCTCCTGTGATGGTATTAGGAGGTGAGGCCTGTAGAAGGTGCTTAAAGCAGGGACTGGAACCCCTCTGAATGGGATTAGTGCTCTTATAAGAGATCCCCAGAACTCCCTAGCTCCCTCTGCCCCATAGAGTACATACGAAGGTGTGCAGCCCACCATGCTGGGCCCTCCCCCAACCTTGCTGGCACACGGTCCTTGGACCTCTAGCTCTCAGAACTCTGACAAATAAATTTTTGTTGTTTACAAGCTCTCCAGGCTGTGCTTTGTTGGTATAGCAGCCCAATGGGCTAAGGTGCCTCACCTCATTATACTCCCATAAAAAAACTGTTTTGCTGTTAGTTTTTTCTTTGTGTGTTTGTTTTTCATGCAGTCAAGACCATGGACTCACATTTTATAGAGATGAGTGTTAGTGGATGGGCCAACATTTTTTTTTTTTTTTTCCTCTTCTCTGGCTCTTTGCCATAGCCTTGGACTTGGCTTTCATGGTCAAGAGAGTGACAGTCACTTATGCATTCAATAATATTAATTTGGCATTTGCTATGTGCTGGGAACCATGGTAGGCACTAAAGATCTGATCCCTTCTGTTAGGCGGCCAGTGCATAGGAGAAAAATTGGCACTTGGACCTGCAGTGATCCTGGGCTCTAGGAACCATCGAGCTTAGTGTCATCCGTATTGTCAAGACCAGCTGGTCAGAAGACTATTTTGAAGTCTTTGGTTTGCCTTTGGCCTGTCTTGGGAATCTTGAATGAAATGTATCCTGAATTTGCTAGGTGAATAGAATCACACACATTCATCCTCAGCAACTTCGATGTAAAAACGGATCTGATCGATCCACAGGCCAAGGATAAGTTACCTTCTAAGGAGTGCTTTGTTAACTTTTTGCTTTGTCTCTAATGATGTCACGAACAGAAGAGTGCCCTGGATCGTGTCTCAGAGACCATTCAGATAATTTAATAGACAAACGCATTCATTCTGAAACAGCGTTTGCGAGCCAATGTTAAAAATAAAACTAACTAGCAGAAATTGGCAGTTATAGCCCCGAAGAGCTAGAGGGTTTCAGTGGTTTCACCATTCCTTGTTAAATATTTAAAATGCTGTTTTGATAATAAATTCTTCAAATCAAAGCAAGCAGTGGGTTCCCAGCTTCTGTTTTATTTTGGGTCTTGCATTATTAAAACGTATATAGCCGATGAGGAGTTAGTAAGCCTGAAATATAAAGAACTTTGCTGAAGTTTTGTGATATGATCGTTTTAATAGACTGAAAATCCTGGTCCAGCTTCTGAGACCTCAATGTGTGCACTAGTGTTTATGCTCTGTATAAAACTTCATTTAAAAAGGAAATAGAATAATTCTGAAATTATTACATGTATATAAATATGTGAAAGAGAAAGGAAAATGCAATTAGCTGTGGTCACACCATCCAGAATGAACATATTTCTGGTAATTATTGTTATTAAAGCTCCATCATAGCAAAGGAAATGGATTCCTTTAGTAGTCAAGATGTCTTCCAATTCCTCTGGTTTGTTTGAAGTTTTAGTAGGGTTTTGATAAGAACAATAGTTTGCAGCACAAAAGGATTCAGTACCGAGAAGAGATACAATACAGTTTATTAAATAGGCAAGAGCTTGTAATTTTGAATGAAGGATTTTTTTTTTTCTACATAAACGTGCAGGAACATTTGCTACAGTTTTCTAGATGGAAAATTTTTAACTAGGCTCCTGGATAGTATTACTACCAGGTTATTCTCAGACATGGGACTCGTAGCAAAGGAATAGAGTTCAACTTGGGTTTATAGGAAATTGTAAGCTCCCTGTGAACAAGGAACAGGGTGGCTGATACTACTTGTTTTTCTGCAGATAAAACGTCTTACCTTGGCCTATTGTGGAATATCTGACCATTCTTTTTATGTAACTGCAAAATATGGAAAATGGAAAATATCTGCTTCTTTCTCATATCCTCAATTTATTAAAATTATCTGATATAGAAAAGCAATAAATTTAAATATTAGCATGCCTGAATCTAGTGAGCGATTTTCCAATTAAAAATCCATTGGCAACTAGTTAACTTGACTCTCATTGGCTCATAAGTGTTTTAATCTATTGTTGAGGGTCCTGCCATAGACTTGCAGTAATAAATTATTGTCAAAGCAAATTATATATTAGTTAATATCTATACGTGTGTCTAATATCCCTATCTATGTAAATCTCACCTTCATGACATTTTAAGAGTACATTAAATATTCTCCTGAGGCTTTAATCCTGCTAGAAGCATCTCATTCTAAGCTTATCCTCATTTTAATGCCATTAAACATTTAGTACTCTTTCACCGAGATTGACAAAATAATTTAACATTTTTTCCATCAGAGTTTCTTCTGTTCCTTTTCAAAAATAATTTCACTTTTAATATCATTTTTCAGTTTTATCTAAAATGAATACTTTGCTAGAAATTCTCATTTGTTGAGAATTAAGAACCTCCCAAGGTGTCTTGCTATTTTCTAACCCCTGTTAATTTTTGTGAAAGATGCCAATATATAGAAAAACAAGAACCCGACTTGTGTCCTATCCATAGGAAGGAGTGTATTAATTAAAGTAAGAAGGCATAAGCTTTACCTGATTTAGCTAATATGCAAATTGTTAACTCCCAGTCACAATGCAAGCATTGATGCTTAGTGTCAGTTTCAGGAAATCTGGAGTGAAAAGAAGACATTCCCTCCTGCTATGTCACTCAGTCATTACTTAAAATCTTTTATACACCGTGAAGTCTTACTTAATATTTTTGAGATGATTCTTAATGTTATTTTATAAAAAAGCAGGATTAATAGGCCTTCAGATGTTAATTTAAGAAGCATTTATGGATTTTAAATTATTGTGGCAATTCAAATTTTTTCTCTTTAATAAGTCCTTAAAACCTCTAAAAAGTAAAGGCTCAATGGAGATATTAAAAATAATAGTAGTATGTGGTTAGTGCCCTTGACAGTCTTATACTAAAGCTGACAGATAATGTTTTCAAAAACAGATGGAAAGATAGACGATAGATAGATAGATAGATAGATAGATAGATAGATAGATAGATAGATGATAGATAGATAATAGAAATATCTAAATATTAAATAGGGTGATATGGAAATAACTCTAAGATGTCCAAGCAGTTGCATTATAATGTAATAAAATCACATAATCACATAAGTGATCAAAAAGGAGGGAAAAAAGCAGAAAAAGAATTTAAATGACTATTCCTCTGACTTACACTCAGGTTCTTGAATTCCAAACTGATGGAAATTATTTTTAAAATTATCATGAGAGAAACATTCAAATATTAACAAATTTGAAAGTAGAGATAGGAAGAGACCACTATAGGTAAATTCTATTAAACTATATTTTAATGATATGAATTGTGATTTAAAGGTAATAATGGCTAATTCCTAACTCCCCATGAAACGTATTGCCAAATGTGGACCTGAAGAGTGCAAATGGCAATATGTGAAACCCAGTTTGAGTTTAGTGCGATCACAGCACATAAAATTTGAAGCTGTAAAGCAAGATTGAGAAGTAGTTTAACTTCAAGTTCAGTCAAGTTTGATATGACGTCGTCAACTCCTGTCTATAAGAATGGAGGAAAATCATGGAAAGAAAAACAAAAAATAGATGGAATGAATCAGGGTGCAGAGTGAGGTTTTGAAGCCCTGTGCTAGTTATGCTTATCTTTAGACTCTGGTTTACTTGGTATAGTTTACTTTTACACTTGTTTTTTTGTTTGTTTGTTTGTTTTTTAATTTTTTAAATGCAGTTATTAATAGTGTCCCTTTTATCCCTAAAAGCAGCCTGGTGTAGTAGATACAGTATATAGCCAGTCCGAGAAACTGCAAAAATAATGTTGAATGAGGGTGTTGTACAGCAGAGAGAGTGCTCCATGAGAAATGGGAAACTGGGATTACGTCCAGTATTTAAACTGTAAAACTTCAATTGGGAAAAAGGCCCAGGTGAGAAGACGCAGATAGAGTCTACAGACCAGAAACAAAACAATGCATCAAAGGAGATCCATGCACAGCTCTGAAATACCCCTGTTTTGTGTTGGAATATAGCAATAAAAGCCTGGGTAGCCACCTACAAAACCACAAAATTGCAAAAATGAAAATAAATCCTCTCTGACAAAAATGAGCCAATAAATCAAAATTTCATAAGAACTAAAACAATATAACATTAAGAAATATGATATTGGGACCATGACAAAAACCAGAATGCATCACAAAATGCATGGCTACGATCAAATCATACCTCATGTGAGCTAAAGAATGTTTTGGTGCTACATAATATTCCCAGAGATCCATCAGTGCCAGCAAGCAGAAAATCCATGGCTGAGTGGATTGGGGAAATTATATGAACTCGATTTAGCACATCGTCCTTTTACTTTCAATTTTATTACCTGTATTAATCACATATTGCTTGTAATGAATCTCCCCAAGATTTTTCACCTAAAAAAACAAGCTTTTACTATATTTAAAGTGTCAGAGGTCCAAACAGCACAGTTGGTGCTCCTGCCGCAAGATCTCTCACGCAACTAGAGCCTAGGCGTTGGCTGGGGCTATGGCCTTACCAAGAAGACCCACTGGTGGGAGGATTCGCCTGCAAACTCACTCATGTGTTTCTTGACAGGGTTCGGTTCACCAAATGTAGGTCATTTCCAAATATTACTGTTTCAAATATGTTTCCTGTTTGTTTTATTCTCTTTCTAGCATTCCAATTACCATTTGATATTGTCCTATAGCCACAAAACTGAACTCTGCTCATTTGTGTAGTTTCTTTTTAAAGATTTTATTTATTTATTTGAGAGAGAGAGAGAGCAGGAGGGAGAGGGGAAGAGAATCTGAAGCAAACTCCGCACTGAGTGCAGAGCCTGATGCAGGGCTTCAGTTCCACAACAGTGAGGTCACAACCTGAGCCAAACCAGGAGTTAGACACTTAACCAACACTCAGGCAGCCCTCAGCTCTGTTCGTTTTTAAACTTTTCTTTTCTTTCTTTTTTTTCCCGATTGAATAATTTCTATTTATGAAGTTTACTGGCTCTTCTGTCATTTATAAATTGTTCTTAAAACTGATAAAAAAAGTCTGATACTGTAATTATTTCTGATAAAGTACTTTTCTTACATTTCTACCTCACTATTTTTGTAGTTTTTCTTTCTTCTTTCTTTCTTTCTTTCTTTCTTTCTTTCTTTCTTTCTTTCTTCTTTCTTTCTTCTTTCTTTCTTTCTTTCTCTTTCTTTCTTTCTTTCTTTCTTTCTTTCTTTCTTCTTTCTTTCTTTCTTTCTTTCTTTCTTTCTTTCTTTCTTTCTTCTTCTTCTTCTTCTTCTTCTTTCTTTCTTTCTTTCTTTCTTTCTTTCTTTCTTTCTTTCTTTCTTCTTTCTTTCTTTCTTCTTCTTTCTTTTTTTCTCTCCTCTCTCTCTTTTTCCTGATATTTCTTTTTAAAAAATATTATAAGTCCACTACCCTACACACTTTTGAGCAGTTATTATAGATGATTTAAGTTCAACATCAATGTCATTCAGCTTCAGTTTCCATTGATTGGCCTTTTCTTTTATATATGACTTACATTTTCCTGTTAATTTTTACGGCTAGTAATTCTGTAGTCTTTTCTTGACATTAGTACATGATATGCTGCTATGGAGGCACTGGAGTGTAAAAAGGTTACCTGAAAGATCTTTTGTTTCTTTTGTGCTGATATTCATTCTATTTTGTTATTTTATTATTTTTGTTTTAGCAAGCAGTTAAGTTGGCTGATCTCAAACTCCAAATATTTTCTTTCTTAATATGAATGACAGAGGCGGACCCCATTTAATTTCATTGGTTTTATGGTGTGCTTTGGTCAAACCTCAATGCTTCCAGAAGGTTATTTTTTCATATTGTTTTCACTAGTCAAATGTTTCTATAGGAATGACTGGTCCATTAGGAGTAAAGATCTCATTACAGGAAGGAAAATCCGCTCACTGTAAATTTTATTTTTTTATTTTTTTTCACTGTAAATTTTAAATTTGACATTTGATATATTTTAGTTTCCAGTTTGCAAATATAAGTATAGAAAAGCAATAGCAATAATTGAATATTTCCTTGACGTATCATTGTTAATATTGTATGAAGCTTTAAAATGAACCATTCATTACAATTCAAACTCAATGAATGATGACTTTTTTTTGTGCTTGCAATGCAAAATAAGTATTTTTAAATGAATGATTGCATTAGCCCATATTTGTATATAGCAAATTATTTATCTGTATTCCATAAAGTATTAACGATGTAAGTTTATCTTTGTCTAATAAGCATCAATTTCAAAATTTTGAGCCTTTTGTTAGAAATATAAATTAGTGTCAGTTGTGGAAAACAATTAATTGTAATACTTAAAGTTTACCTAATATTTGTTATATAATTTTGAGTTTAATTTTTATAATAAATGTTCCTATTTTATTCTCTCCCTTCATATTAAGAGTTGTAACTTTTTATGTCATAAGTATATAGTAGTGGGTATCAATGTCACCTTGCACTATTAAATGGCTGAAGGGAAGTGTGGAAAAGTTACCATGGCAACACAACTGATTTGTCTCTGAATATTGGAAAAAGATTAAAAATGCCAAAACATTGTAGATTTGGGAACATCCACTTTTCTTTCACATATCACAGAACACAGTCCTTGGAGATTTGACTTCTCATTAACATACAACTGCACAGCTTCCACAGCTTCCACAAGACAAACTATCAGAATGAATAAAACTCAAACACATTTATAGAAAAAAATTATGTAAAAAAAAGGAAATAATTATGTAGAAAGATATATCTTAAATACCCATATAAAAATCAAATAATTATTTTATTACATATGTAGGATGAGAACCAACATCTAAATTTTTCTTATTCATACTGCATGATACTGTCAGAGGAATGTTTTGTTACTCTTAGGTTAAAAATCTGGATCTTAGTAAGAAAATAGTGCCTAGGGCAGCGCAGGTGGCTCAGCGGTTTAGCACCTGCCTTCAGCCCAGGGAGTGATCTTGAAGACCCGGGTTCGAGTCCCACATGGGGCTCCCTGCATGGAGCCTGCTTCTCCCTCTGCCTGTGTCTCTCTGTGTCTCTGCCTCTCTGTGTGTGTGTCTCTCATAAATAAATAAATAAATAAATAAATAAATAAATAAATAAATAATAAATAAAATCTTTAAAAAAAAAGAAAATAGTGCCTAAGTAAATATTTTGTATTGCTGGATTTGAGCCCCATTTCCAATCCCCTATAAAGTACTTTTTTTTTTTTTGTAATTCACTGAAATTGTTTAGAAAAAAAGAAAATTGGCAATCCAAGGGACACAGTTTTATCAATAATAATGTCATTTCAGTTAAATGACTAAAAATTATAAAAGTAAAAAGAATTGATGAAAAGAGTTAAATCCTCTTTTATGGAATAGCTCAGAGCAGCCTTAGAAACGTTTTAAAATAGCCCCTTGTATGGTTGTTCTCACTGCAGTTTCCTTTCATTATTCCTAAATAATTAAAATTTATTTATACATGTGATAGACCGAATGGCCTTTCAATGATACCTACATCCTAATCCCTGGAACCTGTGCCTATTTCACCAGGCATGTAAAGGGGAATTAATGTTGCAGATAGAATTAAGATTACTAACGAAGTTTAGCTAAAGTGATTGTCTTGAATTATGCAGGCGGATCCAATGTTATCAACAAGGATCCATAAAAGGAAGAGGGAAGATGGATGTGTTGTGAGGAAGACTCAGATCATCATTGCTGGCCTTGAAGATGGAGGAAATGGGCCATGAGCATGAGACACTGAATGTTATTAACTTCAAAAAATAGGGAAAAACAAGGGAATAGATCTCCCTAGAGCCTTTAGAAAGGAAAACATACAGCATGGGCTGTATGATATGTATGTATGATATGTCAGTTTTATCCTAGTGAGACCTAAATCAGACTTCTGACCCAAACGATTGTAGGATCATAAATGTGCACCGTTGAAGCCACCTACTTCGTGGCAATGTATTACAAGAGCAATAATAACCTAATTATGTCATTAAAAAGGCCAAGAGTAAAAAAAAATGTTTCAGAAATCAGCCCTCAGGAAAAATTTTTCTGAAGCTCGTCAGAACTCTCCCGGTATTTGCCATGATGGTTAAAAAAAGTAACTTTTGTTTAAATATCCATACAGAAGGAAAGAAAAAAAGAATCGGACTTCCAGTTTCAGTTCCCACACATGAAGAATTTGGAAGTTGATGTTCCTTTTTCTTACAAGTAAAAGCTGAATAAGCTGAAAATCGATGCTGTTTCTTAGGCAGAACAGTAAAATGAGGTGTCAGAACGAAGTGCCACCCCGAAATCCAGAGACAGTTGCTTCAGAGGGAGGCAGCTGAGGTCTGCTTACCTGGAACAGAAGCCCCTGGAGCCTGGACTGGGAGGAGCTCTTCAATGGTCATTGTGCTCAGTTTCTGGACGCTGAGTGTGGAAGAGCTTGGGGGAAGAGGACCCCCCACATGTAAGTCCAGGGACCCTACTAGAATGTTAGGATAGAAAGCTGAGAATGATTCTGTTGTGTCTCTGGCAAGAGAAGAGGAAAACTAGCCCTTATGAAATAAACTCAGGACATTTCCATGCATTTTCTGGGGATGGGAGAGAACAACTTTATCGGAGCCATCCTATACTTCTTGGGTGTTTGTTCTGTTTGTTTTTCTATTTCATATATATATCCTCTGATTTGGGAAATTTCTATTGACTTAACCTTCAAGATCCCCGATTCTTGGCTAGGTCAAGTCTACTGAGGATCACAGAGAAGGCATTCTTCTCTCCTGTTACTGTGTTTTTGATTTCTAGGATCTTGTTGTTGTTCTTTCTTAGAATGTCCATTTCTCAGGATTGTTTCAACTTTCTCTGTGAACCCCAAACAACAACACAATCTGAGAGTGAGGATGATGGAGGAGGTTTTATAAGTTTGAGAAGAGAGTAAAACTGTCACCTGAGAGTATGAAAAATAAAAAAAAAAAAAGGCCGGGGGAGTATAGTAGGATTGCACTGGGGCCGCGTGAGGTCCATGGACATGACTTTACTGCGAGAACAGTCAGCAGTCTCCAACCAGATTCAGCCACCTGGGAGCAGGCATAGGTTATGTGGAAATTGGAAGTAACTAAGGTTCTGAATTTGCGTACAAGGGAGCCAGTGAGGCGAGGGAAGCAACAATATGCAAGGGATTGATTATAATGATTGAACATGACATTCTAGGTTAGTAGGAAGAGGAGAAAAGATGTAAAGGGATGAGGGGCAGTGCATATAATTATGACAATAAAATCGAGATTCCCAGTTTAAATAAAAGATTGTCTGAGCCAGGATAATTGAGTAAAGGAGGTGAAAATATAGAAGTTGCCGATAGAAGATAGCACGGTATATAAATTTTAGATTATAGAGAATTTGAAGTGATTTATAGTGATATCGTGAGTATGTGTTACCATAGAACAATTGGCTCAAGTAGGATATAGGACAAGTTTATTTTGGAATGGGAATTCCAAATAAAGCAGTACCGCGAGGTATAATCTCATCGCATGACAGCTAACGCTGAAGCTTTTTAGCAAGGAGAGAATGAGGTATTGGGATGACGTTCATTCTCTCCCCAGGAGAAACAGGTTCCTCCAACAAAGGCTATAAGAGAAACTGTGTTCTTTGAAGGAAATGAAATTTTGTCCTTTGGACCATGAGGTTCAAAAATTCAGCAGTGTGTTTCGAGATACAGGGAGTTTCGCTGATGATGGGCTGTGGCTTCCAGAAGGAACATGGGAAGGAATTGGAAGTAGGTAGAAACTGGCAACCGAAAACTGATAAAATCTGATGAGAGTAACAGAGTCATAGTTGGATGGTGAGTGACTTCAGACGTCAGTGTTTCCGGAGTTAGCGGACACTAACTGGCAAAAAGGTTAGTCCTAGAGGAATCAAGGCAGTCTGTCAATGGTTTCCATGATGTTCAACATTCATTCACATCAGGGCTGGAAATTATAAAATAATGGATGTTTCTCTTTGGCTCCCCAAAGTTTTTCTTTATTTCACTTTTCTGCCTTTTTATCTCTTCTCCTCACCTTGAGGATTCACAACTCTCTTATTTTTCATTTTCTCCATCCATCAAAACCTCTTCTCCTAAAAATGACCTGGTATTTGATATCATTTTCAAAGTAGTAGAAGCATCTACATATTAAGCGATATATGGGTAGATTTTTTTTAAGCCTTATCTTTGAAAATCATCATTGAATTAAAGCCGTATCTTATAGCGAAAAGCGAATTTCAAGTTTTAGACGAGTGGGGGAGCATTTAGGAAATACTAAGTACTTTCCTATGCCCTCTGTCTGCCAGTAGAAAATTACCAGTCATTCTTTTTTCAGATTTTATTATTAGTAATCTACTTACAGTCATCCATTTTAGTGCTCTAAAAACCACGAAGCATTGATACTAACTTGCTGACCTTACCTGAAGTGATTCAGATCTTAGACTACAATCTAAGAAAAGACTATTTTGATTTAAGGAATAACTAAATATAACCAGATCTAGTGTTCCTTTTCAATAGAGTTACTGATGAGCTCTTTGCCCTTCAAAATATGTTGTTAAATCTTATAGTATTTTCACTTTCGAAATGTACTATTTTATACTATTTTTCAGGCAAATTCACATGAATTTACATCAGGTGAAATCTGTTTATCATTACCCTTTACATTAAAATAATCTAAAAGTAGTACATTCACATATATATTCATTTACCAGTTAAAAATATGAAGGATGCTCTTACTAATATGTTATCCCTCTGGAGGAAAACTTCCAAGAAACAAGAAATCCAAGAAATCAGCTCTTACTAAACAAATTATAAATTAAAATCTCTTCAAAGGCAAGACTTCTAAAAATTCTTGTAAAATGTATTAATGAAGATGTTACTTGATTGCTCTCTGAAAATATTTTCTCTCTAACGAGTATATTTCCGGAAATTCTATTTGAGTGTATCTTGCAGATATTCACACATATGTGAATGAAAGGGATAGTTTTATTCATTGTAGCATTATTTGTAATTGGGGAAAATTAAAAACTTTTATGCCCATTAATAAACAATTTAAAAGTTATTTGTCATAAATCTCCCCTTTATAGAAACTCTGTGACGGAAAAGAGTTTCTGTCTTGTTTCCTACTATATATTCAGTGCTGAGCATAAAGTAGTATACAAATACTGAATAAATTAAACAACCATCAAGGGAGTAATAAATCACAATGTAAAATATTATGCAGCCATTTAAAAATGTGTATATAAGATCATAATATAACGTAAAATGGAAATTTCGAGTGAAGAAGAAAATTAAATGTCCCATTCTAAATTAAAAAACAATATATTGACAAACGTATACACAATATATGCATTATAAATGTTGTATACTGATACAGACCAATTTTTAATAGTAAATAACCCTTAAAATGGCCAAGGGGACATCATGACGTTTCCTTTTTAACATAAATTTTTGTAGAGCTTGAATATTTTATATTGAGTATTATCAAAAAACTTAATAATGAATCTCTGCGTCGCGCCTAAACTAAATCCCTCTGGCTATACCCATTACTCTATTTAAACAAACCAAAAATATCTGGCTTGCCAACATTCAGAAATCTACCTCAACCTCCTCTCTTTTCTACACTTAGACACTTATTTTCCAGAATAAGTTCCCATTTTTAAAAGAGTCAATTACCTCAACCAGAATGTTTAGAGTTTCATCACTCCCTAGGAGAGGTAGTTCCAGAATAAAAATATCCAAGAAGCTTGCATGAAGTCCATGTCTCTATCATTAGTTCATAGTAAACTAAACACAAATTAAACCAAATTCTTTCAAATTTGGGGCAACATCAAGAAGGGCTAAATAAATCGGTTGGTATTACCTAAAAACATTAGATACGTCTTTTCAAACTTCCAAAGCCGCAGCTCCAAAATACATCTTTAAGTGTCTCTGCCTGTGGACATGACAAGTACACAATTGAACACACTGAGATTAAATACACAATTTCTCTCTTTTAAAGCAATGGTAGCTGCACCAAGATCAGCAGGGCATCATATCACAGTACCAAATGGAGAACAAACCCAGCCTGGTATGAAGTAGAACGAAAATGAGAGGATTTGTTGCCACAGCAAGGTCTGGTTCCAAAAGTAATGACCTGCCAACTGAGCTACAAATCGTGCCTCTTCTACCCTCACCCCCCCTTTTTTTTGTTTTTGTTTTTGTTCGAGAATACAAGTCCATAAGGCCAGCATGTCCCTCTTGGCAATAAGAACAACGAACAATAGGGCAAATTTTGCTTAGAAAGAATACGTAACTTTTACAACAAAATAACGACCTTTAAAATACATGAATATAAAGTTATGAAGTGATTAATGAATCCACCAGAAAAAATCTTCATGGTAATTATCTTCACATCTTTTCATTAATATTAAGTAAAAAAAAGTGTCATCAGTATATACAGAACTTTTTTTTTTTTTTTTTAAGCTCGCCTTTGGAACTATTTTATCCCAATTAAATTCTAATGTAACAAAACGAGTTGTAATATCCATGGTGAACATTGAATGCAGCATAAATTGTGCAGCCCAACGCCTGTCAAGTTCAGGACATACTTGTGGAATAGACAAATGTGCTATGAATCTATTACATTTTATTTTTCATGTGGAGTACGAGTTGAAGATCCCTTCTTCCATTATTCTAAGGCATTTCTAAAATAAAGAAAACGTATTGTAATGGCGGCTGTAGTGTGTGTGGCCTTTCACACGTGCTGAAGCACTGACGCCCCAGCTGGAAATGCTGTGCTCATGACCTGGCCCCACCCTTGAAACCATCAGTGGTGAAAGGACACTGATTTGCCCCAAATTAGACAATTTCGTAGAGACTGTGTCCAATAGTTGTCACCATGGATGTTCAAAAACACAATCACAACCCCCCCCTTTTTTTTTACTTTATGATTCTCAAGAGCCATCCCAGCTACCAAGGCTCAGTTTGTTTTTAATAGATAGTATTAGTTAGAGTAGTTGCAGGTTTGCAGCTGATTGAGTGGGAAGTGGAGATTTCCCAGAGTTCTCCTGCCCCACACGTGCACGGCCTCCCCATTATCAACATCCCTTCCCAGAACGGTACACTTGTTACAGTGGATGAAACTACTTAAACCATAATCACCCAGAGTCCACAGTGCCTTCCTATTGCTGTAGTATTATCAACTAGTTCCTTTATGCTTATCAATTGCATTATATATTTGGGTCCTCCCAAGTTAAGGGCGTAAATATCTACAATTTTTAGATCTTCCTGTTGGATTGTCCCCTTTCTTATGACATAGTGCTCTTCATCTCTTTTTACAGCTTTTGTTTTACTTTTTTAATCTTTAAAAATATCTTATTCATTTATCTGATAGAGAGAGGAGAGGGAACAGAGGGAGGGAACGAAGCAGATGCCCACGGAGCAGAGAGCCTGACGCAGGGCTCAATCCTGGGGTCCTGAGATTACGACCCGAACCAAGGGTAGATGCTTAACTGACAGGCACCTCCACGGTCTTGGTTTTAAAGTCAGTTTGTCCAAGGTAAGTATTGCCACTCCGGCTTTCTTTGGACATCCACGTGCATCTCAATCCCCTCATTTTCAATCTGCAGGTGTCTTTAAGGAGTCTCATGTAGGCAGCATATAGATAGATGGGTCTCCCCTTTTTATCCATTCTGATACCCTAGGTCTTTTAATTGGAGTGTTTAGTCCATTTATGCTCAAAGTCATCATTGAAAATATGTATTCAGTGCCATTTTATTGCTTGTTTTGTCATTGTTTCTGGATATTTTCTCTCACCTTTTCTCATATTTGTCACTTTTGGTCTTTGCATTCAAAGAGTCTTCTTTAATATTTCTTGCAAGACTGGCTTAGTGGTCATGAATTCCTTTAGTTTCTGTTTTTCTGAGAGACTCTTTATCTCTCCTTTTATTCTGAATGATGGCCTTGCTGGATACAGCATTCTTGGCTGTAGAGCGTCCCCATTCAGTATTTTTTTTTTTTTTATTTACTTATGATAGTCACAGAGAGAGAGAGAGAGAGAGGCGCAGAGACACAGGCAGAGGGAGAAGCAGGCTCCATGCATCGGGAGCCTGATATGGGATTCGATCCCGGGTCTCCAGGATCGCGCCCTGGGCCAAAGGCAGGCGCCAAACCGCTGCGCCACCCAGGGATCCCCCCATTCAGTATTTGAATATATATATCGTGCCATCACGTCTGACTTGCCATGTTTTTGTTGGGAGCTCTGCAGCTACCATTGTGGCTCTTCCCTTGTAAGACAGGGACTTCTTTTGTCTTGCTGCTTTCAGGATTTTTTCTTCATTGCTAAATTTTGCAAATTCCATTACAATATGTCTTGGTGATGGCCTGCTTTTGTGAATTTTTATGGGAGTTCTCTGTGTCTCTTGGATTTAAATTCTATTTACTTACCTAGATTTAGGAAGTTTTCAGCTGTTACCTCCTAAACAAATTTCCTGCCCTGTTTTTCCTCTCTTCTTCTGCTGAGACTCCTATAATATGAATTTTATCAAATTTGATGGAGTCACTGAGTTCCCTAAGTTATTCTCGTTTTCCCTAATTATTCTTTCTCTCTTCTGTTCAGCTTTACTATTTTCCATTTTTTATCTTCTATATCACTTACTCATTCTTCACTTCTCCCATCCTTGTTCATTGCATCCAGTCTGTTTCAAATCTCAGTTACTGTGTTTTTCATTTTTGACTTACTGTTGTTGTTTTTTTTAAATTCTTTAATCTCTGCTGTAAGAGTCTCCCTGAAGTCTTCTATTCTTTTCTTATCCCCACTAAGTATCCTTATGATTGTTGCTTTAAATTTTCCATCAGGCATATTACTTGTATCTGTTTCAATTAGATTTCTGGCCATGACTTTATCTTGCTGTTTCACCTGGGTCGAATTCCTCTATCTTGGCATTTTGTCTAAGTCTCTGTCTTCTTCACTGTGTTAGAAAAGCCTGTTATGTTTCCTGCTCCTGAGAGTAATGCCTTTATGAAGAACAGGTCATGTAATGATTCCTGGGCCTGGCGCTTCAGGGAGTATCTGGTGTGTGCTGCGTGCACTCTGCTGCTATGTTTTGACTGCTCTATCCTTCACGCCAGTCATCTGCAGATGCTCCCCTTGCTTGAAGTGGGTGGTGTTTGGACCGTGGCCAGAGCGTGAGGAGTTTTAACTAGGTTTGCTCTGGCCTGCTTGTTAAGTAAGACCTGATGTCACTTCCACTAGAACTAAGGCCTCGCAGAACTCTCTAGCTGAGAGACCTGGTGTTTGTGCTGGTCTTCTGGGGAAGGGGACCGCTGTCCTGGTTCTTAGGCAGACTTGCCAGAGCAAAGCAGCACCTGCGGAACACAAGGGGGGGCAGGACTTGGTGTAAGCAGGTGAGGCAGCTGTGCTGTTTACTGAGGTGGTTTTGTGTTTATGCTGAGGAGCAGGGGAGGAAACTGGCACCAGCCTGCTCCTTTGTTTGCGGAGAAGGGTCTTTGTGCTTGCTGCTCTCAGGGAAGCGCTCCCAGAAGAGGGGATAATCTCCCCAGTGTGAGCCCCAAGCATTTTTCAGGTCACCGTTTTCATGCTGTTTGCCTCTGGTTTGTTTGCCTGCCTTCTCTCCATGAGCAGCCACAGTGGCCTCTGGGTTCTATTCCAGCAAAACCTTCTGACTCTTACAACTCCGGACTCTAGGGACACACCCTGGGGCTATCACTGGTCCTCTGGGGGGAAGGTCTTGCTTCCCTGGGGAGGTTGCAGGTCTGACCAAGAAAGACCACTGTGTCAGAGTACAGGGTTGTGGGACTTGGCACAAGCAGATGAGGCAGCCCGTGTTGGGCTGAGCTACCCTTGGCAGCCAATTCTGCTCCTATGCTGAGGGACTGGGGAGGAAAATGACACCCACTAGGTCTTTTATCCCTGAGAGGTGAGTCTGAACATCACCTCTCCCAAACCTCCCCTCATGCACCTTATAGGTAATCCTCAGATAGTCCCACCTACCTGGGAGACGTTTGCCTGCCTTCTCTCCAGTAGGGCAGCACCCTCAGGGCTCTGTCATAGCCAAGCCAACTCACCTTAAAACTCCAGTCTTCCAGTCTTGCTGGTTGTCAAAACTCACAAAAATCAGCCCCTCTCGTTTTCCCTGCCAATAGCTTTGGAAAAGTGTTCTTGTGTGTATCTCGGTATTCTCTTCTCTCTTGCCTCTCTCCATGACCTCTCCTTCCTGCTCCCTCAGTACCTACGATCTGTTTCTCTTCCAAACTACTTCTCTGCACTCCCGACATTCCTCGCTGTGGTCTCTTCTCTCTCTCTAGTAGTGAAGTTTGTTCTGTTAGTCCTCGGGTTGATTTCCGGGGTATTAAGAATGACGCAACACTTATCCAGTTAGGTTTGGAGGATGAGATAAGCCCCAGTCCTCCTACTATGCTGTTTTCTTAGATCAAAAAAAAATAAAATAAAATACATATATATATATATATATATATATTGCTAATTGTTATTAACAGTTTATTACTTACTTTATATAAACTGATGTAACTAATAATCTTATACAAATCCTGAAGTTCCCTAAATACATGTTACTGAATGATCTATCATAGGTGTTAACTCAGGAAAATAATGGGTAATGGCCACTGCTGTGGCCAACAGCTCCAACCCAGGGAATCCCAAGGAGACGGACAAATCAGAAGCACTGCTCCTAGCTGGGTTTGCTACGGTGTTGTTGAAGAAACCCAGATAAACTCAACTCATTGCAGGAGACGCAAATAACTCAAGAGATGAGGGTTTGGAAAAGAGAAAGGGAAAAATGTAATTTGGGGCCAGCAGCCAGGGAAGGTGGCAGACTCCAGCCTTAACAACTGACCCCTCCACCTGCAAGATGAACACCTAGAGCTTTATAGGGAGAGGTTCAGGGGGTACGTGCAAGAGACAAGGAGAGAGCATGTGGTCCTAAGTGGGAGTATGGACACATTCAGCCCAACCCACAGTTATGGGCAGGGAAGGTAATATGTAGAGTGTGGACTTCGAGGCATTCTGTGCCTATCAGGGTTTTTTGTAGTTCCAGTCATCAAAACTGTCGGAGTCTATAGTTGAACAAGAGGGTTTGTTGACACACGTCTCCTTTTTTTACACAGGTCTACAACTTCAGTACAGTCTTGTCTATTTTGTTTATTTTTTGTTGACATATAAGAATGCTATTATATGGGCAGCCCAGGTGGCTCAGTGGTTTAGTGCCACCATCAGCCCAGGGTATGATCCTGGAGACCCAGGATCAAGTCTCACCTTGGGCTCCCTGCATGGAGCCTGCTTCTCCCTCTCTCTTTCTCTCTCTCTCTCTCTCTCTCTCTCATCTCTCTCTCTATCTCTCATGAATAAATAAATAAAATCTTAAAAAAAGAATGCTATTATACTGTTTTATTCTGGTTTTCTCTTCATATAGTAAACTTATAGCCATCATCTTGTCAAATTCTTGTATCTATTATTGCATCAGTGGACCTCTTCCGCTACCATTTTTCAGTGCAATTTTTAGCACAGCATGTTTTGGAAAATGGTATAATGTCTAATTTCACACTGAGATCTTTGCTACTAAGGTCCATTTCTAGTAGGATTTGTGTGTGCATGTGTGTCTGTGTGTGTGTGTGATATAGCTGTACCTATTCCTGTACCTATATCTGTATATCTATATTTACACATTTATCTATCTACAGATCTTCCTTGACCTATGACAAGGTTACATGTCAATAAACCCATTGTAAATTGAAAAGACTGTGAGTTGGGGCACCTGGGTGGCTCAATCAGTTAAGTGTCTGCCTTCCGCCCAGGTCATAATCCCAGGGTCCTGGGATGGAGCCCCACATTGGGCTCCCTGCTCCACGGGGAGTTTGCTTCTTCTTTTCCCTCTGCCCCTTCTCCTGTTTGTGCTCTCTCTCTCTCTTTCAAATACATAAAATCTTAAAAAAAAAAAAAAAGAAAGCACTGCATGTTGAAAAAGTATTTAATACACAACCTACTGAACATAATAGTTTATCCTCACCTGTCTTAAACATGCTCAGAACACTTACGTTAGCCGACAGTCGGGCAAAATCATTTAACACAAAGCTTATTTAATGATAAAATGTTAGATGTCTCATGCAATTTATTGAATACTATACTGAAAGTGAAAAACAAAATGTATGGGTGCAGAATGGTTGTAGATATGTCAGTTTTGTGCCCTCCTGACCCCATGCCTGACTGGGAGCTCAGCTCCCTGCCACAGCCCAGCATCATGAGAGAGAGTCGTACTGCACAGCACTAGCCCCAGAAAAGATCAAAAGTCAAATTTGAAATACGGTTGCTATTGAATCCATATCCCTTTTATTCCATATAAAGTTGAAAACTGGTAATTCAAACCATTGTAAGTCAGGAGCCATCTTTACGTATGTTGGTACATTACCCGCCAAGAGTTTATCTGTTAAAGACTCTCATTTACGTATCAGTAGCAAAGGGACTACTTAGGGAACTAAGTAGCCAGTTACAGAACTTTAGTTTTAATCAAGGAGAGAAAAAAGAAATAAATCAAAACCCTAGAACAAGAGAGCCATCATTTCCTTTACGAGATTCTGAAACACTTCAGCAGAAATGAAAACAACTTTCCTGCTGGTACTATTACCTATGATAGCAAATCCTTTTCTCCTCACAATGAGGGTCTAAGAAGGACAATCCGTCTCACAGGTAGCAGAGGCAGTAAAACCTGGCAAGGTGAAGAATTCCAGCGTAAGAACAAGAAAAAAATATAGATGGGCTAGACAATTACAGTCAACAAAAGGACTAAGGCAATGATTTTTGTTTGTTTGCTTTTCCAACTTTGCAGATTCTTCCTCTAATTTCTTAGAGTTCCCATAGAGATGAGACATTCACACAAAATGATCCTCTTCCAAGCTACACAGAAACAAAACGGATATTAAAAAAAGAAACAAAAGGAAATGAGAGTTTAATTTACAGTTGTGATGATGGGAAACCAAAGAAAATTCTTTTTCTTTGGCTTGTATGATTACTTGGAATGGCTATAATTTTGTTAAACATGCTTTTTTTTTTTTTTTCTGATAGCTCTCAGGAAATGGCCTTATATTTAATATTCTATTCCAAACTATGAATAACGAAATTTTGTAGAATAAAAAAAAAATTGAGGGAGAGCTCTCTAAGTACTTTTTACAGTGAAACATTGATCTTCTTCCTGAGTAGTTTCTTTTTTAATTATAAAAGTTATACATATAAGAAGGAAATTCATGACTTACTGCAAGGCACACAGAAAAATTTTAACATTTCCTATGATTCCACTATCCAGAATAAAAACACTTATTATTTCTGATCAGCAGATATATACCCAGACACTGTTTTTCTGTAGTATTCTATATGAAATTCTTACTTGTTGGCACTTATATTACTAATTATTATGCTAATTATTATGCTACACAACTTTAAATATAAATTTGAAATTATATGTTCAATTTTTTCCTGAAAAATACCAACAATTGGAATTGTAGGTGTATAGATGTAAATAAATTGGGATCCCTGGGTAGCCCAGTGGTTTAGCATCTGCCTTTAGCCCAGGGCATGATCCTGGGGTCCTGGGATCGAGTCCCACATCGGGCTCCCTGCATGGAGCCTGCTTCTCTCTCTGCCTGTGTCTCTGCTCCCCCTTCTCTCTATGTCTATCATGAATAAATAAAATATTTTTTAAAAAATATATAAATAAATTTATGACTTTTGACGGGACAAAATTGAAGGACATAATTTTCCAAATTATTTAACACTGTTGTGAAGGAAATAATAAGTGGGATTATGAAGCATAATAATTATAGACATCTTTGATATTGTGTAGTATTCAAGTATTAAATCGTTTTATTCTTTATATATACTTGTATTTATTAATTTTTTTAAATATATGCTCTAACATAACCTTGAGGTTCTAACATAATCTTTATAAACATTAAGAAGAGACACAAAATAAATACTAACATAGCCTTCTTTTTATTTCTACTTACCATAGAAAAAGGGAAAGCACCGTTCTCGTAATGTTTTAGACAGCTAAATTGAAGGCCCTAATCTAAACTTCAAAATGGGCTTTGAATTACCTAGAATATTCTCATAATTGACATAATTGATCTCCTTCATCTTTTTCATGGACAGCCATTGCTTTAAATACTTTCTGATGGTTTCATAGGAATTCTAACTCTACATCCTAAGCTTTAGAAATCAACCTTTTGACCACTCTTAATGGCTCTTCTAACTATACCCCAGGTGGGTACGTGCTTGCAGTTACCTGAGTGCACATATGCAGTTAGCAATGCACACTCACCAAACATGCCTTCAAAAGCCTGATTTCTAGGAACAGCAGGGGATTAATCACAGAATTCCTCCAAGTGTGGAACAATAAGACCCACAAAAGTATCTCTCTCAGCAATGTACTGTCATAGCTTACAAACTGCAGTAGAAAATTCCCATCATCTTATCAAAATAAATAAGAGACCCTGTCTAGGGATGGGTCTCTTTATTTTGTAATCTTTAACTTACTAATTATCACCAGTGAGTCCCACATGTAAAGAAAAGAAGATAATTTACCTCTTCGGGACATGACACACACCTAACATAGGAGGCATTGTTCATTGAATATAGTTTTCCCCAAATTCTCTTATGTATAAATTACTTCATTTGATTCTTTAAACAACCTTGTGAGACAGGTATGCCTACTGTTACTATAGTTAAAGTTGTATTTCATAGATAAGTAGATTGAGGCTCAGAAGTAAAAAGACTCACCCAAGGGACCAAAGCTATTGGACAAAAAGCTAATGATTTAGCTAAAAATCTCTGTATGGCTTTTACCATAGCATACTGTAAAAGCATAATTAAAGCTTGCATTTTTAATAAATAGATAACTATTATATCAAATTGTTATTTTTAAAACATGCTGATAATGAAGTTTTCCCAAGGTTAATCACAGATGCTATTGTGCCAGGCTGCAGGCTTGATGTGTAGGGGAGGTTCCTGGAACAGTGGTTTTTATAAAAACCACCAGGTGGAACCATTTTAAATAATTACATTTTTTTTTTCTCTCCTGCTGTCCCATTTTCCAATTAGTTTCAGTGGATACATACTCCTTTCCACTCTAGACCAATGTATCTCCGGCCACTACGAAGGAATAGATAGCATGAAAAGCTAATTCTGTTTTAGCTAACAAATCCTATTTCTAAGTCCTTACTGTCATTTAGTTTTGACTGTGTAAGATTGGATAAATACAAGCTGAACAAATGTTCATGTATAACAATAAATCAGTGTAGCATTTTACCAGTGACAAATCTGATTTTTTAAATGACCAGATGGTTAAAGAGAAACATGAGGTCAGTAAAGCAAGTTTAGTTGGCATGAGACATTGATAATATGCTCAATATAAGCCAAACAAGGTCACATTTTTAAAAGTCTAATACTTTTATTTTTATTTTTTTTTAGCCATGTTTAGAATAAGGTAAAAGGTTCATAGACATTTAGAATTGGGTATAAAGACACCCATCTAAGAGATTATCAATCAAGAGATGTCTGCTCAAAAGAGGGTGTTTACTAAAACAGTGCTTGGGTTTATCACTGGAAGATGCCACAGTGATGATCTTCAGAAAGTAAAATATTTTCGGAAGGCATTTTTCATGATTATTGCAGGAGAATTAGGCTTAACCTTGTGGAAAAACAGTGAGTGCGGGTCAGAAATGTCTTCAGTTATGTCCTTGACATGACCTAGCTGTATAGACATCTCATTTAAAATTTCTGTCCCTAGTTTTTCATTTAAAAACAGAATTTATACAAATTCCCACATATATACATAATTATTTTTGAGCTTTGGACCCCACTGGTGTGTATAAATAATTATGCTAACATAGTTTCACTGCTCCCTCAGAGTCTCACTGTCCTATGTAAACAATTACATTCCCAAAGCTCTCTTACATACTCTGGAAACTATTTTGCTTTAGATTCCCTGTCTCTGTCTCATGCAAAAGGTGTGCTAAAAATGTGTTCTTCTCCTAGCCCACGCCTACACCTATCCAATCCAGTATAATTGGAGAGAAGTATACAAATACGCTGTCTCACGTTAAATGCAGGACCTCTCGCCTCGAATCCACCATTATCACTGCTTAATCATTTTACTGCAAGCTATTGGGCCATTCACCCCCCACCCCATCATGGGTGATGCTTCCATACAATGTTCAGAAAAGGTTCAGAAATTTTATTTTTAAAATAATAATAATATAGCTGTGGAAATTAATTAAATGCACCAATTTTAGCTAATGTGACTGTCATCTGCAATTTTAGTGTTTTTTGGTTAGAGAATGTTTAGTCTTTTGACTTAGAGCTTTCATACAGAGATTTTTAGTACTTACATATAGTAACAGATGAGCTTCCTTTTATTTGGTCAGTAGCAGAATAAACAAAATCATTGATGACTAATATTCCAATATATCATAATCTCAATGTGATTCCATTTTTAATTACAAAAAATTCTAACTACTGTCATATATTTAATTTATAATATGATTTTATATAACTGACAATTATTTTCCTGAATTTGTAGAGAACAGTTAGCGAATTTATTGTGAGAACAAGCTAATATAGAAAAAAACATGCATTTTGAATATAAACATAATAGCTCAAGAAATATTTAAAGTTTATAACAAAGTCTATAACAATTTAAGGTGTTATTTTATTTATTTTTTATAGGTTTATTTATTCATTTTAAAGAAAGAGAGAGCAAGGGGAAGGAGGGAGAGAGAGAATTTAAACAGACTCCGTTGAGCATGGAGCCTGCCATGGGGCTCACTGTGGGCTTGATCTCACAACCCTGAGATCACAGCCTGAGCCCAAATCAAGAGTTGGACCCAACTGATTGAGCCACCCAGGCGTCCTAGTTAAAGGTGCTATTTTAAAGCAGTTCATGTAATTTGGAAAAAAAAATGTAACTTTCATGCTGTATTTTCAATAAAGTAAGATAGAAGTAGAATTCATTTTTTAACAACTTTATTTTGATGTAATTCAAATATTATGACATTTCTCCATTTAAAGTGTACAATTCTGTAGTTTTTGGCACATTCACAGAATTGTGCATCCATCCCCACAAATAACTTCAGAACATTTTCATTATCCTCAATAGAAAATTCTCCATTAGCCATCACCCTTGTCTTCCATGTTCCCCAGCCTCTGGCAACCACAAATCTACTGTCTTTCTTTGTAGACTTGCCTTCCCTGAACATTTCATGTGAATGAAATCATACAATATGTGGTCTTTTTTGACTGACTTCTTTTCTTTTTCATAACCACTTCATTGGTTATACTTCATTAGGTATGATTGACTTATAAAAAGCTGTACATATATTTAATGGATATAGCTCAGTGAGTTTGGGGGGAAGTATACATCCATGAAACCATCATTACCAGCAAGGCCTGAGGCCATCGTCCATAGCAAGGCCATAAACATACCCATCTGCCAAAGTTTCATTACCCCCCCTATATTATGATTATGATTATAATTATTATTTGGGGTAATAAGAATACCCCACCCTATTAGCGCGCTTTAGATATGAGGTACAATATTGTGTTAGGTAGAGGCACTGTAAGCTCCAGAACTTACTTATTTTACTATCTTGAATAAAATGAAACTTTGTACCCTTTAATTTTCACCTTTCCATTTCACTTCCTTACAGCTTCTGAGAATTGCCGATCTATTCTTTGTTTCTAGGAGTTTGACTATTCTAAATTCCACATACAAGTGAGATCACATGGTCTTTCTGTGTCTGGCTTATTTCACTAGTATAGTGCCCCCCCCCCCCCCAGGTCCACCCATGTTGTCACAAATGGCAGAAAATCCTTCTTTTCTAAGGCTGAATAATATTCCATTGTGTATACATTTCTCTGTCTTTCCAGCTGTTGGTGGACACTAGGTTGGTTCCATATCTTGGCTTGGGAATAATGTTGCAATGAACATAGAAGTGCTGATGACTCTTTAGTTCCTCTAGATGCATACCCAGAAGTGGAATTGTTGGATCATACAGTAGTTCCATTTTTAATTTCTTGAGAAATCTTCATACTTTTTCCATAATGGCTGTGCCACATGACATCCACTCAACAGTGTATAAAGGTTCCCTTTCCCCCACACTTTTGTCAACATCTGGTTTCTTTTTCTTTCTTTCTTTCTTTCTTTCTTTCTTTCTTTCTTTCTTTCTTTCTTTCTTTCTTTCTTTCTTCTTTCTCTTTCTTCTTCTCTTTCTTTCTTTCTTTTTCTTTCTTTATCTTTCTTTCTTCTTTCTTTCTTTCTTTCTTTCTTTCTTTCTTTCTTTCTTTCTTTCTTTCTTCTTTCTTCTTCTTTCTTTCTTTCTTCTTTCTTTCTTTCTTTCTTTCTTTCTTCTTTCTTTCTTCTTCTCTTTCTTTCTTCTTCTTTCTTTCTTTCTTTCTTTCTTTCTTTCTTTCTTTCTTTCTCTTTCTTCTTTCTTTCTTCTTTATTTTTTTGTTTTATATTAGCTATCATAACATACATGAGGTAAATATCATTGTTGTCTTATGTTGCATTTCTCTGATGATTAATGATGTAGAGTATCTTTTCATATACCTAATAAGTACTTATATATTTTGAAGAAAAGTCTATTCAAGTCTTTTGCACATTTTTTTTTAAATCCAGTGTTTTGTTTTGTTTTGTTTGCTATTGAGTTACATGAGTGGCTCACATACTTTAGATATGAACCACTTATCAGATACATAGTTTAAAAATATTTTCTCCAATTTCATAGATAGTTTTTTCATTTTGTTAATGGTTTTCTTTGCCATACAGAAGCCTTTCAGTTTGATGTAGTCACACTTATTTATTTTTGCTTTTGTTGCCTGTACTTGCATCATATCCAGAAAAATCATCACCAAGACGTCAAGAAGTTTTTTTTTTTTTTTTTTTCATTCTGTTCCTTCTGTCTGCCCCTTTCTCTGGTCCTTAAACTGATATCCTTTCTTTAGAATTTTCATAGAAAAATAACAGTCACATTTGTACATTTCTAAACCAGAAAACAGACCTAGAGAATTTGAATTAAAACCTAGGTCTAAAGCCAAAGTATTTTTATAACAAAGGATTTTCTAAAACCTCAGGATACAGGCAAAAATTTGCTACATAATTTGCAATTCTGTTACTTGTCTTAGCCCACAGTACTTAACCAATTGTTCCATTTAATGTTTCTCCTTCTAATGGCAGATATTTTTATAAGACATAAGCTTAAATGAATATATAATATGTCTGCATTAAATTTAAAAATAATTGGTTTGAGAGAGAATAATACAAAGAAAATATACTGCACATGGTAACTCAGAATTTTTGAGTAAATTAAATAAAAATTTAAAGTTGTAACTAAAAAACTAAAAAATGGTTACTAAAAATTTTGAAACACCAAAATTTTCAGTATTTTGGGGCAGGCCCAACAGCTAAACTAAAGATGTTATATATTTCTCCTTTGTAAATCTGAATTTGAATTCTTAGTGAAAAAATAAAATAAGATAACTTTAAATGGCATTCAGTGTGTGTGTATGGAAATTTTCAGGATGATTTAGAAAATTAACAAATGCATAATTGATAGAACATTTTGGTTCTCTAGATAAAACCACCTCTCTGTTGGAAGAAAAAAACATGAACAAAAGATTCTCTGTGCTCTAACAATGGAGAGTCTACAGTCAAGGATATCTAAGTATTTCTAACAGAAAGGCCATTAAAGAAACCAATGTCCCATGATGGCTAAGAAACAAAGATAACTTCTAAACTCTGCTCAATACTGTTGCTTAAAGGGAACTATTTTGCATCTTGAAATTCTCTTCCTCTTTATCTAAATTCTCAAGAGGAATTGCCTACAATTATATATGGGTAGTAAAGCTTTTTTGTTGCTTATGGATGCTACTCTATTGACTATTAATACCAGCACCATAAAATAATCAGATCCTTCAAAGTATAATATAATTATATAATTTTTTTCTGAAAAGCAAGGTAGAGTGCAAATCAACTTGAAGCAAGATAAAGATAATATTTGATTAAATTAAAATGATTGTATTGGATTATAAAGGAAAATAATAATAATAATAATAATAATAAAAGACAAACCTGTAGTCTAGGAAATTGTAAGAAAATATTATTTACCTTGGTTTACTGGAGCCACTCAGTTATTAGTTTTTCACCTATCCAATGTCCTTTACATAAAGCACTAAACTCTGATATCTTGGTCTCAGTATAAGAATACTTCTTTATTCTCAGTGATACATTACTACAAATATGAAAGAAATATCTACCTTATAAAAAATATACTGCAACTCTTAGGCATGATTAGATCATTGTGGATCTCTAGATATCAATGTCAAACACCAAACTCTGGCGCCTGGGTGGCTCGGTGTTAAGTGTTGATTTTGGCTCAGGTCAAAATGTCAGGGTCTTGCAATCGACCCCTGCATGGGGCTGCACGCTCAGTGGGGAGTAGGTTGGAGATCCTTTCTCTGCCTCTGCCCTTCCCCACCCCACTCCTGTGCACGTGCATGCTCTCTTGTTTTCTCGCTCTCCCTTTCAAATAAACAAATAAATCTTTAAAACAAACAAACTGCGCACTGAATAAACAAAGCAGAAAGATTAATTTATTGCAAGAGTCTCAACTTGCAAGCGGGGAAACTCAGGGCTACAAAGCCATGTGTTCTGAGTTACTCATAGACTGAGAAGTAAGGAGGTAAATCCTGAGTATTTTGGCTTTTTCAGATGATCAGTTACCTAATCATCTTCTTCCTTATCTGGATTAGGGTACCTGAGTCAGGGGAACAAGGAGGTCCAGAAGTGATGTGAATAGACATAGTGTTTGGGGAGCATTGGCTAGCATCCTCTACTGATTTCTGAGTAAATCTGTGAATTCCTGCAACTTCTACTAGGTAAGGTTAAGTTTCATTTTCTTGAATGTGCCTGCTTTGGCCAACTGTATTTGGACTCGGATGTCAGTGACTCCATTTTAGTTTGATTCTACACAATATA
Source organism: Canis lupus familiaris (assembly GCF_011100685.1). Taxonomy (NCBI): domain Eukaryota; kingdom Metazoa; phylum Chordata; class Mammalia; order Carnivora; family Canidae; genus Canis; species Canis lupus. Next base: position 62,827,041 of record NC_049236.1, read on the forward strand.
CCTATATTATGCATAACTTGATTAATTACCAAAAAATTAGCTATTGTCCCAGAATCTTATGGTCAAAAGACTACAGATATAAGCATATTAATTGAAGTAGAATACAAAGGAGTTCAAATTATTGAAAATATTTTGTACAAACATGAAGATATCAGGCTGTGTACTGAGAGTGTCGTCTCAGCAAATTGGTCCACATTTCTGAGCCTATTTTCGATCCAGTAGCTACAGTTCAACCTGCTTTCTTCCAAAAAGTTCAAGTTTCATTCAGATTAGTCAAAACATTCTGCAATTTTGTACTAATATCATCTTTAAATCTGATGTTATTACGTATAGTCAAATTTCATATTCCTAACAGAAACCACTCAATATTGTTCTACTAATTAATAAATTATTAATCATTGTTACTTTTACCTTTTCACATTACTATCATCTGGAGCAATACTCTTAATATACTAACTCTTTGACATCCATGAAGGGAAACCACATGATTGTACATCTATGATTAAAGAATTGTTCACCGAACAGAACATTTGGACACTCAAAAATTACAATCTGATTTCATGTGTTTGGTTTGGTGCCTTTTATATTAAACATATGAAAGGAAAATATCAGAGTTCCCTAAGATAAATAGTCTAGTCTTTTCTGTAGAATCCACTTCGTTACCAAAGGCTAAATGGAACTGAACTACGACCCTCTTTAAGACA